>NC_136886.1:17996312-18373471 GCF_949152265.1 Phoxinus phoxinus
ATGATGTAGATGCGCATTTGCTGAATGTTGACGGCAAACGAGATTTTAAACATAAGTATTTTACCCTGATTGTTTGCCTTTTCTGTTACAAATAATATAAAAGCAAACGCTTTACTTTTTGTACCAGTTCTGTCAAACAAAGTATATGACTGACCGAGATCATGAACTAATAAAGATGGAGAATGTGTGCGAGCGCTGTGTGATCAGGCGCTGCCGTTCTCTTCTCAGCCACTGGTGTTCTCATCGCCGCCCGTCAAAATAAAAGTCTGAAGCACCGTCAATATAATAGTCCCACTTTAAACACATCAGCCAATCAGAAAAACTTATCGCCCGATGCCGATATTTAAAAAATGCCAAATATCGGCCGATATATCGGCCTTGGCGATATATCGGTCGACCACTAATCATTAGGGGGAGGTGAAAAACAATGGGTTAAAAACAACCCAATTTGGGTTAATAATTAGGCAAATATAGGACATTACACATATTGGGTTGTTTATTTAACCCAGCATAATGGGTCGATTCATTTTTACTATACTAGCTTTTTTTTTTCTTAATCCATGAATTAATGTTTACGTATTAACTTAAATCCTCTAAATTTTTTAAAACTCCACACAACCACTGGTTTGCATGATAATTCCTTTATTTTCGATCAAATAATAACCCAAGATTTTTAAGAGTGTAGGGCGATCCTTTAGGTAGGGGCGTGTTTGTTTTGGTGGCTTCAAATTTCAGCGTTTCTCAGAAATTACTTACTGCACCTTTAATCCCCACTGACAATTTCGGGGTGGAAGTTACTGCTTACTTTTGTTTTTTTAACTTGTGTTCCTGTTTACAAACTAGATCATATGAATTCATACGAAATCACTGAACTGTCAGAGCCCTTAATAGCATGTTTTCACAAGTTACTGATGGATTCATATCATGTTGTTTTTTTGTGTGTGGACATATTGTGTGGTAAGAGGTCAGTGTATTTGAGATGATTGTTTTTTCTTATCTGTGTGTGAGTGCGTGTTTGTTAGACAGTGAGTAATGTTTTTTTTTATTGAAAGCGCTTTGGGGCTGGCGCGTCATGCTTCACTGAGCTGTGACACAGAGGTGCCATTCAGATCCAAAGCATGTGATGAGACTGTAAACACAGTTGTCTTTGCTTTGTACCTTTTTCTTTCAGCTGTTTCTGGGTGAAGGGCACACAAACAGTCTCTCAATGCATGTTCAGTGCATTAAACAATGGGGAGATTGGATTGAATCATGCATTTTATATGTAGAAAATTGCAACAGCAACATCAAAACTGTTTATACCACAGTGGTTCTCAACAAAGTTACCAAGGCCCACAAGGGGGCCTCAGCAAATGTCCAAGGAGGCTTCAAGATTACTTAATTATAAGGCAAGTCAAGCCGAAAACAACAACAAAAACATTGATATAGATCATTGGAGTAATTAATTTAACTTAAATAATTTTGACATTGTTTCAGTTAGACGTATTTTTAAGTGAAATTACTGTGTGTGTGTTGACCAACAATTATATTATGAACATGATGTTTAAAAAGGTCTGAAATCTGTAGTGACCTCTCTGGGAAGTATTCTTCCCAATGTCAAGTCTCATACCCATCATTTTTGTTAATGGTAACTGTAAACCAAAAAGCAGCCATGCTTGTTGTGTTCACTCTCTTGCTCAGAGATAGCACATATAAGAGGTGATTCCCCATAGTCCGGCCCTGAGATCCATGGTAAACGGTTGTGAAATGGTGGGAGAAAAGGGGATTTGGTGAGACGGTCCAGCACAATGACATTGTCTGGACTACAGCCCTTCAACTCGCCTGACTTCAGTGAAAAGCCCCTTCAGTATTTCCTGTCAAACAGAGCATTTTTTTCCTTGACTTCTCCTTAAGTGTCTAGACAGTGGTTTTCTTGCTTCGTTGGTTCTCTTGGACAGGGGCCAAATCTCCTCTCTTGAAGGCGATAAGAAATCCGTGTTATCAGGGCCTCAGAAGGGAGAACCAAGCCCAGGCGCGTGCCACTCAGGTGGGTAGTGTGATGATTTGAGGTTTCCTCCCTCCCTCTTCATGAGTGTGGCCTTGGCCAGGTCCTAAGGAGACTATGGCCTGTGCATTTTCATGAACCTAATGAATAAATTTAGCAGTATTAACGGTAGTTCTAAACGCAATATAGCCTACTAGCCGGGACACCTTCTTTATGTGTACAGATGTGACGTAATGACACAAAAACATGCTTGAATTTCCCGCGGAAATCCAACAGTACCACTGGAATTAAAAACATTTTTACAAGCTTACTGTTTTTAATCGAGCTAAGGCAAGCAGATAGTTTTGAACACTGGCTTGTTATGTACTTGCTCAAATTATTTTGGATAATTTTTAACCCAAAAAAGTTTCGGACTGGAGCTTTAATTCAACGGTAAAGGAAGCGGCTTTGAACTTTAGTAAAAGATGAACCATTGGATGAAATCTAAGTCAACTTTTTGGGGTAAAATATCGGCCTACCTGAAATAATAATGACCTATTCAGGTGCACTGTAAAAAAAATTGCTGCGATTATTTAGCACAACTTAAAATCCAACATTGTTTCAACTTTAAAAAGTATGTGTTCAAGCTTGACTTAAAATATTAAGTTTAGTTAACTTAAGTTTAGTTTGGTTAAGTTGGATATTTAAGTTATCTCAACAAATTTTAACTAATCGCAGCCACATTTTTTACAGTGTAGTGATATGATAATTTAGTATACATATAAATTGCAAGTATTTCATTATATTATAGAGGTTTTACCAGTAACATTCTCTTTTGAGGGTTCTTAAAAGCATGAAATGGACAGTCTGCTGGCTTTGACGTCACAGCTCTTGCGCAGGCAGGATCAAGGAGGTCTGGAGACTGATATCTGTTAGCATTCCTATTGATCTATATGGCAGTTGGCCTTCAGAAGAATGCGATCAGAAAATTGCACATCAAAAATCTTTTCACATGGATCACCTTTTTGACCTAAACACCTGAGCTATAAATGCCATGTCACTAATCACTTTGGAGCCACAGAAAAATGATATGACATTACAGATTGGCTGATGACTCAATAAGAATGGGTACAGTCCTACTAAAGCGTTTCATTTATTCATTAGCAGACAGAAAAAAAACACATTATATTTCATGCTTTTAAGAGCCCTACAAAAAAAAAATCAGGCTTTGCTAAAACTTCAACTTATGATGAAATATTTGGTAAATTTATTTGATCTGAATACAGAGTTACTTTTGAATGCCTGAGGTTAGTGAAAGAGTAGGGGTTTTTATTAGACCCAGATTGTGTAATTGCATCATCCACCAGCAGGGGAGAGGTTAACTGGACCATGCTAACCATCCAAACCTTGACTCCTTGGAATAGTTGCTATGTTAAGCAGTTCCTCCTGGTTTTCGTGATTCTTTTATTGCAGAATTTAACGCAAAATCAAACAAACTCGGAGGATCTTGCACTTTTTCTAAATAGCGGCAGATTTCTAGCTGATTTTGGGACTAGACACGTCTTCACAGCACGCATTCAGACAAATACCGCTTTGTATCGATCGCTAAACTTCTGTTTGCACCGTAATGCACGTGTCACTCCCAGACAGTCAACCAACCACTGCAATCCTGCTCCCGCTATAAGCAAGCATGCTCTTTCTCTTTCACACACACATGAGGGTGCATGCTGTTAGTGACATCTTTTCCATCAACAGGTTCAAATGATAAACTTTATGCTGCGTAAAAGTATTTACTTTTACACTCTGTGAACAACCCCAACATTGACGAGGAGCATGACAGAACTGGAGACGCTAATTGAAAATGTAAAATCACTCTCTAACAGTAGCTTATGGAACAGCAGTAATATTTGCATATAAATATAATTTGTCACTTCTGGGCAAAACACAATGCAATAGGCCTACAATGATGATTGAGAGATAAACAAATAAATGTCTCTCAAAAGCCTGTTGTATAATTTTTTGATGCATGAATTTTAACAAAAAAATTCTAATGCTAATGATTTTGCTCCATATAGTAGAGATTTTTCATCAAAGTTTTGTTCACATTGATAATATAGAGTCCTTCGAAATGCATGTATTAAATCTAATACTGTAGGCTTTATAGGGTTAACAGGACTAGACTTAAATTTCTATATTTGTTTCTCTAAGTATTCTCTTTTTATAAATTACAGAGCCCAATGTTTCTTAGGGTCAGAAAAATAATAAAAATGTTAAGGGCCCAAATTTTGAGAAAAGCTGCCGCAAATTCATTTTAGGCCACACAAATCAGAAAGAAGTCCCATGCAATTATGGTGGCACTGGATAAGGGCTTTTCCCACAAATTTTCAGAAATAAGTTAAAGCTGCAGTCCGGCACTTTTTTGGGTTTAAAAATATCAAAAAAGACATTTTTGAAAAAAACTTAACCAGCCAGTGTTCAAAACGATCTGCTTGCCTTACCTCGATTCAAAACGGTAAGCTTGTAATAATGATTTTAATTCCAGTGGTACTGGTAGATTTCCGCGGGAATTTCGATCATGTCTTTGCGTCATTACGTCACTTCTGTACACCCGGCTAGTCGGCTATATATAGCGTGTGTGGATGATGGAGGTGGAGATTTAGCTTAGCACTTGGTATGGCGGATCCCGAAAATGTTTAAAGCGACAATCACCAGTGACAACTGGAGATTCACCAGTTGTAAAACCCAAAAGACTTCGGACTTCAGAGTGGCTACAGAAAAAAAGAGACT
Organism: Phoxinus phoxinus; assembly: GCF_949152265.1. NCBI lineage: Eukaryota > Metazoa > Chordata > Actinopteri > Cypriniformes > Leuciscidae > Phoxinus > Phoxinus phoxinus. The sequence goes on from NC_136886.1 coordinate 18,001,063, forward strand.
GCAACCGAGCCCATGCTAAAACAAGGATAAACATCGGCAGGGCTTTTGAAAGGTGGCGTGAACTCCGTGTTTTGAAGGGGTTCAAAACGGACGCAGAGACGGCTTTTTTTATTTTTTACAAAATATATTTTTCACATTTTGACGTGATATAAGCAATCGTTAGATTTAATCAGCATGATATATGCAATGCTTCCCCTTTGTGTACTTTGTATCACATGGCTAGCATGCACAATTAGCATGCGCAATCCAATTATGCAATATAGGCTTTTATTCCTTAAATTCAGTGTTTGTGTGGGTGTGAACATTTACATTATTTCTCTTTGAGTTATGCAACCAATTCTAGTCCAAGTTCAGCGTGTAAGGTGAAAAGGTGCTGCAGAATGGACGGAGAACTCTGTGTCCGCAAACAATATGTGACAAGAGTCACAAAGCTGCTCTCACCTCCTGGCCATTCTAACAGGGTGTATGAGAGATTGAGGTCACTCAGCGAGGTCTGAAGGTACCTATATTCCCTTGACACTGGCCACGAGGGGTAATACATCAGCCATTCATGCCATTCACAGCTTTATGTCCATCTTCGGCAGATATTGTGTGTTTTGAAAATCTAAGGTCCCTGAAGTAAAAATCAATCCGTGAATTGTGTGCTGTCCCTTGTTTGAAGTCTATTGTGGCTTAATTCCCCAGCCGGGTAACACAAGAATGCGCCCTTTCTTCTGGCCATAGTTGATCCACAATATTGGCTACTGGTCTTTAATTCCTCTCTATGCAAGGTAACTCTCCAGCTCCAAGTCATTCAGACTCCTTTCTCTCCATCTTGAAAGGACGGCCTGTGTTGTGAAACGAAAAGGATTCAATAGATGTGAATGATTTATTCAAGGGAAAGCATCAAGACTTTGGTATGAGAAGCAAAGCGCTATTCTTTCTTGAAGGACACACGTTCGTTTGCAGCAACACAATGGGAGCATATTCTATGACGGTTTCAATCTGTTCCCATTTTCTCCCCTTCATCTTTTTTTTTTTTTTTTTTTTTGACATACAAATGAATGGATAAGAGGCATTTTTAGCAGAGAAAAGTTTTGCCCAAGAAATTTGATGCAACAAGTCAAATTAGAATGGCCAAAATTTAATTAACGTCACACAATAGAGTTATTTTCTTTTCCCAGGGTTATTCAAACTATACCTGAGCAAGCTGGCAATTGTAAAGTGTGTTTCCATGCTTGAAGTGTCAGAGGAAGCTGTCTCTGCTCCATCTTAGGTTAAGGCTGCGGACACATTTCCATTTTTGCTCTTGTGCTTTTTTCATAATTAAGGTGAAATATATTTTTATGTCAGTTCATTTATGACCGTTCTCCATAATTCAGGGATACCAAGGGATATTCATTACTTTTTTAAATGCATTTGTGTGAACGTTTCATCTCACCACATCTTTAATCTGTCCTCTAATGGAAATCCCGTTTTGCTGTCCATTTCTCTCACTTTGACCTTCTGGCGTATATTGTTTGGCTGCGTTATTCACACTTTGTATTGCCCTGAGAGTAATACTGATATCTGGATTTTCTACACTTAAAGGCACCCTATAAATTACAGTTTCTTCCTCATGTCCTTTTGACAGCATGATGGCTTGTGCATGTTTACAGCGCAAACAAACAAAACTACAGTTAGTTGTGTACAGTTAAGTGTTCCAGTCCAAGCACAACTTTACAACTCTACTTGAAAGTCACCTATGAAATGTTACTTTAGTCAACCATCTTGGACACTTCCAACTTCGTAGTGGTTATTTTCAAGTAGAAAGTAGGTGAATTCCAAGTTCTGAGTCATGGAATGTTACATTAATGGGTTATTCAATGGTTATTTGAATGAGAAGGGCTGCTTAATTAAATACCATATAGAAAAATACAAATGAAGCAAATAGTGCTTTAAGTTATTTTTATACAGTCTTCACTGTAAGAGTTAAACTTGCTATGATTCTTGTTAAAGCTACACAAGTCATTCAGTCAAGAGCAGTGAGTGATTTCCTCTTTGTATTTTGTTGTTTGATTAACATTAAGGACCGAGTGCAGCAGGTTTATTAGGCTCTTGTCACTTTTTTTTAGACGTGTAATGTGTATCAGTATATTGCATCTGAGAATTTGATTTTCTCCATAGTCCAGTCATTTTATGAAAAAAAGTTTAACAAATTGCAACAGAAGCAAACTCAACTGATTTTGTATCCTCAATATGTCCTAAGGAAAAAAAAAGCCCAGAAGAATCCCATTAGGGGAAAGTTTTGAAAAAGACTAAAATATAGCCTATTCATTCTTTTCCTCACGTGAATAGGGTAAAACTTTGAACCTTTAGATATCACCATGAAAATTACTTTTAAGGGTATATATAAAAATATATAAAGGGTATTATAAGGGTATAAGGAGAATGCAGAAGACAAAAGGTAGGTAAAATAAAAAGTGAACCTCCAAAACAGCCCCAAACCCCATCTCTGCTATATAATTAATAAAGGCTGGTTTAAAGAAGTACTTCCTGCCTCTTTGTATTTATGCTCATGGGTATAGCCTAAATGGGCTCCATTCAGACCTTAACATTAAGTATTTTACTGTTATATGTCAACAAGATTCAATAAGACATTTGCACCTGCTATACCCAATGTTTAGATCTGTTGTGGTATTTATGCAAATTAGCACATACATAAGTAGATTATGCTCCGTTTTCCCATGTTACCAAACAATAAAAAAAAACTTTTAATAAATTTTTTGTTTGTCTTGATGCAAGTAATCAACTCAGTAATTTTCATGGTGATATCTAAAGGTTAAAAGTTTTACCCTATTCACGTGAGAAAAATAATTAATAGGTGTATTAATAGGCTATATTTGGGTCTTTTTCTAAACGTTCCCCTAATGGGATTCTTCTGGGCTTTTTTTTTCCTTACTCAGGACATATTGAAGATACAAAATCAGTTGAGTTTGCTTCTGTTGCTATTTGTTAGGTTGACCCCCATTTTGGCTTAAAATGACTGGACTAAAACTGTTTAAGTCCATTTAAGTCATAAGCTACTGTTTCCAATAATTATTTTACATATATTTGACTGTTTATGCACGCACACAAAGTCACTTTTATTTTTTGCTTGTCTGTGTTTAGCTCCATCTCATAGCACACATACAGAAAGCCGCCTGCGTGCAATCCTGCTCATGGAGGGCCACCCTTAAAGGGTTGGTTCGGAGTAATTTCAACCTAGGTTTCTTTGCACCATGACCTCGAGCCAAATACCCCCCCAGAAGCTTTTTTCCCCTTGGTCGAACATTATTAAAGTTAGAGCTTATTTAGAGATATCAGCCAAATGGCTTGCAGGCGCTAATGGATCCGAATGTTGTATCTCGTAATTTACCCCAATAATGCCGGAATGGTACCAAACTTCTACAGTAGTACAAATAGGTTCTTTACTCAAAAAACGAGGCATTGTAAGGTTTGTAAGTACATCAGGAGTTTATTTAAATAGCACTTGCCTGATGCTTATGCTACCGCTAACATGGACGTTGAGGTCACTTCAGTGATTTGGAAAAAGCCCATTTAATTTAATTATCAACATAGTAGGCAGGTAATAAATTAGCTCAGTGTTTCCCAACCGGGGTGCCTTCTGGCGAGAGCAGGGGTGCCGTGTAAAAACTCCATCAAACATTTAAAATGTGTAAAAAAGAAAAGAAAAAAAGAAAGCCTACCATCAATCTCGGATCGTATAAATAATGCGCACAAATGTATAATAAAAATGCAAATCATAAGTTTTCGACATTGAATTGTGGAGGTTGCGCTTGCGCGTGATTTTATTCCCATGCCTCATTCCCAGTGCGTCCACTCCACATAAAGCTGCCTCGTTTTCATGGCTTGTTGCTCTTACGGTCAAATACTCATGAAAACATTGACACAACATCCGTCTTGCCACGTATTCACATAAACACATCGGTTATGCCCAGGCTGCTGTCAACGGTAAAGCGTGCGAGTAATGTTTTTTCAGTTTAAGCGTTAAAACTATTTAACGCAATTAACGCAGCATCCGTTTTTTTCTGTCATCCTTTGGATAGCGTTACATTATATAATCACGTTCTTCTTCATGCAAATGCTCTTTAGCCATGCAAGCCAGAAAAGACAAAAGAGAACGCGCTGTCTGTGATGCTGACACACGACGCACAGAACAATGTGCGCCAGAACCGACTTCTCTTTCGCGCTTTTGCTTTGAGTATCCTGAGAGCAGTCATAAATTAGTTAACTAAAGTCTTAAATTAACGTTTAGAGTTGTGCGAAAATGGGACGCATGTGGGATCCATATGTGCAGCAGTGACCGCAGAATCAAAGATCACTTCATTCATAAAAAGATGCCATTAAACAATTATTTAAAGTATAGGCTGTCTTTATGTTGTTTCTACATTAATTTGGAGATTAACTGTGAAATTATTACATACAATATATTAAAAACAAGCTATAATGTGCAATTATAAGTAAGCAAGTATAACTGAGTGAGCAAACATGAGATTTGCAATGGTAAATGAGCAATGTTTATATAAAAGCCTTATTTAAATTTGTCATCATGTAAAGTGATCTCTTCAGAAGAAATTAATGATTTCCTAGACTTTAAATTAATATTAAAAATATCTATATGACAGTAGGCCTATACGGCAGTTCTTCCCTGTGGTATTGAAAATAGATACATTTCAAGGTATAGTATAAAAGTAGTATCTTGACAACACTAGTGTAGGGTGCCACAAATTTTTACAAATTTTCAAAGGGTGCCTTGACTGAAAAAAGGTTGGGAAACACTGAATTAGCTAATATTTATTAGTTATTTATGGCAGAAATGTTGCACGTATATGTATCAAGAAAATATTGATCACAATGTACTTTAAATAACAAAAAAAATAATGTCAGAAAGATATCAGTTCTGCTGTTGTTCATAAATACCAGCAGTGATGTTGTACAATGAATGAGGACGTTGTTTTGCTAGTGATATTTTGGCCCAATCTCACTTGATACCAGACCGATTCTCAACAGTCTGTGGTCTGATTATCCTTTTCATGATGGTCCATATAGATTTTCAATAGGAGACAGATCTAGACTACAGGTGTAGAGTGTCTATGAAATCACTCTGTTGTATCACGTGCAGAATGATGTCTGGTATTGTCTTGCCCTAAAAACCATGGACTTCCCATGAAATATGTCATCTTGATGGCAATATATGTCTCTGTAGAATCCCAATATACACCTCCACGTCACTGGTACCTCACACAGTTTGCACTGATGCATACCATGGCATGGCAGATGTTTGATTTTGCTCTTGTCGCTGATGAAAGTCTGGATGCTCCCTTTCGGGACTAAGAACTTATTATCTGTTTTTTCCAAAAACTCAGACTCATCTGACTACAGCACACATTTCCATTGTCTTTTGGACCATCTGAGATGAGCTTGGGCTCAGAGAACTTGCCCACATCTCTGCATAGAATTGATTAATAACTTTCTCTTTGCGTAATAGAGATTGAAGTAACATTTCTTGATGCAGCGGCAGACTGTGTTAACGGTTTTCTAAAGTACTCCCGAGCGCATGTGGATATATTTAAGGACTGAGACAAGTAAAACAAAGTCCATTTATGAAAAGCACTTAAAAACAAAACTAAAAAGAGCTGAGGTGTGGTAGATGTTTTAATAAAAAATAAAAAAACACCCATATATTGTAATCTCATGGCCTTTATACTGCTCCTCCTGATATGATGCTATCATTTTGATGCGTTATGCTTTATTTCACCATTTGGTTGTTCTCTCTTGCTCTTAAACCTCTATTGAGCAGACCTTGCTTCTTTAGAACAGAAATAGTTCTGCCAGGGGTTAAGCTGTAGAGAGCTCTCAAAATATCCTTATTCAAGTCCTCATTGAACACACCTGCTGGAATTAAACTAATCATTGCCATAATGATAGGTTCAATTGAACCTCCTAACTCACCTCAAATCACTCAGGAAATAGACCCCATTCTGGTGTTTTCTACCACCAAACAAGGGAGACAAAAGCTGCTGCTCTTAATTTGCAGGTAAGCCTTTCACCGGTGTTTCTACAGCCTGCATTTAACTGACGGAGTGACTCTCGCTTTTGCCAGGGCTCATTTTTGGCTATATAATGGTGTCTGAAGATCCCTCCGAGTCCATTGTGACGAACGGGGGTACGTTATGATCATTTAGAGAAAAAAAACGGAAATGTCCCAGAGGGCTTTAATCTTTCTTCATTATTTCCCCATTATGGATAAATGCTCTCTGAGGGCCTCTTTCTGGTTATAAATGAAACACTTTGACTCCTTCTCCATCCCGCGTTCTCTCGCCTGCACACCTTTCACCCTTTGCTTTCATCTTTTACTTAGGGATATCTTGGAGAATGAAGCGGCCATGTGTATTTCACTTGCAGATAGAAGGATAATTAAGTTGATAAACAGGGGTTGAATGGAGTTAAGTGTTAAGGGAGTGGGGAGAAGCTCTCTTCTCTATTACTGATGGTGTATTACCACACATGCATTGAGTCTTGATACGCGAGTCACCGAATGTCATTTGCTGATGGTATCTGTCAGAAAACAAAATCATATGGATCAACAAACCAGCTGTTTGAGGGGCTGGCATTGAAATGACCTCATAGGCTTTGATGAAACGGCTCTTTTTTCACAAAGCTGTCAGTGTTTCCTATCTTCTTGCATATGATATGTATTCATGCATTTAATAGACTATGTGCTTGGTAAATGTAACTGATTTAAAGTATAATAATTTGTACAATAACATTTAGGCTACTAATGCAAATGTCTGTTACTTTTTTTTAGTAACATTTTTTTAATTCAATAGACGAGATCAACCATGGAAAAATCCAAAACAAGCATGGACGTCAAGTTTCTTCTACAGATGTCCATGTATGGTACTCGTTTTCTTTCTTTTTGTCATTAGGTATTTCTGTAGACTTCAATGCTTAAGTGCATGCAAGAGCAGCAAAAATTCCTACGTGCCTTTGCCAGGCTCTTAAACTTAATTTAGACGCATCTCTCTGAAGTTTTCAGAATCATGCTATCTATATCTCGATGATGTTTTCTGACATTCTCTGCTTTGGTAAATGAGAAATGGGCAAAGCATTCCATTCATTTCTGTTCTTACGTGATGACTGCTAGCCAAAGCCTTCCTGCACATATTGTGTTGAAAAGAGGAGGAAGAGAAAAGATAGGGGAAAAAAATCGTATCTCACAAGGGCATATCATTTATTACGAACGTTAATTTTACCAATTTCCAAAGACTACTGAATTATTATTTTGTCCCTATCAATAATTTTGATTTCGAGCCATACCATTGACATTATCGGATAAGTTAAAGTATATACTCTAAAAAAACTGCACTTTTTCAAGAACGTGCATTTATTATATGGACAGAGTAAGAACGTAAGGTAAGTTTTTAAAATATATGTGCACAGTTCAGTTGAAAGATCAAGTTTACTTTCCTTACCTTTAACTTAATATTGTTAAACTGAATGTACAAATCAAACTGTTAGCAGAAATTTCCACGAAGTTAAAAACAACATTGAAATAAGCCGGTGCGGTTTATCTGTCACATGCTCATTAAAGTTGTATACTACAGTTGTATATACTACAGTTTATAGTTCTATACTATAAAAGTGGGGTCCCGTGTCCCATGTTTTCTTTCAGAGTCATCAATAGTCTAACTCTTTTTAAAATATTAAAGTAGTTATGTACAGCGTCATTAAGGAACCGCACACTCCCCTAGCTGCCTGTAAGTGCTCTCCACACATTATGCAGCCTATATATCATGTATTTATGAATATACATATACAATATGCATATGCACTATGCTTTTTCTCAGTCATGAATGTACTTGCTAAGTTTTCATGAAGCAGGCCTACAGAAAGCTAAATTGTAATGTTGGTTTACATAATTTACATTTTGTCATTAATTGTCTATTGAACATACTGACATAAAAAACTCTCTGAATGAATTATGATAAGGTGGTAGCCAACTCACTCATATTCATATATTTTGATGGAAATTTTCTTCTGTCCGCCTGGATATTTTTGTCCATGAGTGTGGCTTTCTGGTGTAGGTTGATAAATCCTCAATGGACGCTGTTTAGATTACATGAAAAGCACTTGCAGCTGTACCTGACTGCATTTAATATTAACATTTAATTTAATATTTTTCTCATTCCATGGCCATTTTAAAATTCATCACGTGATGATAGCATTTTGAACCATTGCTAATGGTCTGCTTTGGTTGATGTAAAATAAAACCCAAAAGTACATAACTGATAACAAAAACAAAGAAGAAACATAATTAAATTCAATAACATCAAATGTGAAGTGTCACGCAGGGAATTCTGAGAATATCAGTTTAGTTTTTTTCACTGTAAATGATTAATTACTGTATTTTTCCCTTCTAAAATCTGTACATTTAGCAGTTTTTAGTAAATCTATTATAGTTTTTCACATGTAAAAAAAATAAAATTATGTAAAACAGTCAAATTCTGACAGATACACTGTTTTCCATTAAAACAGAAATATACTGTAGAAAACAATGCATTCTGGGAAATTTTCATAAAGTAGCCTAAGCAATTATATACTGTCAATTAACACCGATCAGTGTTTAAATGAATCCACATTCAGAGGCTGTGTCCGAATTTGTCCATATACTCATTCACTATTCCCTACATTAGTTTACTATACTGCCGTGCAAAGGTAAAAGACCGTAACTTCGATCTTGATCGAAAATGACATTTTTTTAACAGTAACTTCCAGAAACCAAGGCATAACACCGTATCTCCAGTTACCGCTCTTTGGCTTTGTTTTGGAACGCTCAAATTGAGTTACGGTACTCTGCCTTTGTTTAGCCATGCGTCAATATGAAGTTACTGTGCTGGTGTTCTATCAAATAATGCTACCTATGATTGTACAGTGTTTTGCATTTGTTTAGTGTCCATTAAAATAGAAATCACTGTGTAGCCTTTTCCATCGACAAACGTGCGATATCGATCGCGAATGACTTGCAGAGTTGACAGAAAAATGAAACACATGCCGTAGCAGGTGAATACAACAAAGAGCCAAAACTTTGCCGGCGCCTTCAGCATCGCCTTAAGTACGGTCAAGCCGACGCGGGAATAATATATCACAGGGAGTGTTAATAATGAAGCAACACTGGTATATTGGTGCACAACATAATGAAGCAACAAGAACTGGTGCGTGCATGCAACATCAGACCAGCTGTTACAAGCGGGTTATACAATCACAGCGTCCGAATAAATCCGTGGGACGAGCGAATAAGTGCACAAGCACAATAATATGGCAGACAGCTGAAACCACCGCATGCTGAAAAGAAGCAATAATGCAATTGGCTGTCGAGGTAGTCCAGAACGCGCTCCCCACTGAGTCTCAAAGGGGAAAGCCCTGCATTTTTCGTGAACGTACAAGGAGCGCGACACCTTCGAACACGAATCGAAGCACCTGTGATGAGGGCTATCTGAATGTGAAAGTATATGCGTCTTTCAGATCCACCGATAAAAACCAGTCCCCTTGTCGAATGTGTGCGAGGATCTGTTTTATCGTGATAATTTTGAACGCGCGCTTAGCAAGTCTTATGTCACTCAGCACCAATTGAAGATACTCTTTATCGCTATATGGAGGTATTTTGTCAGGTCTAATGTATTAATGCCATCAGACTGCAATCAAAGCACAGGATAGCAATAAGTAGATGGCTCTAAGTAATTGTAAATCATACAAAATAAATGCCATGATCACTAGATTTTATACAGGTGTTACTAAAATTATTTTGTTAATTGTTATCAGCAACCAAATATTGATAGTGTGGAAGTTACTGCCTTTTGCCTTGGCATGACTTCTCTCTTTTTGCTGACAATACAGAGGCAGAGTACAGTAACTTTAAAATAGTGGTCAAAAGTCAAGTTTGAGCTGATTTTTTTTTAATGTTATGTTAATGTTATGAAATTCCAGCGGTTTGCTTGCAATTGGCAAAGGTGCATTATCGCCACCAACTGGGCTGGAGTGTCTATTATTCAAGCTCTCAACAGAAGAATCACGGGTGTGACGCGTTTGGCAAAATAGGTCAAAATAGGTAAAAAGCGAAATAAACCTAAAATTCTCGGGACAGCAGCATGTGTCCAAATTTTAATCTTAACCGTTCTATTTCATCAGATACGATCTGTAAACAGGGCTTTAAGTGTAAAATACCGAACTTGTCCTTTAAGGTCTTTTGCCTTTGTAGGGCAGTATAGTTCACTCGACAGAGTCAATAAAAACAAGTGACACTGAGTGTCATTAGTGATGAACACCTGCTGTTAACAAGCAGAATCACTGAAGACTGAAGGAAAGAGAAACAAGAACAGAAGAAAATAGAAGAGACAACAACTACTACAACTGAGTTCCAGCCACAGCCTCAGATAAAATCAACTGAAGATAAAATAAGTCATTGAATCTCTCAAGATCTTAACAGAGGAGGATTAAACAACCACAAAAACGGCATTACCAGCTTCATCTACGACAAATCTAGCCTTCCTGTAGCTCAAACAGTATTTGGCGCTTGTGACGCCAACAAAAAAAAAAAGCAAGAATGTATATGTGTACTTTAAAATGCTATGTAACTCGCTCTGGATAAAAGCGTCTGCCAAATGCATAAATGTGAATGTGAACCAGTTTGACTTTTATTTCTGTCATACGTCTACAGAAGTTCTCATTGAGAATTAACTGAGGGTTAGATGTTGATGTTTTATTAAATAGTAGTTTGTTTTTTATGGTAAAGTACTTCAACCAGTATAGCTGCCATTTTTTTTTTACCTTGAAGGTACGATGTAAGAATTTTGTAATAAAATATCCCAAAATTACTTCCACAGTGTGATACATTTCCTGCAGTTGTGTACTTACAATATCCCAAAAGGTCCCAAAAATTTATTTCAGAGAAATTCCAATTTTAAATAATGGGCCATCCCAGACTCCCTGTTCACTTTTCGCCTGTCAATGACGTAATATCTGTGTTATTCCTGGTTACGTATAGCGACATGCTCACAATGTTGTTGTTGTTTGGTTCAAACATTATGGACCATGGCAAGCAGACTTTGTGACAAAAGGAACACTAAAACGAGGATCAATATCAGCGTGGCGTTTTCGAGATGCTGAGAGCTCCACATCCGTGACAAACTTCGATTTGACAGAGACACGACTCTTGCATGTACGACTAATCAGCAATCATAAAAAAAACTTAAAGGTACATCTTTTGCAGATACTTTTTTCCATTTCCTTTAGTACAATTACAATAAAAAAGACATGATTTAATTTTGTAAGCAACTATTCAATTGTTTTGTCTTTTATATTGGTATATTTTGATATTTTTCTTGCAGTATAAATAGGCTTACGTAAAATTATAGCACTGCCTTTATACTTCTGAAAGTGGGGATGCAATGGAGTCATCATATATGGAGGAAAGCACTTGCAAACTATATATATATATATATATATATATATAATATATATATATATATATATATATATATATATATATATATATATATATAATTCATTTATTGAATTGTTGCAACTGTGAGGGATGTTATGCCTGTAAAGATATAAAAATATAAAGATATAACTCTTTGTTACTGAGTGTAGTCAAGAGTTCTAACTCAAGACCATGCAACAATCTCAATAACAAAGCGATTCTTTGAGCGCTTTAGTTGTTTCCAGCAGTATAGCATCTACACAAGTGTAAATATGCGACAGTTTAGTGACTGGAGTGTTTTCATAGAGATTCAGAATGTGTCTGGGAATTTTGTGTGGCTCAGCAATCGTATCTTGCTCATTCTAGCAACAGAAGATCTGCTGTTGCGTATTTATCTGTCAAGACCACAGCCGTGCCAGTCAATCCCAAGAAAAACCCAATGAAAGCCTTCCTTTTTATCCTTGAAAAACTGCATAATGAAGAACAAATCAAACTCGGCTCATCTGGGGGGAAAAAAGAAAATCTGAATAACATTGGGAGATAAAAATAAAGCAAAGAAATTATTAAAACAGAATGACACGAAGTGAGTCTAGAATATCAGAGAGAGAGCAACCGAGAGAAAAGGAAAGAGAGAAAAAAACAGTTCTTTGGATTAAGCATGCATTGAAAAAAAGAGAAGAATCTAAATTCTCGGGTCCTAATCTCTTGCTCGAAGCGGCGCTCTGTTAAGCCCTGGTTTGGGATGACAGGTCCCCCACCTGGACAAGCTTGGACAATGTCTCTGCAATGTCTCGTTTCTGCAGGAACAGTGAGCCACAGACGGCTAATCACGTCCGGAACCAAAGGCACCTGCCCTATCTGCCTCTACATTTGGTGAGGAATCTTTAAAGAGGCTAAACCTCACTTTCATGCTTGTCTTTTATTCACGGTAAGTGCTTATCGAAACCGAGCTGTTGCCACTGCCCCGTGTTCCCTCCCACAAGCTCGGAGAATGCTTGACGTAAGTACAGCCAATCTGGGTAAATACGAATCTCTCCTTACTGTCACTGTTGGCATATTATGTCCCTGAGGGAACATTCTTTTCATAATATCATAAGCTGCTTAGCGGTGTGCTTCTATTTAAGGCATACATATTAATAGCTATAAGGAAATCATATTTGAACTGTTCCCTGCAATCAATGTCTTTAGGATTGCTGTTATACTTTGTATAAGAAGGTGCTAATAACTTGGAGGCTCTTAGACTGGGCGATCTAATCCCTTTGTACGATAAAGACTCACCACGCCAAGAGTGGTTGCCAGATCGTGGACAAGGTGCTTCAGAGGGTTAGTTCTTAACGTCATCCTCCAACTCTGTTCTCGCCCGTGTTTTATCTGCCATTTTTTCTTCCTTTTTACTTCCCAGAAACCTGGCAACATCCTGAAAAACCAGCTGTAAATGTGCTCAGTTGCCCATTGAGTGACTCGGACACTGAATGACTACCGGTGTGACTAACCCTCTTTATACTCTATTTGATTTCTTGTATTATATCTCGAAAATAAAATACAAAGCAGTGTTGATAAACCAAGGCTCAGTAGGATGCTTGAATGTTTTTTTTTGTTTGTTTTTTCAAGTATTGCTTAATCATTATTTAGTGATGCAACGAGCTTGTGAAAGTGGCTTTGACTTTTTATCTGAATAAATTACAATTCACAAATACAATGACTTCAAAAATGTAAATGAAATAAATTTGTTTTAGTTCGGGGGTTTTTTTGTCTACACAATCAAGGCATGTAGTGCAACCATACAGAAAGATCCAGAAAACCCCCCAAAACAAAACAGTAAATTATGTAATAGAAAGGCCCTTGCAAAACAAGGTCAATAAGACTCTTAAAATATCAGACATTTTAACTTTTTATGACAAGTTTAGTTCATGTTGTTTCACATTTCATGAAGTTTTACGGTAAAATACTGTTAAATGTACAGATTTTGTAACCCTATACAAACGGTAGCAATATCTTTTGTTTTACTGTTTTGTGGTGTGACCCCCTAGACACTTTGAATTATTAATTAATGAAATGTGTGTGTGTGTGTGTGTGTGTGTGTGTATATATATATATATATATATATATATATATATATATATAGCCTATATAAAATTCTTACCTTAATTTTTGATTCTTGATTTGTATTTGAAAAAGCTTAAACCAACATGAGTACAAAGAGTAGAAGATTTAAGAATCTGACACAGACTATATATTTTTTTCAAAGATCGTTTCCCTTTCCTAATCTTAGACACCGTTTTATGTTATCGATTGGCGTAACCTTGCTTCATTGTTGCAGTATTTCACATCAAGAACCGTTGTATTATGAAGACTCACTACAGTCTCGACACTAAAGCTTGTGTATTTGCCCGGGTGACTCGAGACCTCTTTTTACCCGGCTTAATTATCTAAATATGTCAGATATTGTTTACCAGTCATTCTTAATACAAAGACGCAGAAATATTTGGATGTGCCCTCATTTCTAATTATGATGGGCTAATTGCTACAGTAATGCGCTCATTAATTAATGCTTCAGTGTCGGGCCCCGATCGCAGATTTTACAACATCCAGTCCCTTGGCACACATACCGCTGTTATTCGCTGATATGATTTACATATTTTCTTTTTTTAACCACTGGAATAGACTCTTAAGGAGGTAATGACGGTAAAATAACATATTTGCTTCTCCAACAACTGAATCAAGGACACCTTGTCAGAGTTTTTTTTTACTGTGTTGAACGAATCTAAAATGGATGAATCCGAGATGGATAAATCTTGATTCCAGCATCAACGTTTATATTTCAAATCTCCAAGCTCATCTGTCTTTTTTCTTTGCATTAAACATGCATACCGTGTGAATTTGACTGTTTTATTCGATGCAACAGTTTTTCTCCATAGGCCTCCACATTTGAGGTTTTGTGGGTGGCCATCTGACTGGATAGTGTCACTGCACGTGTCACCACCAGGAGGGGCTGGATCACAGTGTTATGAGGCAGGACGCATGCAGGAAAGAGTAGAAGCAGAGCAGGGGCATGGTTCTTTGAGCTTAGATGAGTGCCTCAATTGTGAGAGTATGTTCCTCTAAGCCTCTGGTTGACAGCAACACAGTACTCTTATTTAAAGCAATTTCAAACATGTCTTGTCTGACAAGTTTTAAATCCTACTTAACACCCCGTAACAGCCACGAGTTTACTGTCAGAATTAAAGAGGCGAATTCTCAGAGGGGGAGAAATTATCACTTTCATTTTGTTCTCCTCTGTTCTGCAGAAGGGACATGGCAGGGATGTTTACCTAGGGATGAATACATTTACTCCCCATTTGCAACACAATGCCTTTCAGGACCATGAAAGGCTGCTGAAAAGTTTACCTTATATTTTAATTGCTGCCATTACAGATGAGGGAATGAAAGGGAGGTTCAGTCGCTGCGGGATGACAGGGTGTCGGGTCTTAGAGGGCAAAGCAGATGTCTCTGGAGATCAAGCCCAGAGGTCTACATGAGCTCTGTCTATAAGCGGTGTGGAAGAATTGTATCCTTCTGTTCATTTGAAGGTATTTCTAATGACTTCCTTTTTTTCTTCTCTATATTAAAAACATCCTTGAATAAAAAATTCCTACATTCTTTTTTTATGGGGAATTACATTTTAATGTAAGAATTACATTTTAATAAAATTTCCAGTTATTAGTCCAGAGAAAGTTTCATAAAGGAAAATAAAGCCTTCACATTTAAAGGGATAGTTAATCCAAAAATGAAAACAAAAAGGTAATTTACTCACACTCATGTTGTTCCAAACCTGTATGTATTTTCTTTCTTTTGTGTACTGTAAAAATAATTTTCAAAGTTGTAAACTAATATTATTAGAGCATGTTTTACAAGAAAATACCATTACTATATTTTGGTTTACTCTTTCTATACCAATTTCACGTTTAAATGGATTGCAGTTTCTTTGAAATTGTGTAATATACTAGCATTTTATGTAATTCATAAAGTAATTTATACACAAACTTGGGACAGTGTGGGACATAAAAAAATATATTTTGAGATGTCTTTTTGGTAACACTTTATTTTATTATATGTCCTTGTTATATGTTACATAGTTAGTAATAACAGTAAGTCATGCATAATTACATAACTAACCCTAAATCAAATCCTAACCCTATGTAATATTACCGTACTCGGTACATAAATGTGTAATTACACTGTAACAAAGACACCTTAAAAGTGTAACCATCTTTTTTTTGACCATACGGTGGAAGTCAATGCGAACCAGAATCAGTTTGGTAATCAAAATTCTTCAAAAACATTTATTTTGTGTTCAGGAGAAGAAAGTATATGCTTACACTTTATTTTAAGGTTGACGTAGTTACATTATACTTACTCAAATAAGTACAGAGTAATACTAATTTAGTACATCTTAATAAAGTTATGGTTATGGTTTGGTTTAGGGTTAGTTACTTGTAATTATGCATAATTTACTGTTATTACTAAGTACATATAGTAACGTCTAACTACGTCACCTTAAAATAAAGTGTTACCGAAAGTATGAAATTAAGTCATACAGTTTTGGAAGAACTATCTAACTAAGAACTAGTTAAGAACTAACTAAATATTTTAGTTGAACTATCCCTTGAGGTGTTCTAGTGTATATTTTCTAATGCTAGTAGCATCTGTACATTCAGAGCTGGTCACGGGTTCTACCAGGATTCCATAGAGTTATGCAAATTTTTATCTGCTTCGAGAAGCAAAAACAAATCACCAAATGTAACAATCTCGTCCCTGTCCTGGTTGCACTGGCATGTGAGGAGGTGCAGAGATAAGCGCCCTGGTACGTGTCGGTGCTGTGTGAAAGACACTTGTTATCTGTTCCTAACGTGGACTCCTGCTTAGTCTAGGCAGCCACAGAAATATGTTGTGGAAATCTGATATGACAAATCGGCCCATCTGAGCATCAGTGCGATGCCTTGCATGGCCGATGTTTACTTTGCCCTGTGTTCTTGAAGGAAATATGTCAATAGACAACGCTCCGACTGAATCTGGCACACTGGTGGGAGCTTCCTTCGTGACCTCATAGCGATGAGACGACTCATAGCTGCGCTGAAAGGGCATTTAGTGGAATGAGCTGTTCGATGATAAAAGTCAAACAATCTGTCCCTATTCCGTCGGAATTTCGATAATGTTTTTGTTTAGTTCATTCAATAGTTGCAATATTGTGTTTGTACTGAGAATAGTGCAGTAGTTGAATTCATGCAGGGTGGCTATGAATATGTTGAGAGTGTTAGTCTCTAAGGTTATCTATTGATTTGTCAAATATTAAGAACAATGTAGCTAAATCAGTCTGCATTTTAAGATCAGTGATCTGAAAGGGATAGACCACCCAAAAATGAAAATGGTCATCATTTACCAAGGGGGTTATCCATCAGCCGGAAACCAAATCTTCCCTAGGGGCCGCCATTGATGAGCAGACCCTCACCTGCTGTTAGCATTCCATTGACTCCCATTCATTTTGGCGTCACTTTAACAGCGAATAACTTTACATCTGAGGCGTTTAAAGACTCCATTTGTCCACTATTTATTTCTAAAGAAACATGACAAATGGCTCCATTACATTGTATCTTACGTTATGGCCCCGTAGAAGCAGTTTTTGTAAAAATAGGCTAACGATTGCATCATAACCACTCGACTCTCTGTCTCACAGTCGAGAAATTACCGTATAGACAGGCGGAGAAGCTCGCAAGCAATCGGGGGGACGTGGAGGCATAAAGTCAATGGAGAAGCCCATAGAGATTGCTAAAGTTGCTCCCGCTGCTAGCTCATGGACATCTAATACTCACGCTCTCCATCTCTGCGAGATTCGGAAGGGAATGATTCAGATTTCTCTCGGCTCAGCTACTAGAAGACCTACAGGTTGCTCACGTCACATCTACGTTGTCAAGCTCAGTTTGAGCCTGCGCAGTACAGTCAGCCATCAGGAAGTGAGTGCTTCTAATTGACTTCACTTTTCTCCGTTGAAACCTATGGGGTCGCTGTGTCCATTTTATATACTGTCTATATGTCACTGTATATATGTAATTTACTAAACCTCATGTCATTCCAAACCTGTATGATTTTTTTTGTCTTCTGTGGAACACAATAGAAGGTATTTTGAAGAATCATGGTATGCTGAGTCAATGGGAAGCAAAACAGTTTGGTTTTAATCTTCAATATTGTTCGTTTCATTGTTACAATCCACCTTTTTTGGAACAAGCCGAGGTCCCTTGATTAGGACAAAACATTTTAATAGCTTCGATAAACAGACAGAACAAAAACAACAACATTACTGTGTGTTGATGCTTGGTATATAAATGTGTTATTGTGCAGATCTTCCCCCTGAAATGCTAAATATTTAACCCATACAAAAAAAAAAAAAAATCTTTATCTACAGTTAATAGTTGTGATTTAGTTGTGAAGTATGCTGACAATGTAGGCATTATGTGATGACTTATATTTGGTGACTGTATGTGGTACAGTTCATACCTGCAGATTTCATTAACTGACAATTAATGAAGAAAATTAATATATCTATTTTTATCTGAACTAAATCGGGTGTTTATCGTATATTGATAATCATTAATAATTATTATATTAATAAAGGAATTGAAGTAAAAGTTTATTTGATGACTTAAAGGATAGTTGAATTTATTCACCCTCAACGACGTTTGATTAGTTGAATTCTACAGGATTTCCGGGAGACGTGTCGCATTCTTTAACGGTCCTCCTGGAAACAAAGCCACTGTGATGCCAAACCCCCTCATGGAAGAAGAAAGCGTGTTTACAACTGGGATGAGTGCTTATCAGGATGGACTAAATGTTGGATTTTCAAAAGTATGTGAAGTATGTAAAGTTTGCACCACAATTTTACATGCTGGTTTGTTATTGAACGGACATCGATTTCATATTCAGTTAGTATTGTTTGCCTAACACTGGAGTTCTATATGTGCTATTTATGCCCCTAAACATGGCTCTGAAAAAAAAAACACGAACTGTGATTGGTTTCTTTACATGACATTCAGACAGCCTCTGTGTGGTCGTTGGCAAATGAAATCTGCTATGGAGTCCAGACCTTCTGCCGTCAGTCTGAAGGTCTGGCTACACTAGACTACATAATACCTAAAAGCAATATGAAACCTGAAAGGGCTGGGGAGAGTTTTAACATTGCAACTTGTTAAGAATGAAAGACAGACGACAGACATTCTGAAAAGGATGCAGTGGGCCAGTAAGGCCTGTTTTTAAAGGGATAGTTCAGCCATAAATGACAATTGTCATCAGTTACTCACTCTCATGTAATTTCAAACTTGTATGACTTTCTTCTGTGGACCCTAAAAGAATATGATTAAGTGATTCAATGAGTGAATCTGCATTTTTATTCATTCGTCTGCTGTTTTTTACACATTGGTTTAAACAGACAAATCACTTGTGAAAATCAGAACATTTTCGTGTAGAACTTTCGTCTAAGTGTGAGCAGGCCTTTAGCTCATCTCTTTCTGTGGAACAAGCATTGTCACAGCAAACTTGTGTTACAATCACCCCGTTCTCCCCTGCAGTCAGTCTTTTACTGGTGAAAACTGAACTATCTTGTGTGCCTGTTACATATGTATGTACTGTTTATTCTGTGTTTGAGGAAGAGAGAGAGAGAGATACAACAGTTTTGATTACTGCTCTGCTACTTTTATGGGGTCCGACAGGCCATGTCCTCACAGTGGGAAATCAGTAGCTCTGTAATTAGCCCTGTGGGGGAGCTCTGCTGTCTGCAGCACCTCACAGAGGGAGCGCTAGCCTTGCCGTTTTTGCCCTGTTCTCACTCATCTCCAACACACTTTCATTGCACACAACTGCAGCGAGTCCTCACACGGGGTCAAACACACAGTACAGCCATAGGGCCGGTTTACACAGAATGCGTTTTTGCCAACCCGATTGTACGTATTTTACGAGGTGGCTAATTCGTACGAATTCATACGACCTCACTCGTAGGATTTTTGCTAAATCGTACATATTTTACAAGTTGCCCAATTTGTATGAATTCGTATGAATGCCCCTGGTCCTGACCCTGACCCCGCCCCTAAACCTACCCATCACTGGGGTTTAGACAAATCGTACGAATCTCACTCGTACGAATTGGTCGTGAGATAGCATTGGTTTTTGCCTGTAGAATGGAAAAAAAGCGCATGGTCCACTGTGAGCGCCTCGTTTTTTGAATGCCGTGTTATGCGCGAGACGGGAGCACATAAAGATGTATATATCTTTTTCCAAAGGTGGTTTCTGTCATTTGCTGTCGTTTTGATCACGCTGATGTATGTTCAAGTGTCTGTTTTTAAAATAAGTTTAGTTAGTTACGTGATGCTATAAAAACGGTGGTGTAACGTCATGATTGACAGCTGTGATTGACAGGCTCTCTGAGCGGAGTAGTCACTGAAGCACCAACAGACTTTTTTTCGGGATCTTCGGAGGACTGAGGAGATTGTATTTACTTTATTTTAACAAGCCTCTTGTCGTACTGCAATCAATAGACATCAAAATTGGAGCAGAACGGACGGAGCAGACATAGGCCACTTAAAAAAGTGCAGGGAGAGTGCATTCTGCGAGAGTGAGGGTGGGGCGTTGATTTCGTGACTTTACTTCCTGCTCACTACTGCGCAGGTCTGGTCCCGAGATCGCTACTGCGCAGACTGAAGTCCCAAGATGTCAGCGCCATAACGGGACAATGGCGGCTTCAGTTCTCACCAATGGAAGAGAGCGAAGGGGCGTCGTCCATCTTTTTTTACAGTCTATGGGAAAAACGCGTTCTGTGTGAACGGCCCAATTGAGCACACTGCTGTTAAGATCAGCATGCATTTTGCCGAAAAGAATGGGCTTGAAAGTTGAATGCCGCAATAGACGTGTCACGTGTGGTTTGTAGGTGAAGTGTGGTTTTGCTTAAAGTTAACCCTGATCCTTTTCTTTTATATTGCTTTGAGATTCAAAAATGAGCTATTCACTGTGAGAATGACTTCAATTTAAAATAGAACATGTCAGTGAATAGTGCAAATACTTGACTAACTTGACTCGTGCCCTGAACTTTTGAGCAGTGCACACGCCAATAGAAAATCTCCCGTTTATATTGGATACTGGGTTTTTCAAGGTTGCTCTCAGTGGAGCCAAGTTGGAATTATTGGGATGTGGAAGCTTCAAATGTATTAACTACTGAAAATGACAGATTGATGTCATGGGTATTTTCAGACTTTGTATTTGAGCAATTGAAACTGGTACAGTTGGTAAAATGTCTTGCCACATTGTTTGTCTTTGTACAATTAGTTGAAGTATGATTGGAAAGGCTATTGCGATTAGAAAACGGGGATATTAGAATATTTCCAGATGACTGAAGAACACCTGATGAAGACCTGTATGTCCTTGACTAGATATCACGTTAAAAGCTCCACAAAAAGCTACATGCACTTAGATTTTTCTTTCTTTTTTTAAAGATACAAAAGCTTAATATGTGATTTGACCCTGCATTTTATTCTTGACCTTTTTTCTTTTTATTCAGAGGAAAATAGTGACAGAGAGGGGAAACAGACCTGAACCCAGCTATAAGGGTCAAAGACAAAAGCGTGTTAAATTTTCTTAGAAATGTACTGTATTCATGGTTTTGACAAACTGTAAGATACCATTTTCAACTAAAGCATAAATTGAATGACAAATTTAATCTAAAAAATTGAATGTGGTGTAACCAAGTAAAAATGATTTAAATATAATAACATATTAAATGTTTTTGCATGTATTTTTCAAATTGGTATTTAAGATCAATGACCATGCCAGAGTCATGTGAGTCTTCATGAGATTTAATACATTATTATTACCACACAATATATATTTTTTGGCAGAATTTGTCAAATATATTTTTTGGAAAATATATAATAAAATAATAATTACAACTTTATTATATAATAAATAATAAAGTTTAGCATACATATATATTTTTTTAAATTTCATTGTTTTTAACACAATTTTGTATCTTTTACTCATACTTATGTCAGTTGTACCACCCAGACATTTTTTTTAAATCCCCACAAATATCAAAATAAAAGTAATTCAGAAATCAACATTTATCAAAGAGCATTGAAGTCATAGTCTTTAATATTTGCATTTTTATTTATTTTTGTCTAAATGTATAGATCCAGCCAAAACAAAGAAAAGAAAAAGGGAGCGTCATTTCGTGTCATGCCGCTAAACATTAGGCCACAACTCGAATTTAAACCAAGTTGTTTATGTGTCACGGTTTTGCCTAAATTGTCTGTACATTATATGAAAAATGTGTCACCCAATATTAACCAAATAATCAAAGGAATTGCTAAAAGCAACGGGGGGTTTTGGATTAATAGCATTATTTACAAAGCTATAGCTGGGTATTGCAAATGTGTCTAAGTTAGCAGCAACACATTTGTTCCTAGCGCAGTAATTGCCTTTTGAAGTGCTGTGCTTTCACCCATGTTGCCTGAAACAGAAAACTGATCAGAGAACAAATAATAGAGCTAAATGAAATGTGTCTTGTTGCCGTAAGTCTACCCTGAATGTCTGAGCCTTTCCAGTCAGCTTTGATGAGCTCTAATCTCGTCCTTTCTCTAATCCGTATTGGTATGCCTTGTGTAATGTCTGTGCATTTCAGTGTCAAAAGAAGAAAACCGGTGTGTGTTTCCTTGCAGTTTTTCACATGAGGAAAGAAGACGCTTTCATACATTGTTGCCGTTTTCTGTTTTATAGTTTCTTTTCACAGTGAGCAAAGCAGAACCACCAGTGTCCAAATTTACATTTTATCAAGCATTAAATTTGTGAAAAGATTCTAAAAGATTCTACTTTAAGTAAAATTACTTAATGGTTTAAACCCTAATGTTAAAATAAAAGCTCAAACCCTTTCTGCTGGATCAGAGCTTCAAACAGTATTTTTCTTTGTTGTAACTCCATGTGAAAAAACAAACAAAACCGAAATCCAAAGAACAAAATCATGATGACATTCTAGTGGAATTTAGTGTAATTTAAAAAAGACCAAGAGATTATCTGTGTTCTTTATGCTGAAAAACAAAACAAAAACAAAAAAAATATATTTTTTCACATATTATTAAATACATTATATTATTGTTAAATATTTAAAATCCCAGATTTTTTAAAAATAATTATGCAAAATATATTTATTTTATACATATTAAAATTCTGTGTGCTAAAATAATAAAAAATAAAGCAAAATACAGTTGTATGTTCAGTAAGAAATATTGCTGGTATTTTTAAGAGTGCAACGGTCAGAATCCAGAAGTAAAAACTTTTTTTCATGTTAACATTATTATTTTATTTTTAATAATAACATAAACCTTTAAAGACAGTCCTATTGTGTCACACTTTAGAATACTGTTCATTTGAAATACATTTAGAATACATTCAAGTTACTACTAACTAACAAGAAACTCTAATAACGCTCAGTTGAATGACAAAACAGTATTCTATAGTGTCGCACCTTATTACGAGCTACAAGGTAGTTAATCGATAGTATTTGCTTCTGTTGACACTGTCAGCTTGCATTATTAGGGCCCGAGCACTGATGGTGAGAGGACCCTTGGACTTGCTCTGTTTACTATTATTATTCTTCTCCAAAGTGAATTGCTTTTTTGAGGGCCTAAACATGCTCGAAAACGTACTCGGTTACTAACGTAACCTCGGTTCTCTCTAGGAGAGGGAACGAGTACTGCGTCGATATAGCGACGCTACGGGAAAGATATTTCTTTTTCGAGATTGAAGCATAAAAATTAATCCTTAATTTTGTAAAATATGTAAAACGCTTTTCTGTAGCATACAACCTTAGGCAGAGCAATACCGCGCGCCCATTGGCTGCTCTGCCAGAAAAGCACAGCCTATGCGAGGCCAGAGACGCTGACCAATGAGGGCGCTTCGCGCCCTTCTGCGTCATCTCCCGCCGAAACAGGCGTGGCCTAGGTCTATAAATACCAAGCATAGCTGCCTCCACTCCGATTTTCGTCACAGAAGCGACACAGCGTGGGCACGCACGGCATGAGACGCAGTACTCGTTCCCTCTCCTAGAGAGAACCGAGGTTACGTTAGTAACCGAGTACGTTCTCTTACGTAGAGTTCTCTCCTACTGCGTCGATATAGCGACGCTACGGGAACCCCTGTAAGACGCCGTGCGTGTTCTTGGACCGACACAGACACCCAAGGGCGCGTGCGCGCGCCCCGGCATACAAGCGCCTACACCAAGAGTATATAGGGAGAGCGGCTAGAATTAGCATCATCCCTTTATAATAGCGCCCCTAAGGGCATAATAACATATATATGTAAATATTAGATATATATGGGGGGTAATAGCATGCTCATAGGACACATTGTCAGTGAGTGATGCTTAAAACATTTTAGTGACCTGGGCCGCCGTGCGGGGCAGGAACACCATACCTGGTCTTAGACCGAGAGCAGTTTAGCCTGCAACGCAGGAACCTCTAGGTTATAGAACCTTATAAATGTAGACGGGGAGGCCCAGCCTGCCGCCATACAAATATCTTGTAACGAGATTCCGCTATACCAAGCCCACGAAGAGGCCATGCCTCTCGTAGAATGTGCCCTGATGCCCAGAGGGCATTCCACACCTCCCGATGCGTAGGCTAGCGCAATGGCGTCCACCACCCATCGAGACAAACTCTGTTTCGTCGCAGCACGCCCTTTAGAGCGCCCACCGAACTAAACAAAGAGCTGCTCCGACTGTCGAAAAACAGCGGAGCGGGACACGTAAGCTCTTAATGCCCTGACCGGGCAAAGGAAGCTATTTCCGTCCTCAGAGGCCGGCAGAGCCGACAGGGAGATGACCTGAGCCCTGAACGGTGTGTTGAGGGACTTAGGTACATACCCATGCCTCGGTTTCAACACGACTATAGAGTCTTTGGGCCCGAACTCCATACAAGAGGCTCTCACTGAGAGCGCTTGCAAATCCCCCACACGCTTCACTGAAGCGAGAGCCAAAAGAAACACGGTCTTGAAAGACAGGTGCTTCATGTCAACTGAGTGAATAGGCTCGAAAGGGGCCCCTTTCATAGCGTTTAACACTGTAGAAAGGTCCCAAATGGGGACTGAAGGAGGCCTTGGAGGATTTAACCTCCTGGCTCCTCTAAGGAAACGGACCACCAGGTCGTTTCTGCCCAGTGCATGGCCAAGCGTCGGATTAACGAACGCTGATATGGCTGCCACATAGACTTTGAGCGTGGATGGGGTCCTACCCTTATCCAACAGCTCCTGCAGGAAGGAGAGAACCTCCGTTTCCCCGCACTGAAGGGGTGACAGACCTCGGTCTGAACACCAGCCAGAGAACACCGACCATTTGGAAGCGTAGAGCCGTCTAGTAGACGGGGCCCTAGCCTGCTCGATCGTGTCTAACACTCCTCTTGGGAGTTTAGCGGGTACCCGTTTATGGCCCACACATGAAGGGACCATAGCTCCGGGTGAGGATGCAAAATCGAGCCCATGGCCTGCGAGAGAAGGTCCTTCCTCACTGGGATCGGCCACGGAGCAGTACTCTTGAGCTGCATCAAAACTGGGAACCAAGGTTGATTCGTCCAGTATGGTGCGACAAGTGTCACGTTTGTCATGGACTTTCTGTTTGTTGTCTTCATCATCATTAGTTCATTTTCATCACCTGTCTAGTTAATCAGTTAATCATCCTTCATTGTCATCACCTGTTGTACCCTCGTCATCCTCTGTATTTAAGTTCCTGTCTTTCACCTTTCAGTTGTCGGTCAATGTGTTTATGTTACTGAGTGTTGAGTGTGTTACCCGTCTGCCTGTACCAGTTGTGTGAGTTTATTCTAGTAAAAGTTTGATTTGGAGTATTGTACCCGTCTGCCTGTCTTCATCCGCACCTGACCCGTGACAGATTGACCAACCACAAATGGATCTAGCAGCAGCTTTGGGGAGTCTCCAGCCAAAAAGGCGGCCACGCCTAATTCTGGTTCCCAGGATGGCCGCCTTCACGCTTCTTTCTGTTCCTGAGATCCCGTCTGCTGATCCTGCACCGCTGGTCCCGTCCAGCCCAGAGCTTCCTGCACCGCTGGTCCCGTCCAGCCCAGAGCTTCCTGCACCGCTGGTCCCGTCCAGCCCAGAGCTTCCTGCACCGCTGGTCCCGTCCAGCCCAGAGCTTCCTGCACCGCTGGTCCCGTCCAGCCCAGAGCTTCCTGCACCGCTGGTCCCGTCCAGCCCAGAGCTTCCTGCACCGCTGGTCCCGTCCAGCCCAGAGCTTCCTGCACCGCTGGTCCCGTCCAGCCCAGAGCTTCCTGCACCGCTGGTCCCGTCCAGCCCAGAGCTTCCTGCACCGCTGGTCCCGTCCAGCCCAGAGCTTCCTGCACCGCTGGTCCCGTCCAGCCCAGAGCTTCCTGCACCGCTGGTCCCGTCCAGCCCAGAGCTTCCTGCACCGCTGGTCCCGTCCAGCCCAGAGCTTCCTGCACCGCTGGTCCCGTCCAGCCCAGAGCTTCCTGCACCGCTGGTCCCGTCCAGCCCAGAGCTTCCTGCACCGCTGGTCCCGTCCAGCCCAGAGCTTCCTGCACCGCTGGTCCCGTCCAGCCCAGAGCTTCCTGCACCGCTGGTCCCGTCCAGCCCAGAGCTTCCTGCACCGCAGGTCCCGTCCAGCCCAGAGCCTTCGCCGCTGGTCCCGTCCAGCCCAGAGCTTCCTGCACCGCTGGTCCCGTCCAGCCCAGAGCCTTCGCCGCTGGTCCCGTCCAGCCCAGAGCCTTCGCCGCTGGTCCCGTCCAGCCCAGAGCCTTCGCCGCTGGTCCCGTCCAGCCCAGAGCCTTCGCCGCTGGTCCCGTCCAGCCCAGAGCCTTCGCCGCTGGTCCCGTCCAGCCCAGAGCCTTCGCCGCTGGTCCCGTCCAGCCCAGAGCCTTCGCCGCTGGTCCCGTCCAGCCCAGAGCCTTCGCCGCTGGTCCCGTCCAGCCCAGAGCCTTCGCCGCTGGTCCCGTCCAGCCCAGAGCCTTCGCCGCTGGTCCCGTCCAGCCCAGAGCCTTCGCCGCTGGTCCCGTCCAGCCCAGAGCCTTCGCCGCTGGTCCCGTCCAGCCCAGAGCCTTCGCCGCTGGTCCCGTCCAGCCCAGAGCCTTCGCCGCTGGTCCCGTCCAGCCCAGGACCGCCTTCGCCGCTGGCCCCGGTCAGCTCAGAGCCCTCTTCGCCGCTGGTCCAGTCCAGTGCTGACCTCCCCAAGAAAATTTTGGGGGGGGGCAATAAGTCCTCTGAGGGGATCGTGGAGGCCCTTCCGTTCCCATTGCCACCCGAAGGGTCCACACCGCCATGGCCGCCCGAAGGGTCCACACCGCCATGGCCGCCCGAAGGGTCCACACCGCCATGGCCGCCCGAAGGGTCCACACCGCCATGGCCGCCCGAAGGGTCCACACCGCCATGGCCGCCCGAAGGGTCCACACCGCCATGGCCGCCCGAAGGGTCCTGGCCGCCTGCACGTCCTGCTCCGCCCTGGCCGCCTGCACGTCCTGCTCCGCCCTGGCCGCCTGCACGTCCTGCTCCGCCCTGGCTGCCTGCACGTCCTGCTCCGCCCTGGCCGCCAGAAAGGCCTGCTCCGCCCTGGAGGCTTCCTGCTCCAGATCGGCCACCCCTTCATCAGCCTCCAGGGCGCCCACCCCCCCACCCCTTTGTTGTTCTACGGCGCGAGGTCGCGCCTTGTTGAAGGGGGGCGTTATGTCACGTTTGTCATGGACTTTCTGTTTGTTGTCTTCATCATCATTAGTTCATTTTCATCACCTGTCTAGTTAATCAGTTAATCATCCTTCATTGTCATCACCTGTTGTACCCTCGTCATCCTCTGTATTTAAGTTCCTGTCTTTCACCTTTCAGTTGTCGGTCAATGTGTTTATGTTACTGAGTGTTGAGTGTGTTACCCGTCTGCCTGTACCAGTTGTGTGAGTTTATTCTAGTAAAAGTTTGATTTGGAGTATTGTACCCGTCTGCCTGTCTTCATCCGCACCTGACCCGTGACAACAAGAAGCACTGAGCATCCGCTTTTCCTGATTCGCTCCAGCACTTGAGGCAGGAGTGAGACAGGGGGAAAAGCATAGAGCGGACGGCGGGGCCAGACCTTGGCCAGCGCGTTCGTGCTCTTTGAAAAGACTTCCGGGCAGTGAGCGTTTTCCTGGTTTGCAAACAGGTCTACCTCCGCTCTGCCGAACATTTTCCACAGCAGACGCACTGTCTGTGTGTGTAGGGACCATTCTCCTGTTGGAACGTTGTTCCGTGAGAGTCTGTCTGGTCCTACGTTCAGACGACCAGGCACATGCATTGCTCTCAGCGAGCGCAGGTTGTGCTGGGCCCATACCAGTATGCGTTCCGTCAACCTGAAAAGGTTTCGGGATCTCACGCCACCCTGGCGGTTTATATAGGCTACTACCGACGTGTTGTCCGAACGGACCAGGACGTGGTGTCCCTTTATCCGAGGACGGAAACGCCTCAGCGCTCAGTCCACTGCCATCATTTCTAGGCAGTTTATGTGCGGTAGTTCGACTCGTTCCGCCCACTGGCCAAAGAACGGTCTGCCTTCGAGCAGTGCTCCCCAACCCGAGGTGGAGGCGTCCGTGGACACCACCTTCAGGCTCGAGGAAGTCCCCAGGCTTACACCTGACCGGTACCAGTCTGACGCTCTCCATGGTGTCAGGGCTGAAATGCATTCCTGATTGACCTTGAGGCGACAACGACCGTGAACCCATGCTCGGCGCGGTACGCGCGCTTTTAGCCAGAACTGCAGTGGGCGCATGCGCAGCAGGCCCAACTGTAGAGCTGCCGAGGCTGCGGCCCTGAGGCCTAGCATTTTTTGAAACCTCCTGAGCGGCACTATATGACCGCTGCGGAAGGATTTCGCCATCTGCAGGGAGTTTCGCCTGCGCTGTGATGACAGCCGAGCTGTCATAGACAGCGAGTTCAGTTCCAGTCCCAAAAAGGAGATCCTTTGATTGGGAAACAGTGAACTTTTCTCCCAATTGACTCTCAGACCTAAGCACTCGAGGTGATCGAGTATTAGGGTTTTGTGGCGAATGAGTTCTGAAGGCGATTGAGCTAGAATCAGCCAATCGTCCAAATAATTCAGAATTCGAATGCCGCGGAGTCTCAGGGGTGCCAGCGCCGCGTCCATGCACACTGTAAATGTACGAGGTGCTAGAGACAGGCCGAATGGCAGGACTGTGTACTGATATGCCTGGCCCTCGAAGGCGAATCTCAAAAATTGCCTGTGACGTGACGCAATTTGTATGTGAAAATACGCGTCTTTCAGATCTATTGCCATAAACCAGTCTCCTCGGCGAATCTGCGCGAGGATTTTTCTGGTCGTGAGCATTCTGAACTTTCGCTTTGTCAGCGCTTTGTTCAAATGCCTGAGATCTAAAATGGGTCTGAGACCCCCGTCTTTTTTCGGTACCAGGAAATATCTGCTGTACAGACCCCCTTCGCTTTGAGCTTGAGATAAAGGCTCTATGGCCCCTTTGCTCAATAGCTTCGCTATTTCGGCTCGAAGTAGGTGTGCTACTTCTGTTTTCACCGTGGTTTCGACTTTCTCCGTGAAACGGGGAGGGCGTCGATGAAACTGTAGCGAATAGCCTCTTTTTATAGTCTCTAGCACCCATTCTGAGACCCCGGGAAGTCTTTCCCATGCATCTGCACGTGTGACTAGGGGTTGAATGTAATCTGGGCCCTGGTCGCGAAATGGCGGCGACACGAGAGCAACTGTGTGCTGTAACATGGACGCCGTGGCGTGTGAGGCGGGGGGCATGTTTAACACAGTATGCATCCCGCGCGCGCGCTCGACTCTCTGCGTTGAGAGAGAGCGCGCGGGGCGAGCCCCGTAGGGCTCGTTATGTTTGTGAATAAACGTGGGCGCTTGGTGGCGAGCACATTTATAACACCGGGGACACTGTGTTTGTGTACTGACTGACCGTTCGTTAGTTTCGTTTTTACAGAAACCGCGGAACGTGCAGTGTGTAGTGGTTGTGGGCACTGGGCAGTGGGCACGCTCACTACATGTGAAGCACAATCGACATGAGTCGATTTTATGTGTGCAAACCCTGTGTTGAACGGGGCTGTGTTTGTGTGAATGAATGGGCACTGGGTGGGCATTGCAGTTACACACATTACACCGTCGGCCTTGGCCGGGACACCAGAAATTAAACTCTTTTTTAGATTTATCTGGGTCGCCGTGAAAACGGCGTTTGTGTGCAGGCAAACGGGCTTTACGGCCGGTTTGTTGGCTGCTGAATACACTGGTACAAACACGGAACTTAGGGCTGTACAAGCGGGAATCTTGGGTGGAAGTCCGGCCGCAGCGGGACCCGAACACCGTCTTTTTCCTAGCAGGGCTAGGATGGCGCCGAGGCCTCGGGTTTGAGAGTGATCTTGGGCCGAGGACCACGCGGTGGCGGGCGGCGTCCGGCGGAGCGAGACCGTGGTCTCTCTCGGGCCTGTTGCTGGGCCGGCGCGGCGGGCGCGGGGCGCTGCTGAGTTCGGGCAGGCGGCTGTTTAGGGCGGCCTGTTGCGGAACTGGAGCGCATTGGCAGGAAATGTCTCATGGCCTGCGAAGTCTTCTGTACCTCAGCGAATCGGTCCGCGAAGTCCTTCACGGAAGATCCGAAGAGCCTAGTCGGTGAAATGGGAGCGTCGAGGAACGCAGAGTGCTCCGACTCCGCCATTTCAGAGAGAGTCAGCCACAAATGTCTCTCGGAAACAGTAGCTGAGGCCATGATCCTCCCAATGGCATGTGCGGCGGACTTTGTAGCACGAAGAGCTAGGTCTGTGGCGCTACGTAAGTCCGGAACACTGATCGCGCCCGGGCCTTCCTCGTCTAGCTTGCGGAGGAGGTTGGCCTGGTGGATTTGGAGCACCGCCATGGTGTGCAGCGCCGATGCAGCTTGTCCGGCGGCGGCGTACACGCGGCCGTTCAAAGCTGATGACGTGCGGCAAGCTTTGGATGGTAGTACTCCCTTAGCCCGCCGTCCAGCAGAGGGTGGGCAAAGGTGAGTCGCTACAGCCTCCTCGACCGGAGGGAGAGCATGGTAGCCTCTGTCTCGAGCACCGTCTCTGTCTCTGTCTCGAGCATCTTTAAAAAGACACTCGTTGCTCTTTGTGAGAAAAAGTATGTGACGCAGTAGGCGAACACACACACAAAACACACACAAAGTGATCAAAGGATATTCCACGCCGGAGAAGCGCAGCAGGGAACGGCGGCTGAAGGCGGCGAAGACCAGCGGCTTCAGGTAAGGGCTCGTCCTGCTGAGGTGCTGTATCAGACGGCTGTGGTGGCTCGAATCCGGTCCTACGATGCGTGTAGCTTCGTGAAGGATAGAAAATCGGAGTGGAGGCAGCTATGCTTGGTATTTATAGACCTAGGCCACGCCTGTTTCGGCGGGAGATGACGCAGAAGGGCGCGAAGCGCCCTCATTGGTCAGCGTCTCTGGCCTCGCATAGGCTGTGCTTTTCTGGCAGAGCAGCCAATGGGCGCGCGGTATTGCTCTGCCTAAGGTTGTATGCTACAGAAAAGCGTTTTACATATTTTACAAAATTAAGGATTAATTTTTATGCTTCAATCTCGAAAAAGAAATATCTTTCCCGTAGCGTCGCTATATCGACGCAGTAGGAGAGAACTCTACGTAAGAGAACTCATGAAACTTTGCACACGCGTCAGAAGTCGTGAAAATGTACGTGTGATATGGGTTTGAGAAGTAGGTGTGGCAAAATGGCTCGATAGCGCCACCTACAATATTTCAACGAAGTGCCCCTGGTGCTACGTTTCACGTACAGGTATGGTAGACACATGTAACAGGCCAATATCTACAAAAAAGTCCTAAGGGCGAAATCTGAAAACAAAATAGGAAGTGAGATATTTTGACTTTTCTCTGCAAAATTGGTGCAGTTTTTGCCATTTCCACACGTGGTACTTTAACAAACTCCTCCTAGAGATTTAATCTGATCATCTTCAAATTCGGTGAGTGTAATCTTAAGGCCTTGAGTTTTCGTCGAAGGGCGTGTCCTCATCGCCTGACAAATTTTGATGTTTCGATTTAAAACAGGAAGTTGCTGTAACTCGGGCAAACAATGTCCAATCTGCCCCAAACTTCACACGTTTGATAAGAGTTCTGTCCTGAACACATGTCCATGCTCATATTCAGTTACAGTCATAGCGCCACCTGCTGGCAACAGGAAGTGACATATTTAGCACTGTTGTGGATTCCTAATAACATATAAAAAAGTGCCAGCAAGTGTTAAACATGCTAGCAACATACTAGAAACATGCTAAACATGCTAGCGAACACTAAGTGTTGAAGCATGCGATTAATGCAATGAAACAGGAAGTTGCTGTAACTCAGACATGGAATGTCCAATCTGCACCAAACTTCACATGTTTCTAAGAGTACTGGCCTGAACACATCTACATGAGAATAGATGTGAAATAGTGGTAAAGCATGCTAATGCAATGAAACAGGAAGTTGTTGTTACTCAAGTAGGCAATGTCCAATCTGCCCCAAACTTCACACGTTTGATAAGTGTCCTGCCCTGAACACATCTACATGACAATTTCCAGTTATAGTAATAGCGCAACCAACTGGCAACAGGAAGTGACATGTTTTACACTGTGATGCAGTACTATCAACATATTAAATATGCCATTGAGTGTTAAACATGTTAGAAACATGATAAAACATGCTAGCAACACTTGGCTAAGTGCTAATGTATGCGATTAACGCCACGAAACAAGAAGTTGTTGTAAGTAACTCAGGCATACAATGTCCGATCTGCCCCAAACTACATGTTTGATACGAGTCCTGTCCTGAACATATCTACATGACAATATTCAGTTATAGTAATAGCACCACCTGCTGGTAGCAGGAAATATGGCAAATACAAACGACATTTACATTTACATTTACTCCTCATGCAGTATTTACCGGTGCGAGGGCCCTTTCATCGCATTACTCATGATGCTGTCCAGAAAATTCCACCAATCAGAGTCGAAACAAGCCAACAAATCTTGTAAACTCCGCCCACTAATGGCTTAAGCCCAAATGACATAATTGAGTTGTTTTCCCCAAAAAAGCTCTTAAAATACTTTAATATAGCCTACACATTTTGCAATAAACTTAACATATTAACATATAAATATAACATATACTTTAATATTAACAAATAATATATTAAATCCCCATGGAATAATGGAATGGAAAAAATATATCCGGAACCAATGCCAATGAAAAAGTGGGTGTTGCACTCTATAGTCATATGGCTAAAAGCAAACTCAGAATGATGTATAAGATTTGATTGCTTTCAATACATTAGCACATAGTCATTTGTAAGTTACCTGGCTCACAAAATGCACATTGTGACATTTGAGATGTTAATAACATTTCCTCAGTAGCATCTGCCTTTTATTTTTGCTCCCAGTTATGTCTTTAATTCTGTTGCTTTCTCAGCTCTGGGAGGTCTTGCTCCAGACCCAACAAAGGCAGACATTTGTTGCCATCCATTTTTCAAATCAACAGCAACTTTGTCTGGTTTGTCATCCAAACACAGCTGTGCAATGTGTGGATGAGGGTATTTGGAGGCGAAATAAAGCCGATGGCATCCTGGGTAAATGAGGGAAGATTCACACGGAATAATGAAGGCCGGAGCTGTTTCTCTGTGGCTGATCTGTATCTAAAAGGCTCTGTAAATACTGTTTCTGTACTGAAAGCCTTATCAACAGATATACATATCCACTGCAACCGCTGGCCCCACATGAGGGCTGTCTATCTCCTCCATCACTTTTAGTCTTACAAGTCTCCTTTTTACCATTCTTAGGCAGGACGGAAACATGTTCCACCTCAGCAGATGCTTTCCGCTTTTCCCCTTTCTGAGCCCAAGGTTATATACTGTGTGTGTGTATATATATATATATATATATATATATATATATATATATATATATATATATATATATATATATATATATATATATAATGTTCCTCCATCATTATGGGATAGCAAAATGGACACTGGTGAATCGCAGCAGATGCAGTTGGTCATACTGGTCTTGTTTGGCTACTGTTTCATGAATACTAGTGAATTCAATGGCTTGATAGGATTTATTTATTTATTTATCATGAAAAAGAATAAAAGTTTCTTTTTTTTTTTTAATATGGAGGCTGTGGGGGTACATAAAACAAAAGAGTAGTTTAAACTAAGCCTCTTATAATGGTCTATTAATCTGACCTGTATATGCAGCTTGTAGTCTGTCCACATTTTATCTTCTATGTTTGGACTTTGTTCCATCTGATAGTTCTTGTTTCTATAGGTAAGGCATGTGTAGTCTCCTCAGGCCAGCTTATTAAATGATAAACTGTGTTTCTGTCTTTGCCCTGCTTGTGATGAATGCTAGTAACACAGGAGCGGAGCAGTGGGGCTGTCTTAGCGTTTAATAGTCTGACTTTACAGCCCACTGGCCAGCTTTACCCTGCTGCCACTGCTAAGGGGGAGTAAAGAAGACAAGGTCAAAGCCCGGGTGAGACGTTGCCCTCACGGAGCCTTGCCCTTGACTCTGTTTGGCACACTTCCTTTGCTGAATCTGTGCCCCTTTGGCCTGCATGATGTATTTGCAAAGACAAGAGCTCAGTGGGAATGGAAAAATATAATTTGTTAACATCATAGTAGAATCTATCAACTGCTGGCTTGTTGCCAAGGAAACCGTTTTTTTTTTTAAATTCATTGTAGGCCTTGGCTTTTTAAATTGAATGTTGGTCATCTATTGTAAGTACAGATTGTATACGAGACAGACGTAGTACATTATAGTGAATACTGTAAATACTGTATTATGCACTTTTAAATACTGATTTTCAACTGGAAATAAATACTAAAATAAAAGTTTTTGTTTAAATTATATTTGCTTATATGATGTTTTATTAACAAAGTTCGGGAGGAGCACGTTCAGATAATTAAACCTTATTAAACACGTGGAGCACACTCTGTTAATCAACCCAGTCAACGAGTTAAGAGCTGTGTATATACAGCAAACTTACCTCCGTTCGTTGACAGTTTAACATCATCCCTCCACCACCCCATCTCCTCACTTCTAGTCCTAAATACTCTTACAACAACTGGGGGAGTACTGGGCAAAAATTCCAACCTCAAAAAGGGACCATCAAAATAAAATGTTACCGAATATAATTATAATTTTGACCCATACAATGTATTGTTGGCTATTGCCGCAAATATACCCGTGACTTGTGACTGATTTTGTGATCCAGGGTCACATATATATATAGGCTATACATAAATGTACACACACACACATACACAATAT
Source organism: Phoxinus phoxinus (assembly GCF_949152265.1). NCBI lineage: Eukaryota > Metazoa > Chordata > Actinopteri > Cypriniformes > Leuciscidae > Phoxinus > Phoxinus phoxinus. The sequence goes on from NC_136886.1 coordinate 18,035,949, forward strand.
ATATTAGAGATGAAACGTTATTAAAATTTAATATCACAATTATCAATATTATCACAGTTTTGTTAAAATGAGATAACATTTTCAAAATGAAATGATAAACACTCTGAAAACATTTTCAGCTCTATGCACTTTTTTAAAGCATAAACATTAAAGGTACAATATGTAAGAATACTTGCACATTGTGATATATTTCCTGCAGTTGTGTACTTACAATAACCAAAAAGTTCCCAAAGATTTTTAATTTCAGAGAAATTAAGTCCGGCCCGGACTCCCTGTTCACTTCTTGCCTGTCAATGACGTAATAGGCGCGTTATCCCTGCATGGTTTCCGCTCGTGCTGCGTTACGTATAGCGACACGCTCACGCTGTTGTTGTTTGGTTCAAACATTATGGACCACGGCAAGCAGACTTTGTGACAAAAGGAGAACTAAAATGAGGATCAATATCAGCGTGTAATGTAACATAAACTAATCAATGTTATATAGTTCATCATGATGGAATGTTAGAATATGATCTGTTTGTTATTCTAATGTTGATCTAGCTTACTGCTAGTCTCATACAGCCAACAAACTAACACATAGAATAACATTATAACTTTCACCACACTCAAATGCAGTTTGGTGTGATAGTGTAGACCAAGTGAAACAGAGCTGCGTTACCTTACAAGCTTAATTCGTCTAATAAACTGACCTGTGTGAGTAGTAATTCAGCACTTGCGGGTAGTTCGGTAGAAATGAAAAATCCTTATTCCTTTATATATCATTTCATTCAAATGCAACTTGCCTTCTTTCTTCTCAGTTTTTGATTGTATTAAAAATGAAATCGGAGAATTTTAGTATTAATACTAATATCGTTGTAGTGATAGTTTTTGGACGATTGTTATGATAATAACCTACTGTCAGCGTCAGACTGAAGTTGGCTGGACTGGATTTACCGCGAGTTTTCAAAATCACGATATTCAAACACGGTTTTAATGCTAATTACATTTTAACCGATAATACTAACCGCTAGGACATTTTATCGGGGTTTATTATTATAAATAAGCTGGCTCTATGAAAACGTATTGCCGCCACAACAGTCTCATAGAAGTAACTGAGCATAGAACAATGTTCTTAAAATAGTAATGTTTTTAAAGATTAACTTTTAGATGTTGGAAAGATAATCTAATCTAATTTAATGTAAAAAAAGAGCTAGCTAGCTTTAATATGTAAGCTCTTTCCCTTTTGATTCGAAGAGGAAATGTTAAGTCCATAAAGTGTCCAACATTCCCCACAGATTTTTCGGTTGAATGAGTGCTTCATCCAGGTATCGTATCAGGACTTGTTGAATTTTTCAGTGCAATCAGTAATCACATAATTTTCACTATACTGGATGGCGTAGATTAGTAATAGCACATGAGTATAAAGTAGGATGCACTTACTGTTTCTGAGATTTACAAGATATATAACTTGATCTCATTTTTATATATGACAAATGGCCATTTTATTGCCCTTGGAGCCCTTGACTCCTACAAGTAATCCCTTGTAGAGCAATATTTCTGACTGAATTAAGATTTTTTTATGAAGATACACTTAAGCATCAAGTTTTTGGTTACTAAATCGACATGTTTATATGTGATGATACACGTAACTTTTTTTATATAAGCGTCAGGAAGTTTTGGAAGCACAGGATTTATGTTCCCTCCCAAGCAATCTGTCCTTTTCCCACTGTCACAGCAATTGAAGAACAGTTGGAAAGGAGAAGAAAAAAGAGGAAGGAGAAAGAAAAAGCAGACGAAAGGTCAACAGGATGTGAAGCTTCTATTATCAGCAATCTTCTCCTGGCTTCCACAGGCAGCTTGTTTCTAAACTGCCACCTAGCCAAGCATGAAGGGAGTATAATTTTAGCCAATCTCCCAGTAGCTTGGGTGTACAGAAAGCCATTGTAGGCCAGCAAAATGGTCACAATAGAGGCACTGGCCACTGATAAAGATCTGCATAGGTAATGCCAGGACAGCAATAAGTGAAATTTTTGCGTCCCTGCATTCAGACGGCACTCCCTTACAGCCCTGACCACTATTTGTCCCTTTTTCTTTGAAAGTGATGGATAGCATTTTTGTGCAGTATAATTGCAAGGGCCAGGGCATGTGTGGAAATTGATTAATTCCCTGAGCGAATAATGCATTACCCTGGATACTTCTTTACTGTTTATCAGGCCATGAAGCCAAAGGCTTTGTTTGCTCTCTTCAACTTTCCCCAGCTACCCCTAACAGGGCCTTTTCAAGAGATCTCTGCTTTGAAAGACTTCTAGTCATTTCGGTAGTATTTGTTGTGATACATCTTTGGTATCAAAGGTAACAGCGAGGGCAGAAAGCAGAGACAAACACGTAAACCATTATACCTGAATATGTCACTCTTTAAGTCACTCTCCTTCCTGTTTCCTTAGTGTTTTTGCTGAAAAGTCTTCATTCACTTAAATCTGGCACCCCAAGATTTTTCAGATGTTTTTTTTTTGTCAAAAAGAGTTGTTTCTTTTATTTAATAAAGTAATCTTTTAGTACATATTACCTTATTTTATTCAGATATTGTTGTTCATTTTTAAGTTATCAGTGATCAAATTGAACAGAAAAAATGTCTTTGCATTGAGCTGTAACTGAATGTATATCCAGGAGTGTAATATACACACAGATATAGCTAAAGGTTACAGCAGCTCAGTCTCTGACATCCTTCTTAATTATGAATGTCAAGTAGCCAGCATAAGTAAATAAGGAATATTATGCAGACAGTTAATATGTATTGATCTGAAAGTAAGAAACATTTTATTTTATTAACAAAACTTGTCATACACTGATAACTACTGATAATTCAGGTGTGCAAACAACTGAAAGTAACAAAATATACCATATAATATAGAAATGAGGAGCAACATATTTTGTGTAAATGTGTGCTGTTGAGAAATACAATCATACAATATAAAATAAATGGGGGCAAAATGTGTAAACATTTTAAGAACGCCATGCAAACATACTAGTTTTAAATTATTTGAACGAGGAAGTTGCATCAGCAATAATTGGCATATTTTTTTTACCTAAAACATTCCCCGTCCAGACGGTAATACACAAATATGGACATGTCCACATTCAAGCATTTTATACAATGGGCTTAGCTAACCATTTTACATCACATTTAGTTCACAAACAACAAATGATTTTAATTTACAATAATAAATCTTTTTTGCGTAAATTTGCGTGTGCACTCAAGCTCCAAGGATCTCCCGTTCTTGGCTCATTTTGAGTCAGACTTGTGAATTCAGTGAATTGTTAAATGGAGATTTGAATTAGTGAGTTGTTGACTCAAAAACAGATGCAATCAAATCGGTCCCATTCGCGGATAAATCATTCAGTGTGATTTGCGGACCGATAAAACAGAAAAGAATCAGCTCGTTCACGAATTAGAAACCGTTATCTCTTCTCTGAGCGGGTGGCGATTTCTTCAGTTCAAAATAACAAGGAACACATTTTTTTTTTTTAAATGTAGTTGAGTTAAAAGTACGATATTATGCTTTGGAAGAATAAGAAGTGTTCCAAAATAAAAATACTCATAAAGTACAGAAACTTGTAACCGGCAAAGGGGTGTTGGGCGCCCAAGGCTCATTGATGCACGACGGCAACAAAGGCAATCCTGTCTGGTTAGAGCCAACAGAACTGTAGCACAAGTCAAACTAAATTTGAGTGATGGTTATGGGAGTGCATCGCACTCTGCTGCGTATGAGATGATGCATAGCTGCAGACCAATCAGAGTGCCTATAATGACCCCTGCCCACTGTCGAAAGCACCTACAATGGTATCGGTACTGGACCTTGGAGCAGTGATTGAAGGTCGCCTGGCCCGATGAGTTCCGCTTTCTTTGACATCATGTAGAAGGTTGTGTACGTGTGCTCCTTTACCTGGGGAAGTGAGGGCACCAGGATGCACTGTGGGATGCTCTGGGCAATGATCTGCTGGGAAACCCTTAGATCCGGCCATTCATGTGGACGTAAATTTGACACGTGCCACATATCAAGTAAACATTGTTGCAGACCAGGTACACCCCTTCATGACAATAGTGCTCCCTGATGGAAGTGGCCTCTTTCAGTTGGATAATGCACCCTGCCACACTGCATACATTTTTCAGGAATGGTTTGATGAACATGACGAAATGTTCAAGGTGTTGCCCTTGCCTCCAAAAAAGCATCGTAAGCCTAAGTAGATCGTAGAACCATTGAATGGTCCCTCTGATAAACTTAGCTCAAGATAATAACAGCCCAGACCTCAATCCAATTGAGCTTCCGTTGGATGTGCTGGACCAATAAATTCGATTCACGGCAGCTCCACTTACAGAAGGATCTGCTGCTAATGTCATGGTTCCATATACAGTACCACAGGACACCTTCAGGGGTCTTGAAGAGTCCATGCCTCGCCGGGTCGGTGCTGTTTTAGCAGCATGCGGAGGACCAACAGCATATTAGGAAGGTCATAATGTTTTAGCACATAATACTTTACTGGGTTTGATATACCTTTGCTGCAAAAATGTTAAATTTTGTTTTTAATAAGATTTTGATTATTGGTTACTTGTTATCCTTCCACCAGTTGTCTTTAAGGTGATAACAGATGTCAGTTAGACCTACTCCATTGAAATGCCATATTCAAAAGGAAAAAGAACAAAACAAAAACAAAAGAATGACAAACCTGAAAGCAGTAGCACTGTCTACAACTTCATCTCTGTATTGTCTAATCTGAGAAACAGTGCTTTTGGGTGCTCTGAATGTAGCCACAATACACATTCCCATCTCTTGTCTAATCTCCCTCTGAACAGATGCCTCAACTTGAAGTGGCAGAGTTGATGAGGGACACAAGTCAAGATCAAAACAAGTTGGCTGAACAGGAAAAAAACGTGTTATAATTTTCACAAGAGAAAAATGCAACCATCAGAGACAAACATCTGATGTCCTCATCATGAGCCATTTGTCAAAGGTCTGATAACCAGCTGTGGGAGTGGCACAACTTGTTTCACCACATGATTCAGGAACTGGTGCTCTAGAATCTTGAATCACTACTTTTCTAACAAATAAAAGGCTGTGCTTACTTTGCAAGTGTAATTTCACCTTGCTTGTGAGAATGTAAATACATATATCAATAAAGTGTGTTTTTTTTTTCTTTCTTTTTTTTCAGGGTATTCCAGAAAGCAAGGTTAACATCACATATACCCTGCAGATTGATGGTTGATTAACTCAAACAAATCAAAACAATGTAATATAACAGCTTAAAAAGTGTTCCCTTATAGTAATCAAATTGACCCCTTTACACTGTTGGTCCTTTACCAACCCTTACACCATACCACCTATAACTTTACCCGTATCCCACCTCAATGGGCGCAAAAGTGTTTTGCAATAGAATGAACACAATGAGTACATCGTACCTAACAGTTCCCCTTCGTCCGCTTACTATGACGTATAAAAAGTGATTCTGACGAATGGAGATCTCACTCGAGAGCCTATCTACTTCGAGTGTAACTAAACAAGCCAATGCACATTGGCATGCGAAAATTGCACCGGCTCCTCAGCGGAAAAAACCAAGGATGCGCTGCACCTGCCGCTCATTATATGCTCGCACCGTGATGGACAGCAGCTGATGCAATTATCGCATGTCAATGTGCATTGCCTCGTTTAGTTACACTATACATTGGCAAGTATAGGCTCTCGAGCAAGATCCCCATTCGTCAGAATATTTCTGACGTACATCTACGTTCCCGCCTTGGGGAACGAGGGTTACCATGCGTAAACGAGACGTTTTATTTGACGCAAGTACGTATAGTTAATGACACCTAATACAAAGTGCGACCAGTCAGTTATATTTTTTAATTTTCTATTGAACATCAGATCACTCATAGCTACCAAATGCCTTTTTGTAGTTGTACATATATAAATGTTAAAAAAAGTGCATAAGTAATATAATCTCTCAGAAAAAAAGGTACAAAATCGGTCACTGGGACGGTACATGTTCTAATATGTACCATTTAGGTACTAATATGTACATCTTTGGTACCAATATGTACCTCTTGAAGTACTAATATGCATACTTTAGGCAAAAAGATGTACCATTTGAAATTGTACCGCCCCAGTGACAACTTTTGTACCTTTTTTTTCTGAGAGTGTATGAACTGAAGTTTAGGGACAATTGTATATTTTCAGGAAGTGCATGATTATACGAATTGAGAGCATAATGACATTTGTAAGCATTTCAATTTACATTAAATAACGATCTGTTAATACATCAACATATAATGTTTAATAAGTTCATAAGTAAACATTAACAAGTGCGTTATCTCATATTTCTAGCTATGTGAATACTAACTAATGATCTGTTATGCATTATATAATGTTTGTTAATGATTTATTAATGAAAGTTATTATAACGTGTTACCTTTAAATCTAGTGCTTTGCACATGTTACTGTAATGGGTAGATTTAGGGGTAGGGGTTGGGCTAGGCGGTAGAAAATATCATTAACCTGATATAAAATCGATGGAAGTATGCAATATCCTCACTAATGTAGTAAAACGTGTGTGTGAGTATATGTAGCCTGTATAATATTATAATCAAAATTATTCAACTCCATTGAAAATCAGATTTATTGGCAAAATGTACAGACTTTCAGCTGTTTGCAATGAATAAATCAAACAAAAGTAAGTATAGCTTAACACAACAAATGTCTCAAGTGATTTCCGCAAATTCAACTGAAAATGCAACTTTTAATGACTTCCACAGTCTCAAAATTATTCAACCCCTTCATGGCAAGCATCTCTGTGTGTGTGTGTGTGTGTGTGTGTGTGTGTGTGTGTGTGTAATGTTTTTTTTTTAGGTTGATTTAGCTGATTGGTTTTCCACAATATAACATTTTGTGTTATGCAGCTTAATACATACAAAAACATAAGGCTTTTTTCATTGTACAAATAGCTCTTTTTACGTGAGCACGCACATCATTGTGCAGGAATGCCACTCTCCCTCCAGGTTGTCTCAGATGGAAGTCGACACTTAATTAACCTCTGGAACCAACTCTTGCTCACAACAGTTTTACTGACGACTTCTCTTAATAGTTTTATGACCTTTCCGTCAATAAGACTGAGATGGACTGAATCGACGTGATTTAATTAAAGAAGTACACGTTTAAGAAATATAACCACGGTGGAAAACCAAGGTGTGTGTGAGCACAGGAGTGTGACCTTGTGATGAAATATGAAACATGAAAGAGTTGCAAAAGTAACTAAATCAGATCCTCTTCAACAATTCTCTTTTAAATCTTGGCTTTATGTTTACACGGCCTATTGCTATAACTTTTAAGTGTTCATTCCTTACAAGGTCAAGATATCTGAGGTAGTTGATGTTTATGTTGTTTAAGAGTTTGAGCCCTTGCACTTGCCCTTAAGATATTTTATGCATTTTATACTTTCCTCATAATTTGAATAGGAAATGTTATACATGAATCACCAGTGAAGTGTGTTCATTGAAGAATCACTTCAATTCATCCATTTTTGTCACGGTCTGACCATCGTTTCTTTCTCTCTTTTTATAAAAATGCTCTAAACTTTTCATACATTATTCTTTGATAAACTAATCATCATCATCTTTAAAAAAGTAGTGAATAGTGATAAAACACTTGTTACCCTTCACTAAAATTTCAAACCGTACATACTGGTCGAATTTCTTCTCCTTCCCCCGTGGTGTACTGTCGTTCGCTCCAGGGACGCGGCCTTCTTAATGTGGAAGAGGAATACGTTTCTGCACTGTTGGATTTCATTTTCCTCAGATCAAATATTTAAGATCAAGAGAGAGAGAGAGTGTGCAGCTTAAGTATATTGAACTCCTGGAATAGAGACTGCGCTGCTCAGACAATGGCGGATCAGGAGCGCAGTCACCCATGATGGCCTCGGCGACTGCCAGGGACCCCTGCCATTCTCAAATCGCAGTCCTGAGGAGAATGAAATAACTTTATAATAGTAGGGGTGTTCCTGGGTTTATACACTGATATAATAATCCGTTTTTCACACAATGGAGATAATGATCGTTATTATTGCTGGCGAGTGGGGGGTGGGCGAGGAAATAGTTTGGAATGGAGACTTTCCTCTCTAATCCTCCTGCTATGAAAGGTTAAAGACGGATTTGAATATTATGATCCATCCTCCTCCGTTACACAGAAATAATTGTGGTTTGAAAACTCTGTACTTCCAGTCTAATGGTACAATTCTGATTTAGCTTATTATGCTCTGGCAAAGGGATGGCGTGCACCTGTTTTTGGCAGTGCTTGCACACGCGGCCCAGCTATAATATTATATAATATAATATATATGATATGATATGATAAAACATAATATAATATAATATAGCAACATGAGGGTTGCTATATCTGTGGAAGGTTTTTAAAGGTGTTTGACTGTTTTTCGAAGGTGTTAATCATGTTTAGAGCCAGACAATTGAGCAACTTTATCAGTTAATTGATCTGGGTATCAGTACAGATTTCCCGATGTGATTTAGATTCACAAGCCCTGATTTTGATTCGATTTCGGTTATTAGTTTTATTTGCATATATGAAAGTCTTTTTAGCCAATTTTGTAAATTATACAAGGAGCTTTCTTGTACTTGGCACTATTTTTTTTTTTTTTTAACCACAACACACTATTCGGTTCAATTGCTATTTATTCAATAGATACAATAATCAATACAGCCAAAATCTAAAGTTTGAAATAAACATCTTGTGTATTTGGCTTTGAAAACTTCTTGGCATTTCTTGTGTAAAAACACCTCGTTTAAAAAATTTCCAGAGTCATTGTGAATGATTAATTAAAATGGATTGGCTCAGAAGAGCCATTTGTTTGTGAATCGGACTACACTGATCACACTATGTTGTTGCATGCAGCCCACAAGGACAACTTGAGAATTACGTGTTCTTTTATCATTGTTTTGCATTACACACCACATTCAATTTGGACTGCAAACCCAGGGGGGAAAAACGAAGAATGAATCATTATAGCACTAATTATGAACTTATTATCTTCTATCTTTTCACTTCAGTCCAAATCTACTTGAATTTTGAAAGGACATTATGCTTCTGCTTTGGTAGCAAATAGTCATTTGGAGATACAATCTTGACCTTGGAACCCAAACAAAATCACAATCATTTGATTTCGCATGTTGAATGGAACAGGTGGAGACCGCTATAACCTAATCTTCAGTATGGGACAAATATAGCCATTGTTTATATTAGTAAGCTTTTGAGAAGATGAATAATGGATTACTAACATGAACTGGACTTAACTTAAATGGATGCTCAGTGGTGTCAAGCTATGTTTACAGACACACAGCTGGTATAGGATTGCATTTGACCTGATTATTGTCTTTTGTTCTCTACCCACAGAGATGAAACTATTGATATTAGTCCGAACTGGTGCAACATGGGAACAGGTGCCCTTCCCTCTCCTTCATCCTATAGGAACAGTACCTCGTCCCTGGCAGACAGAGGTGCATTAATGGCTTTATAAGGTTGCTTAATACCCTAATCCTGTCGAATAGAGTTTGGATGGATTTGTAGGAGATGTCAGGCCAATCCGTTGGTTCATAAACACTCTTGTAATAGTGGCTCTGTTGGTGTAAGGAGAGCAGGGGAGATGGTACAATAAAATGGGCCTACCTGTGACAGTTCAAGTGAGCCATTCTGCGGCAGAGAGGGGTTTAAGTGGACTTAAGTGAGATTAAATTCTTGTATGATTCACACTTTGTGAACGCTGTGGCAAATTGGAAGCAAAGCTCAGTGACCCAGTTCCACTTACCTGTCCTACGTGAAACACTCCCTTTCAGATAACAGCATGAAGCAGACTCGTGGAGATGAGATTTCCATGACGTGTTGGCCACGGCTCATTATCCCGATTGTAAGCATTTTAAAAGCAGTTTAATTGGTCAATATGTTTTGTCTTTTCATGTCAGTAAATTGATCCTAGCTTCATCTATGACTGAATGGAGACATTATTTTACCGTTGCAACTAATACCAAGCTACCAATAAATGGTGAAAGATTATGTTTTTAACAATGAACAGAGATTATAACTTGATTAACTTGGTATTTGGTCATCTTAGGCTGATAAACGTAGTTTTGAACTTAAAATGTTTCACTTCATTGGAATGGAATAGGAATGTTGGTGACTTTTGTGGCACTTGCAATATGAAATGTGGACATGATTAGAAAAGGCTCAATGGTCTTTAAAATAGTTACTCTTGTGATCTTCTTTGCCAAAAATTACCTCCATAACTACAAATCAGCCGTGATGAAGTAATGTTTGATACATTTACCTCAGAAAAGCCATTCAGTGACCATAAACTCTAGAAAGAAAAATAAACTCGAAAGAAGCATTTTCCAAAATATATGCACTTTAGTACATATTCATTATATTTCAAACCTGTTCTTCAATATTTAATGTATGTTTGAATAAATCCATCACGAAAACAGATTTTTATAACAGCCACCATTTAAATGTCTATACTATTTAAAAAAAGAAGAAGTTTGGAGTGGAAACATAGGTTACACTTTATTTCGATGGTCCACTTTAGACACTCCACTAACTAGTAACTTTGCAACTACATGTCAACTAACTCTCATTAGAGTATTATAAACGGCAAGGTCGGGTTAGCAGGATATGTTGACGTACTAGTAAAGTTACTTGTAGTCAGCAGAATGTCTGTCGGTGGACTATCAAAATACAGTGTTGGCAGATATTAAGCAGACAGTCTACCAATACTATAAATGAGAGTTAGTTGACATGTTGGTAAGTTGATTGTCTAAAGTGGACCATCAAAATAAACTGTTCCTGAAACATTGTGTCATTAAAGGTCCTGTTCTTCGTGATCCCATTTTTTAAACTTGAGCTAGTGTGTAATGTTGCTGTTAGAGCATAAATAATACCTGTAAAATTATAAAGCTCAAAGTTCAATGCCAAGCGAGATATTTTATTTAACAGAAGTCCCCTTCATAGAACAAGGAAGTCATCAGCCCGTGAAAACAGCGGTATACAGGTAAGTACATTTTGTGCAAAATACTGTGTTTTTTTACACGCGAAACATGAACACATGTTATATTGCACACTGTAAACACAATCAAAGCTTCAAAAACACAGGAAAAACGGGACCTTTTTTTTTAGTTATTACTAAGTTATTACACTAAAAAAATATATATTATTGGCTTAACTTAAAATTTGAGTTAATACCATGAAGGAAATTGGTTAAAAAAATATTATGTTATCATGAACCACATTAATTATCTAAGCTGTTTTGAGAAATAATTTTTTTGGTGATAAATCATGAAAATATAGATATTTTTTTTTACAGTGTAGGCAATTATAATAATAATAAAAAGAAATTCCTTGAGAAAATTTGTTCTGTAATTAATATATATATAATATATGTTCTCTCCTAATGAATTTATAATTGAAAGCTTGTGATTCGAAATAGAATCGAATCGAATTAAATCGTGTAATTTGTGTCAATACCCATGTCCTGTATATATTTACGTGTGGGGCCACCACAATCAAAATATATTTTGTGTTCCACAGAAGAAAACAAGTCATACAGGTTTGGAACGACATGAGGTTGAGTAAACGATGACAGAATTCATATGCCTGGGTGGACGATCCCCTTAATATCTCATTCTTCTCGGGTAACTTTACATAATTGTTCTTCAAAAACAAGACTAATTATTATTGTTGTTTGCAGTGGTTTATTGAGAGAATAGTCTGATGGTGTTTGTTTAAAAAGGCTGCAGTGTTCAGGTCTGGGATGGTCATAACTTGTGCCTCTCAGAGGTATCGCCTTCACACAGGCAAGAGCTCCAGGGAGGTTGGCAGGATGGAGATGAAGGAGAGGTGCGTCTTTGCGGCTCTCCTCTCGTCACCTTGAGATTACTTTTTCGTTACACATGAGACCCATAGTGAAACAGCCTCCTGAAGCATTAAATAAAGTTTAGCTGTGTGGCAGAGCTCGCTGCACCTGAACAGTCACCCAGCTAATGATTCCTGAGAGGCAGCAAGAGTGTTCAGCTGGTCACAGTGAGAACTTAGATTATGCGCATATGCGTCTAATGCAAATAAAAAAAACACGCACTACATATATGAACATATACACGCGCGTTGATTCACATATTAGCATGCCAATGTCAATGTCCACACGTAGCAAATGCACACCTTCTCAGGTGTGTAGCATCATCTCTGATATCTGGGGGAGATGAAGTGTGTCAATTAAGAAAAAGATTAATAAAGATTATAAGTACAGTAAGCAATGCAGTCAGCTGAAGTGGCTTCTTAGGATGTTAAGATATGTAATATTCTGTGACAGCTCCACGCTCCACTGATCGATATGAAATGTGTAATTTCAAATGCGATTAAGAGGGTTGACCGTTTTCTTGTCTGAAACTTATGTCTGATTTCCCAAATCTCCCCCTTACACACGGCTGCCCATTCAAGACAAGATTATAACACTTATGCATATTAATAACAGATTTACTGACAGAGTTTTGACTCCAAATGCAGCCATGAAGTCCCAGATAAAGGTTACAATTGCTGCAAGACTGTCAATTACTTCACTGATTCTGGTATATTTTACTATACAGTTTATTTATTTTAAATAAATAGTACAGTCAAATCGATTATTGTGTTTGTAATATTAAATGTGTGTGTATAACATTATTTACATTGCTATATATACACATTTACAATTTCACATTTTTGATATAGTTTTCAGGTATATATATATATATATATAAGTAATTTGACATTTCAAACAAATGTAAAATCAAATAAATCACTTGGCTTCTGTCACGGAATACAGAACGGCGAGTACAATGATAAAATAGTTTATGATAGGAAGACGATACAAGTAAGTAGGTAAGTGTGTGTGGTGCTGGCTTTTATAGAGAGTTGATGAGCATTATGGCAGACAGGTATTGTGATTAAGAAAGGTGTGCAGGTGATGACCAGGGAGAATTATGGGAAATGTAGTGTGTAAAGGAAACAGGCATGGTGACTGGTGATCCTGACAGCTTCAGTGTAGTCTATCAAGTAAAAAGATATATAATCAAGACTTCATTATCTCACATTATTTGTAATCACTGTCTGAAAACAGGTATAATCAGGTTTCAAAATATCATGTGGTGCGTCTACTCAAAAGCGCAATCATAATGGTGAATTAATAGTTTATTATATATTTTAAATAATGATGTACATTTGAATATATATATAGTATATATATATAGTATATATATTAAAAAACATTTATTTTACAGGCATGTACAGATGAAAATGTGTTAATACTTTTTGCTTGATGGTAATTTTTTTGGGGTTATTAAAAAAATTATTTGAAAAGTATAAGAAAAGTTTTTCTAATGAAAGAACTTGTGTTTGAAACTGGATTTTTCCTTTATCATGGATGCTCTTAAGTAAACAGAGATAATTTATACATTGTATATCCACATAGGCCTTTTCAGTTTCCTGATAGACAAACCATGTCTTAGATCCGCTGCTGCAGTTCTGAACCCATGAATTCCACGAATGAGCTAAACTGCAGAGAAAGCGTACATTCGTTGTTTGGATTGTAGGCAAAGAGAAAGTTTAGTCAGACACTTTGGTTTCCATGATCTTACACAAGAATTAGTACTATAGTGCAGTATGTTCACCAGCTCTCCTTGAGAGGCGACTTGAGTCCTCTAGTATATCCATCTCCTTTTGTCTTCTTTTGTCCCTCTTTGCGACATACAGTAGTGTGAGGGACGGTGAAGAGCGAAGAGAAGGAAAGAAACAAACTCAGCTCACAGAATGTGTCAAGGCCCATAACTCTCGGCTCTCTTTAAATCACAATTTAACAGGCACGACGAGATTTTAGAATCTCTTTTCTCTTTTAAGGAACAAGGCCTGCAGCAGGGTTTTTTCTCCTCTCAACAGATCTACCAGTGTATGGAGAGCGCTGGTATGTGTGAGTGCGAGATGTATAGAGCAAGAAAGCGAGAAAGAAATGAAAGAGTTAGTTAAGGGGGGCAGTTAGTGCCAGCTTTCGGTGGCCTTTTTATAACATGATTTACAATTTCTCAATGTAATGTATTAAAACGTTGACAGAGCAAAAGGGATTCACAAGATGCTGCATTAGAAACTCAATTTCTATGATGAATTGCCTGGGGCTACTGAATCGCAAAATGTTCTCCCCCTCCACCTTTTTTCCCACTCCCCCTTCCATTGCACTGAAGTTTTTGTCCAAATCTTCTTAAACCTCTCTCTTAATCTGATCAGTTGAATGTAAGGGGGTGAAAGGATTTCTGGACTAAAAAAGCATTTTTTTTTTTTTTGCCATCTTGTGTTCAGTATTTCCAAATGCTGGGTCAGTAATATTCAAAAATTGCTTAGTCCTGTGCTGCCAGTTGGCTCACTCCAATCCTTTCTCATCCACGCTTGTATTAAGGGGTTCAAGGCTTCTTTAAAATGCTCATTGTGACAAGAATGGGTGCAATATTAAACTGTTTAAATGCGTTCGCATTAACACTGCTTAAATGTGTCAGTTCAGTGCATTCTTAAGTTTTTTTCCCCCACCCTAATTATACCCTAATGCTATGCAATTTCTTTTCAAAATGGAGAATGTTTTGGAAATATTTGTTCGTGGAATAACTAAGGGGGACAAAGAGAAGGTGTCACAGTTTCCCTTGAAGCAGTACAAAAAATAATGACCTCAAATTGGTTATTGGTGTGCAGAGGGATTCAGGCAAAATTTCCTCAGAAGTGCAGACAGCAGGAATGTCTGTTTCAGCCCTGCGTCACAGTATCACGGCGGGGATGTGGGAGCTTGGACAGAACGGATCATTTCAGTCTAAAAAGCTTGCTTGGCCAGCATACTTTAGCTTATTTGTATACGAGTAGGAATTGGACAAATGTGTTCCATAGCTTGCACAAATGGATGTTTCAGGGGTTTGATTGCATATGATGGCTCTTTTGAAGTAAGGGTAAAACCTTCCCCGTCCCATTTATTGATTATTGTAAGTCACGGCCCTTTCGATAATCTTCAGTAATCTGCAATGTGACGTTTAACACGTTTAAGGGCATTAACAATTGACCACCTACATTTACATGTATAAGTATACAGTATATTGTGTTAATTAAAACACTTGAATGCATGAAGCCCTCTATCTGTATACTCCAGGGAAAGACATTTCAATCAGAGTTCAGAAACACTTAGCCCTGTTTAACAAATAATTACAATTAAAATGAAAATAAATACAGTATATATAAAATAAAGAAACATTTAAGAGTAGGCTACAGTATATAAAGAAATATAAATAAAGAATTATTTAGATTAAAAAACTTATAAATGTACCAAAAAATTTATTGGCCCAACAATATAGTGTTTGGTGCCTAAATGTTTGCTGAATTTTAAAGACTAGCACAATTCACCGCACATAACACATTTTGCTTGGCTTGTATTCAACTTGTAGTATGTAATTTTAGTCATATCAGTTCTAAATTAATCAAATTAGTGAACTTAGTGCAAAATATTGTAGAATTAGGTTGGGTGTATGGCTTTTGATCCATATTTGGGTTTCAACACACCAGTTAAGAACCACTCTAACTGAAAATAAATACGGTTTAATGCTGGTTTAGTACTAGTCTAGCTAGGTAGGGGACTAGCGTGGTCTTTCTGGTGAGATTAAAGGTCACTTAAAATGACAATTCAGTATTTTTCTTGTTATTCCAAACTTGTATGCGTTTCTTTCTTCTGTGAAACACAAAGAAGATGTTTTGAAAAATGTCTTATTTTAGTCTACATAATGAAAGTCAACAGGATCTAATGTTGTATGGACCACGACATTCTTCATAATATCTTCTGTGTTCTGCAGAAGAAAGAAATGCACGAAGGTCTGGAAAAAGTGTATGAGTAAATAACTACCCCTTTACGCCTGGTTAAGCTATTGAAGAAGCCTGGTGGAAAATACTAGCACACCAAAATCCCTTTCAGAAGGGCCCTCATTCAGAGAAGCCAAACATAAAATGTCCTCCATTCAGATCACAGGAGAGAAAAAAAAAGAATCCAACCCTGCAGATAAAAACAATAAATAAGAGCACAATGAGAGTTTCCCCAACATTCATGGAGAGTTTGGTTCAGTGTTCCTAGATCTTGGCCTCTGTTCGGCAAGGATGATGATGCCATACTGTGTGATTGTTCCTCTTCGTCCATTGTTCTGTGTGATTTACAACATGCACACAATACCATGATATTACTTGCGGTTTACACTGGCTGAATGTGGTGTGAACATGACGTGAATGCGCTTAAAGAAGATCAGCTCACCCTTTTGTTTGCGGCCTTGATGGGAATAGTAGAGCCTTGAAGCTGTCAGCCCAATAAAGAAGCCATTCCAGCCCTGCCTCGACACTGGGTGGGGATTCAAAGGAGGAGAGGGGGGGGACCAGATTTAGTTCACTGCTGTTTTCTTCCCACAAAAAGCCCCTGCATTAAAGAAAATCCAAATATTTGAGTATTACCAGAGGATGATAATGTAAAATCAACTTAAAATTGCCACAATACGATGTGTGACAGTTTTGCCATAATGCGCCTCGTGGGATTAGTCATTCATTAAACAGGTTTGCCATGCAAAGCTACTGTCAGATATTTGTCTGGAATTAGAAGGGAATGAAAAAAAAAAACCCAACCAAAAAGATCCTCAGAACAATTAACGTCACCCGCCTCATTATAAAGACCAACTTAATCTTTAAGCACGAGTTTCCTGGTTTGGATTTCAAGCCGAGATTTCCAGCTCTCTTTGTCAGATCAAAACAAAAGAATGGCTAAAACAAAAGCTCGTGTAAACAAATGTTCAGATTTGTCTAAAAAGAAATCAGCGCTGTGTATATCAGGCATGATATTGTCTCAAAAACGCATACTAGACAATGACACAATGAATATTCATTCCTGTAGCATTTTATGCCTGTATAGTGAGGCTGTTGAGATGTCTACAATTCAGCAGCTGAGTGAAGTAGGATTTTTTTTGCACTATTTCAGCTATTTCCTGCAGTGTACTTTAGTCTGCTTTACTTTAACCGAACATTGCTATGTATTATAATGTGATAATAACATATATCACATTAGAATATCTGTCTGTATGTCCATGCATCCATAAAGACTGCCCAACAATATAAGGAATGATGTAGTATAAATGGATAAAAGATATATGAAAATGATTTTCAATGATGCTGTTCTCGGCACTCTAACGGCAGGTTTATCTTTGCCTCACATCTCAAGTCAAAGTTGGTTGCCTTGCAAGTTGCATAAATGTCACTTTTGTTGAAAAGTGTTCTTGTCAAAACTTTACCAGATGATATTTGAATTCAAGATCTCTTGAATGACCAAACAGATACTTGGTTCATGATCATAGCTCTTTTAACCTTGAATCTATTTAATATCAAATACTTGTGTGCGTGTGTGTGTGTGTGTGTGCACGCATGTGAAAGGAGGACCTGTAGAGCTCCCTCTATAGGAGCTTACTGATATTAGATTTTTTTTGAAAATATATCAAACATAAATCTGCAAAAATAATATAAAATATTTATATTATAAATGTAAAAAATTTATGACTGAATATTAATATATTTAATAATAGCATTTTTTGTCATTTTCCTATATTTTATTTAATACATGTTTTTTGTCTACATATATATGTTCATCAACTTGACGGTAGGGTTCCTGATTAGATCTTTATGTAAATCTTATTGGACAGAACATCTTGTGTGTGTGTGTGTGTGTGTGCCACTGTCAGCTCTACCCATTCATTTTGCAGCCTGATTGAAAGGGGCACAGATGAAATTTATCTGTCACAATGGCTAATGAAAACCCCCGCCACATCTGACCAAGACCTTGTTGGCCTTAGTGATAATACAGCTTTGTCCAGGCCACCTCAGTCCTATAAATGTGAGAATTCCTTGCCTTTGGAAGTGTTTTATTTGTCATTCTTTCCGGAATGATAAAGAGATTGGTCTCCAGGGAATGTTTTGTTGCTGCCATAAAGGGAAGGCCATGTCAGCGTTATTATTTTTTTCTTGTGGCAATCTACACATTTTCAGCCCACTTTAATCTGTTTGGCAGCTGGTCAGGTGGGATGTGGCCTTGCCCCTCGGTCACCTCTGCAAGGGTCCCAGTGGTAAATATGAAGCCGCGTCATGGCTTTTCCAGCCAGAGGGAGGACCAAGAGCTGCCGCCGCATACAAATACCCTTTTGATACGCTTTAGGCCTGAAGAGGATGAACTGACGCATTCACTCTACATAAAGGAACTATTATTTTGTCTGCTTTGAAAAGAAAGTAGTGTAGATGTCAGGTTGCTGACAATTATTTTTATGCCCTTTCCGATAACTTTTCAGATTTGAAGGCCTCAGCTATGATTAGGTTTTCTGTTCAATTCTATCAGTTTAAAAGTTACGTCGTCGTGCATTTAGAAGTCATTTTTCATATCCGACACAAAATACAAGGATAGATCTTGCTTTTAGCGAGTGGTATTTGTTTTTCCTCTCTGTAAGCCGTTGTATGAATATTAAGTCAGAGTATGCATGCAGTGAGTGCTGTCGGCACATAAATGACCTTAATATGAAGGGTCCCCATGGGATGCTCAGGGTCATTAACTCTAATGCCATTTTCTGCTATAAAGGCCCTCCAATTACCCTTCTTTCCTCTCAGCACTACTGAATCGAACAAATAGAAAGAGAAAAAGCCGGAAAAGAACGGTTTATAAAGGCCTCTTTGTCTCAGATTCAGTTTTGACCTTGGTAAAACTGTGGATATGAGGCCAAAACCTTGTCAGGAGGAATGTGCCGCACTGATGACTTGAGTGGTTTTGAGGGGGCCGAGCGTGTGCACAGCATAAGTAGGAGTCGAACGGCATCTGTAGACTAAGCAATGGTTGTGGTGATGAAGACAAGGGGTGGACAGGTCATATAGCCATGCTCTTTGTAAATGGTGCAGCTATTGATTTTTCAGACTCCCTGAGGACAACGGACAAATGGTGGCAGCTTGGCAAAAGTTGTTTCTGTCAGGTGTCTGTGTGTTTAATAATGTGTGCGGATGCTTTAAGGACATATTCCATTGAATACTGTGAAAAAAGTACCTCAGAGTGTCGTTTGTGCCCTTAATTACATTTGAGTGAAAACAACTGTCTTGTGGATTTGCTAATGGGCCCAGTGGGAGACGATTCACTTACTGAGCTTTATTGCTGTGATCGTCAAACACCTCCAGCGGGGTGGACATGTGGTGCTTATGTGTTCCCTTTCCAAACTGGTCCACTCTGTAAAGATGTTATAATGATGATTACCAAAAGACAAACAAAAAAATAAAAAATAAAAAATCCATAGATGTATCTTTCTCAGAGCTGAAAAGGGAAACTATGTGAACAGTGTTTAATTGTTGAATGTTATCTTTATGTGTAAATCACTGCTTGTTAAAACAAAGATACAACTGTCCTTAAATCATAATGAAGAAAAAATCCTTATTGAATTTCTCTCCGGACCACTATCGTCAAATATGATTGACAATTAGCATACAGTTTGAATTGGCGGTATGGTTCCGTTCTGGGCGAGAACTCCCTCGCTATGGATAAGAGCAGGGAGAGTTGCAAAAAACAGAACAGAACCGACATGAATGTATGCAAATATATTTAATTCAAGATTTTAAAATACAACATAATTTGAGAATTTATTCTGATTCGACGGGGATCAGAATGCCAAATCCTGACTGGATGAGAGGTGGAGCTGGGGATGGAGCAGGGTAATTCGCTCCTGAGCAACACGATAGTTGCTGATAATACTGAAGGAGCTTATATATGTATACGGTGATAGGCGTCGTATTCCTATAGGTAGATGTGGATCAGTTGAGAGTCAGCTGATGCGAGCTTGACTAAAGTGACCTGCCAGAACTAATGCTTCGCTTGATTTAAATTAAATTGAAAAAAGAAACCATTAAATAGGTTGCCATTATTATTATTATAAAAAAAATAAAAAAAATTCAAAGGTTGTCATGTTCAACTCCCAAAATTGAATTCATGATTTTTGTAAAAAATATTATATATATTTTATATATAAAAAAATGTACTTTAAATTGTATGTAAAACATGTTTTGGAAATACATTTAAATGTGTACTCTCCCACATGTATTCAGGGTGAAAGGAAAGTGTTGTTATCTTTTGCTCAAATACATTTTTGAAAATATGTATTTACATTATTTACACAAGATATCTTTGTCTTCAGCATAGACAATCTTTGACTGACAATATTTATTGATTTATTGATTTATTTCAGTGACCAGAACACTTGAAATTAGTATGTTGAGATGCCATAGATGTCATCCTGTTGTGTAAAACTATTGGCTTAATGTTGTATTGGTCAAAGTTATTGACTGAAGGTGTCTTACAATGGGGACAAACACAATTCCGACACCACTGGGACAGTTCTGGGTCTTTGCTGCTCAATAATTTGTTGTGTAGACCGCTAATGATCTGTGTTGAGGTATTCTGCTCAGAACGACCAGCAATTGAGGTGGATCTTAGAATTTCAGAGCCTCTGGGCCCATTTTCCAGCACAGCGGCTTAAAGGCAGGACGGCTCAGAGTAATACTAGAGCGTTTGTCCCTGTCAAATCTATCTTTCCACTCTTGCACACACTGTGACCATTTCACGTTGACCCAGAGGTTATCTTATGGCAAGCTTACAGTGGAGCCGTCCGTTTGCTTGGCTCATGGGTCCACCATAAAGATCTAGCAACTCTGTTACAAACAGATTTGATTTTATCAGGCAAATCTTAAAAGCAGTATCTGTATTAAACAGGTTTTATCTTTTGATAATCACTATTTGTTGGACATGGAAGCATTTTGGACATAATTAATCATTTTCAGATTAATATCATTACATACACATTTATGTTTTGGACAGCTGCTTCCTCATTAAACTGATTTAGAGTGGCCAAAATCATTTAGGAAAAGATTATGCTTTCCTTTTAAAAATTAATGGTCCCTTTGCTTGAATATTAGCAGAAGAAAATCTGCGGTGCTCGCTTTTCAGACCTAAAATCACAAAGTATGCTATTGTGGGCAAAGCTATTATGCTCTCAGCCTTCTAGTAGGTTAGTCGTGAATGTTTTTCATATTACCGTCTCTCCACTTGACTATTGTGTCATAAAGAGATTTTCATCTAGTACATTGACTCACAAAAATGCCCACATGCATGCAAATAAAAAGGGACTTGACAAACAAAGGCTCTCCTATGAAAACCGCAATTGTGTGCGGAAGTATAAAACATGGCTATAGAGCATTAAAAGGAAAAAAATTAACATTTGAAATGGACTCAGCTGTTGTCTGCTAATTAGTTGTCCTTGGGAGAGAAAGCATGGAACAGTCCCTTTCAGTGTCATTCTGTGCCCTTGCTATTTAGGCTTCTTCCTCCAGACTGTTCAAGGTAACCGGCAAACCTCCTTTTTTTGGACTGTAAGATATATCTGCCCTGATCATTTCCTTCTCTTGTTGTTAACCCTATAGTTATGACCCCAATATGACATTAAAACAAAATAACAAAATGATTGTGGTTGATTGTGCAATTTCTTTTATAATACTTTATTGCAAATTTGCTTTATTGTTAGAATCTGTCTTCAAGTAATTGTCTGGATGAACGCCTGAGATGTAAGGGTGCACAATGCATCAACATCATATCGGTTATCGGCTTATGTTAGAGTAAAAAAAAATCAATCAATCAATCAATCAATCAATCAATCAATCAATCAATCAACACGTTTACAAAATGATCTGTGAGGTTAGTGCTCAAACTACCATTTAGACTTCTGACTAGTTTGGGTTTTACACGACACATTTAGTACAACACATCATTATTTCAATATAGGCTATCATTATTTGTGATGATTACTAAATAGAGCACTATTTTCTTTAGACAATGATTTTCTCCCAATTAATAGAGGAATTACATATATTATAGTCACATAATATAGTTATTACAAATTACATAGTACTCTCATACACAAAAGTGCCATATGTGAAGGATGTCACTGCATTATAGGAAAATTGAAGTTAGTGTTTCACTTGGTAAACGATTGATGAAGTATCTATTCCAGATGATGTGAAGCAATTTCCACACTGTTCATGTCTTGATCACTGTCAGAGTCATGACTGTTATCTCTCTGATTAATAGAGATGGATAATCCGTTTTTTTAATGCCACTTAAGCTCCAAAACATCATTTAATATTTGTTAACAGAACCTTCATTATACTGCTGTTCATAGCTGAATGAGAACAGGTGAATTTGGTCATTGCCAGTGCCTTGAAATCTTTGGAAATATTTTGGGTATTAATTATTTGAGTTGCAAATTAAAAGGTATCATACCAGATATATTTAAATTGGACACGTGGCAGTTTAAGCATGGGGAAAATGAAGGAAGGTAAGAAAAAGATTTCTTGCAAAGAATTATTACTTGCAAAAACGTGCATCTACGACGTGCAAAACTCCAAAAACTTACTTATTCATATAATTCACTCCAGCTGGCAGTAAAACACCAACAACTTTTATTCCTATTCACACAAATGATGATTACAGGGGCAGATTATCAATTAATAAAGACTTAGTTTCTTGCACAATACTTTGTTATGAACTTAAAACACTTTTTTTGATTTGTAAATTAATACATTTTGATGTTTGCTTTTGTCGGTTAAGTTTAGGCTCAGGTTTAATTTAGTATACATTATATTCAAATCCTTTTGAGCATTTTCTTTTTAGTGTGTGTATACGCACAACAACCATCAAATATCGCCAGATTCATGTTCATCTGTTCATCATGCAACTGAACATGCTTTTAACGGCACTTAGATATTTCACTTTGAAAGTGTAGCGAAACGTGCAAGAAGCAACATACACTGTAAAAACATTATGTGATCATTATTACAACAATACTCATTTTTAAGTCAGTTTAATGTAAATTAAGTTGAAATGACTTTAACATCCAAGTTGATTCTACTTAAAAATGTAAGGCAGCAACCCTTTCTTTCTTTCTTTCTTTCTTTCTTAAAATGTATACTTAAAAGAAAAAATGTTCAGTGTGATTACATACATTTTTCAAACAGCAGAGTTGTAATAGTAAAACACTTTCAGTCAAGGTACATTGGCGAATCATGTGAATTATGCTCTTTACAGCACACACACCACATTAAGCTTCCTCAATCACAAAGTCAATTACTTGTTTAGAGCAGTAATCACAGTGGTCCATACCTAGAAAATCAATAGGACAATCCTCAATGAAAATGTCCATGTCATGTATTAAGTTTATGATGGCTTGAGCCATTTAAGTATGAATCGTTTTGAGATGTCTCTTTTGGGTGTTAATCATTTGCATGCGTTTTGTGTGAGTGGGAGAAGATGTGGCCTTGGCACTGAGAGCTTTTTGTGCTTCTGCCATTAGACCCATTGACATCTGAAGATTTCAAAGTGATGCTCCAGTGTCATCTTTTTCATACTGCTTCCCAATTTCTCACTCATCGTGGCCTGTTCTGCCTTTAGCTTAAGGAGAGAGCCATTCATTTCTTTTGCTTCCTCGGTTTTCAGATTTTAATCGAATTTGAATGTGTTAATTAATATTTCCATCAAATAAAAGGTTATGAAAGTTGAAACTCTATGGCAGGTCAGGCACAATAAGTCCTTTACAAATGTACAAATGTATGTGTGGGTTAAACATTACTGAAGCGACCCGACATATTCAGTAGAAAATGATTAATATGTGACTTTTAAACCTGGTTCTAAATCCATTTGATGAAACAAATGTGCTGCTTTTATTCAGAATGTACTTTACATCCCCACCCATTTAAGAACTTTGATCATTGCCTAAAGATGTCATATGCTTTTCCTAGATGTTTATTGGGCTTAATTTATGTATCTGTTGGATGAAACGTTCTATGCAATGGTAAACACTTTTTATCAGCCCACATATAAGAAAATGCCATTTAAAAGAAGATGAATAAAAAAAAAAGAATTGATCAGCAAGTTCTGTCAGATAGAGGATGTCAGAGGGGGTCTGACTGCCACCCCTCTATTATAACCCCGCTTTTCTGTGTGTCCATGCAGAGGACCTATCTCTGTTCCTCGTACACACATATTTATGCTGGAAAACAGCAGCCTAAGCACAAATTGGAATTTAAAAAGGCTTTAAGGCTGTAGATTCCCTCCCTTCCTCTTACTCTCTTGAATTTCCATGCTATAGCAAAAGCGGGGAGGGAAAAGAAGTCACATGTTTATCTTGCTTGTGCAAATACTAGCTTTATTTCTCTGTTTATTTGAAATCTTATCATCCTTTTGGACACTGCTCGACCATTTTAAATAACCTCTTATTTGGTTCACCTCACATGCTAACTGAATTTCTCCAGTTCTCCAGTATCCCACCACTCATTTCATCTGAACGAAATATCTTCCATTTCTTAATCTAGTCCCACACCTGCTTAGAAGTCAAACTATTCAGTAGGGGTAGAAAATGCCATTTTAATTCCATGATGTAAAAATTGTGAACCTTTTCTTTATGTGCAGTTTTCATCTGGAGTGGAGCAGGAGTGTGTTAGTTCCCATGCAGGCTCTATTAAGCTTGGATTTGAATATATATATATATATATATATATATATATATATATATATATATATATATATATATATATAGCCTGCTCATTGAATTATAATTAAATTGATGCATGTTTTCAAAACACTTTTTACATTTACATGCTGAATAGACATGCACTTAAAGTCATAATATTCTACTCTATAAAGATAAGCTTTTGCCTTTTGTATTTAATCGGATGTCTACTGTCTATAAAAGTCAATGATGAGTGTCCATGATAAAGAAAAGGAAAATCTTTTTTTTTTTTTTTTTTACGTTAGAGTCAATATCTTAGAAATGTACTCTCTGTATTAATGTTAGTTTCAAAAGGTTTTGAAAAAATAATTCCATTTCCAAGAAAGGTCTACATTATTATAAATGTTAAAAAAATTAAAAAAATTACAGATGTCATGAAAAATTAATTCCTAATTATTACAGTCACACCACAACATTTTACAGCCCGAACTAACCTTTCTTTGTCATAAAGGTCAAAGACCTATTTTAAGAGACTTATTGACCTTGACATAGTCATGAGGGTCTGCAGGGATCCTGTTCTTCATGTTTCTGAATGTTGTTTGGACCACATGCACTGTCAAAAATATTGTTGATTTAACTTAAAAAAGTAAGTTACCTTGTTGCCTTAAAATTGCGAGTTCATTGAAATATTTTTTTTTAGTTAATACGAAGAGGGGGATTTAACAAAATATTATATTATCTGAACCACATTAATTATAGTTGATTTTAAGTTGATTTGACAAGTCGAAAATTTGTGATAACAAATCATGAAAATATTTTTTTACAATGTGGCTTTGTTGGTCACACCACATGACTTAAAATAAGTTTCAAATGATAAGAAATAATTATTCCAGACTACTATTATTATTACAAGCTATATCAAAAATATTAAAATTATATATTTTTTATTTTAATACAGAATTTGTAGACGTAACATTTTTAAAGTTTATTTTTTAAATAAACTAAAAAGATAAGACAAAAGATAAACAAGTAGCCTATAACATTGTTTATCGATAGAATTAAACTGAAAATCAGTTTAGTTCACTATTCTTTAGAATATAGCAAATGTATATATTTTTGAATATCCATTTACAGAGATTGTGTTACAGCCGATTGATTTATTAACTTTATCCTTAATAGAATCCCAGTGTGTTGACATGAGGGGGCAGAAGCGAGAATGCTAGAGTTAAATTTTTTTAAATAGAAATGGTGACTTCATTATTACATAATTGTTCGAAGCTCAGACAGCGACGATATTAAAACAGATAATGCATTGTGAACGTGAAGTTGATTCATGGCATATGGTCAGCAGCTTGTGTTTGTAATTACATCTTAATTGAATTTTGCGTTCTGCGGGGAACGCTTTATTTGTTTAAGCGAGGCCGCGGTGCGGCGAGAAGCTTGACACAGCAGTTTCCTCTCATGTGAGCCGGTTTGCGCCGAGAGCAGGTTAACACACTCCCGAGCCCCTGAGAGATGAAAAAGCATAAATTAAAGCACTCCCTCAAGGAGAAGAGGGGGGCGTCGGGTAACGAAGGTATTATCAGTGGTAGGCGAGAGGCAAAGAGAGCTCAGTTTCATCCTGCTTTTCTTTGTTAACACAAAGCGGGTCACCTCCATAGGAAGGTGAGTGAAGTAAATGGGAGGCCCTCAGACAATGGCGGTCAGGCGATAAACTCTCCCCCTTCGTCCTGCCCTTCCATTCATTACTTTCGGCTTGTTTTGCCGCTCAGACAAGAGGCAAATAACAGCTCCAGCCGCGATGGTTGTTTCAGGAGAAAAAGATACGAGCGTACGCTTACGGAGGTGGTTTGGCGGGGGGCTGTGCGCGCACATAGTCACTTGAGAAATGTTTTAATTATGTACAAAAGAACGTTCTTAATAAAAGAGGGAATTACGGCAAACGCTTTGAACAATCACGGGAATTTGGCCAAAAGGAAACGAGTTGATTGCCACATATACTCCTTTACTCGGTTTCTCTGCCTCTCTCTCTGTCGCTCTCCTCCATTAAAAAAAAAAAGGGCCTGCAACTTCAAGCAGTTTTTTAATCAGCTAAAAAACATATGTGGCTTTGCAGCTAAGACAGCTTGGCCAGGCACTGATAAATGCCTATCACTAATTTGCATACGGTAAAAGCTACCCTTTAATCAGAACCTCTAATCCCTGTCGGTATTAATGATTTTTTTTCCCCTCGTATAGTATCATGTTTGCTAATTCCAAAGTGATCAGCTTCTTGTATGCGTCTCCTTTTTTGTGCT
The DNA here is from genome assembly GCF_949152265.1 of Phoxinus phoxinus. Taxonomy (NCBI): domain Eukaryota; kingdom Metazoa; phylum Chordata; class Actinopteri; order Cypriniformes; family Leuciscidae; genus Phoxinus; species Phoxinus phoxinus. The sequence continues at coordinate 18,062,922 of NC_136886.1, forward strand.
GGCATAATGGTCGAGTTGAGAACTTCTGTTATCCTACTTTGGCACATAATTAGGACTACAAAGGAGGACAAATCACTGTGAATGGGTCTCACAAAGAGGAGGCCCTTTTTTCTTTGCCTTCCTTTTTGCGCAGTCCTCGTTAACGGCCGTGTCACTTTTGAGAAAGGAAATGGTGGAAAAAATGGGACGCTCTGCAAATGCGGAGCCCGCGACAGTAGCTGCATTTTTAGAGAGGCTGAAAAATATCAAAAATGTACCATGTAATTAAAACGTCTATCATTGAGCTCATGGTTTAGAGCCTGCATACGTCTTCTCCAAATGGCACTCTAGGCTATAAAACACTCCATTTAATTTGACTGCTAAGCACCTTGCAGAGTACATCAATCCAAGGTTCTTTTCCATTTATATAATGTAAATACCATTTTCCCTCTCTAGTTAGTAAAAACTTTGCTGAGTGTGTGTGTGTGTGTGTAGTGTGAGGGGAAGAGATCAGTATTAGAGGCAAAAAAGGGGCTGCCACTTCATTACACAGCATTGCGAGATATTTTATGAAAGACTTTTTGTTGTTGTTAAAAGTCCTTGATTTGAAAGAATCAAGGGAAAAAAGAAAACGAAGTTGTGTGGTTAAAAGGTCTGGAGGGCAGTGGTATGTGTAAGCACAATGAAGAATAAATGGCTGTAAAAAAAAAAGCAAATGTCAGCTAGGTATACACGCAGGCTGATTTATACAATTCATTTGGGCCATTACTTTTCATTAAAGATCAAATGAAATGGGTACTTACTTACTAAGAGGCCTTTGGGGAGCTGAATTGCAGAGAAGAAAGAAGATTAAACTTTACATTCAGCCCCAAATTTAATTCAGAAGTAATCAATCGCATAATGGGCCTGCAACTGTAGCCTGGGTGATTGAAATGAAATTACCATATTTTTAATCTTAATTTTCCACACTGTTTATCTGACACTGTCAATATAAAATACAAACAGATAATGAAATAGCATTATATTGACACTACAATCATCTCTCGAGCAGCCCTCTGTGATTAAACCGCTGGAATGTTTGATTACATTTTGTTGGCTGACATTACAAATGACACGGATGCTTCGCCGAGACTTGCTGCCGGCTGGAAAATGAGCCTATCCATCAAGGACTTCTGGCAGCTTCCCCCTTCCAGTCGATCGCTACTGCCAACGGTCTGGGCACCCTTCTGTCAAGCCGTTTAGCACCGGCGAGGAGGAGGAGGGAGAGAGAGAGAGAGAGAGAGAGGCATGGAGAGAAGGCAGGGCTAAAGAAAGGAGTGATTCACGACTCCTTTGCTTTACTAATGATTCAAAGCCAAACAGAGAGAGTGGGAGAGGAGGTGAGAACAGGAAGACCTGGAGTAGTCTCTTCAGTCTTTACTCTGCTGCCTCTTACCTGCTATAAATAGAAAGGTTAGCCAAATCTAAATCTCTTGCATTCAGAGTTGTTTTTCTCGTTATTTTGGGGTAATTGTGTTAAATTGCTCATTTAAATAATTATTTGGCTTAATTAAGAAACTGGAATAGAACTAACTGAGAGGCAAAAAAAGCGAAATCGTAATTTTTTTAATGTTGTGGGGCCAATATGACAGTCACCTTATACTGACACCTAAGCCCCTTTCACACAGAGATTCCGGAAAATACACGGATGTGACCCGGGATTTGTCCCGGGATCGTTTGATTTTGGTTCATTCACACTGCCAGTGATTTATTGCGTTCAAACACATCCCGGTAAGATCCCGTAAATACACGTGACATCAGGATGAGACGTGTAACGTACGCGTCGAAAACATGAACATTAACGCATCGCTTACCGTTCCACAAAGCTGGCGAACGATTTCAGCTTCAGCGCGGATAGTAAGGAGCTCCTGGTCTCTGCTTCGTTCCAGTTTGCAGACATTTTTTCGTTCTTTCTTTGTTGATGACGAACACAAACTATCTAGAGTCGCGCGATGGCACGTGCGTCATCACTACGACACATCCCTTACGGCATTGATCCTGGCTTTTGTTCACACAGGGCGCGTTCCGGGACTGATCCCGGCAATGTTACTAGGTCCCCAGGACGTGTTTGCGTTCACACAGTAGGCACTCTGGCAATTTCGCCGGATCAACGCGCTGTGTGAAAGGGGCTCTAGTGTAGGGATAGTACAGCACAAATGCAAAGGATTCTGGTTACCGATGCCATTAGAGAAATGCGCTGTCATAGTTTATTCTGTGAGTTAAGGTGTTTAATAAGGCTGTATTACTGAGATAAAGTGATTAGTATTCGCCTGGTCATGTGATTCCAATATGGCCGCCCCAGAGTACCCACTACACGTAAAATAAAACAGCTTTTTATAACAGTGTTGGGCTTGTTACTCAAAAAAATTTAATTCATCACCCGTTACTATTTTCAAAATTCATTACTCATTACTGCCTGCCAACTGTAATTCTTACTTTTCAGTTACTCCCCACGAAATTGGTAGTTGCGTCCTCTTTTGCGTCAAACATCAGACATCACACGTGCTCCTGAGTGTGAATGGGGACTTTAAGCAACAGCTGCTGATGGAACAGCAACGGCCACTGTAAGTAAACTGTTTACTTCCGTAGCCAAAGAACGCAAAAATCACCAATCAAGTCAAATTTACTTATCTAATCTGTCACTTATTAACAACTACGGCAAATCAACTGTTCTCCTGTAGTAGACGGTTACAGTAGAACTTCTCGAAGTAGCAGTTAAAGTCATGCACAATAGAACGCCAGAATTGCTGTTCCATCCGCAGCTGTTGCTTAAAGTCCCTAATGTCAGCAGCCAAAGAGCCTGATATTTTCTTCAGGACTTGGGAGACCAAAAATAGAAATAAAATACAGTTATCATTAGACTTACATTCATCAGGTGGACAATTAAAATTCTGTTTTGGTGGTAGTTTAGCAATTGTAGGGCTACATCCTCCACAGCTGCAGAGCTAGGGCTCATCTTTGGTGGAGTGTATTTTCACAAGCTTCACCTTGTTGTGCTGTCAAGTATTTCAGGAGATTTGAGGTTGTGTTTCTCGCAGTGGAAAGAGTCTTAGTACCACTATACCTACACATAGTTTAGATTTGACTTCGATTAGATTTGGAATATTTCCAGCCACTGAATGTAAGCGTTTCAATCTCCCAAACTAGCTTGCTGCTTAGTGACATGTTTACAATGAATAGAAAATGAATCCAAGAATGTGATCAACGGATTGTTGTATTTCAAACCAGTAAGGGTGTGTAAACAAAAGTAAGATTATATTGAGTTATTTTGGTGGGGGTAACTAATATTATTACTGAAGTTTTATTAGTAATTCATACTAATGTTACTTGGGAAAGCAATATAACTGTGCGTTCACACCGGATGCGAATAGCGCGTCAAATTCGCGCCTGCCACGCCTAGTTTGACGCTTGAACATTTTGAATGCATTCGCACGTCCAAAGCGAAATACACGCGCGTAAAAAGCAAGCGTTTGGAGCGAAATTGACGCACATCCGAGGCGAAATTCGCTTCTTCTGGGAGAGGCAAGTGCTGCGGGAAATTTAAAAATACTACTGTTATTGTGTCACGAAATGTAGTTTTAAGAGTTGTTCAGTCGAGAATGTAGTTATTTAAAGCTCAAATCTGTGGTTTGTTTATAAAGATAGCGCCTATTTAAAAAAATTGATCTGACGTTTCGGAGTTGTGAGATCCATGCGATCACCGGGCGCTCAGCGCTCATGTAACCCGCCTGGAGCAGCCTTACCTCGGCTAGTCCTCCTGACGTCTGCCGCTGGTAAACCAGAAATGTTTAAATTCACAATCTATAGCTTCGGCTCTATTATATGAAACATATAAGTTAAAATACATTAATGACTCGTTATAACGTAGGTCAAACGACTTCTTTAATTAACGTTATGTGAGTTTTTCTTCATCTCATTCAGAAATGTAGCCTATGACTGCAAGTGTTCAGTGTCGTGTCACATTCATAGTTAACATCTGAACAATATCATTCCTTCTTTCACGCGGGCATTTAGTCATTACAAAATAATTTATTAAGGCCAAACATAAGTTATTTAAAATTTAAAATGACATCGGGCATTCCCCCGTTTATCACGTCACTTCACCACGTGACAGCAGCAAGCAGGCTCCGATTGGTTAACGCGGCGCGAATTGACGCAGAAGCTCAGATTTTCAACTCGGGCGGCAGACGCGAATTCGCGTCAAACGCGTGAATGCACAAAAAGCACTATAAAATCATTCGCGCGTAACGTGCCAGACGCTCAATTCGCGCCTTTGACGCACGAATGAGGCGTATTCGCGTCTACCGCGTCGCACTCTACGCCTCATTCGCGCCGCAGGATTTTTTTACGCGCGTAACGCGTCTTTGCATTGACTTAACATTGAAATAACTTGCGCCTGACTCGCTATTCGCGTCCGGTGTGAACGCACCATTAGACTACTGTAACACATTACTCGTAACTACTAACTAATGCATTGCAATTTTGCGTTACTTCCTTAAAAAGTAACTAATTGCGCTACTAGTTATTTTTTATGGAAAGTAATGTTATTTACGCGCCACTGAACCACTGAACTAAATTCATTTTTGCGTATTAGTTGAATTGGATCATTGTGGATCAGCAGCAAAGACATTTGTTAATAAAGTGAGATTAAATACTGATATATTCAACATGTTTAATTATATTAATTATATTTAGCATTATACGCTGAGTTTTCATTTCATTGTTTTTAATTGCATTTCATTCATTTTAATTTAATTATTATTTGGAATACTGAATCTGTTTTTGTGCAAGTGAAATGTGTTACTTAGTCACTTACTAAAATTAATCTGATTACGTAATTGTAATGCACAGTGTTGGGGAGTAACTACATGTAACGGCGTTACATAATTTAATTACAAAATATATGTAACTGTAATTTGTTACAGTTATGAGAAAAAATATGTGTAATTAAATTACAGTTACTTATGAAAATGTTAATGATTACAAAGTGGGTTACATCTAAATATTTTCTGTTAAAACCAAGGATATGTTACAGTAATTCACACTATTATTCATTCAAGGGCTATTAAACCATTCAAGTGTGATACGATGCAAAAATAAGAACTTAAATATGTACAGGCGCATCTGTTAATCCAGTGTATGTGTGACAGACTCACACACATACGCACGCACGCACGCACACACACACACACACACACACAGACACACACACTGAATATATTAAAAACACATATTAAAAACTTTTATGTTAGGTGCGATTAATCCTATTAATCCTTGTTAATTACAGAAAAAAATATGCGATTACTTAGGCAAATTTTTTTAATTGATTGACAGCACTAGTTAATATTAATTTGTTGCTTTGCCTGTTTTTGATGTTCACAATGCCTCCTGCCATTTAAAGGCCGTTTAGTAAAGCTATGCTATTCTGATGCTTTTGATTGGTTCCCGTGTTTAATTTGCAGCGCACCACGTCTTCCAATTACATCAATCCACATTGCCACTGAAAGCTGTAGGCTACCTGTCTGAAAGTTGACACCTTGGTGAGGCATACAAATGCGTTCCAGTGCCAGAAATTTAAAAATAATTTCACCCAGAAATCAGAAAAGGGTGCAAATATAACAGTTCAGTGCAAAATATGTTTGCCAACTATTAAAATGCTAGACTATTTCTTGTTATGATTTTAAATCTGTATTTAACTTCAGAGCGATCTCAAAGTAAAAATAGGTGCCAAAGTCTGATTTTATGGTGGCTGTGCTTTTAAAATTAAGTTATTATAATCTTAATTTTTAATAGACTGACATTTATCAGTATTGAGTATACTACTGTAAGGTTGCCTGGTTGAAATGTTTGAAAATGATTAACAGTTGAAGACATTCGTTAGAAATTTAGAAAAGTATAATCAAAAAGTAATCAGTTACATTACTTTATTGAATTTAAACTCTAATACTACAATTAGATTTTAAACAGGGTAACTTGCAATCTGCAACATATTACATTTCCCAAGTAACATGGTAACGCATTACTGCCTAACACTGCCCAATATTACATCTGTAATATTAATTTCTATTCAGTTATCTTTTTTAAGGAGGTAAATACACACATTTAAAGCAGCATATATTGCGCTGGTAAAGACTGAAACAAAGTTTAGCTGAAGTTGTAGTTCTGACGTTGATGTCATGTTGACTGTCTCTGATGGCTCTTGGGCATATTTCTGTTTAATTAACTCAGGTGCACTATGTTCTGTTGAGGAGCAGCACCCCAAATCAATCCACTCTCCGATGCAGCAATAAAACAGATGCTTCAGCTGTGATCTCATGTCATTCTGAGATCTGAAATAAAGCTGAGATGAGGCCATTTACGGGCATCTGATCTTGCAGTTCATTATTCCAAATGGTCTATACTGCGTGTTTACTTTCATTTCAAATTCATTACTAAATATATTAAATATTTATTTCTTGAAATGTATATATTGTGTAATTCTGGTCCTGGAAGCCGATTAATCACGCAGCGTTCCACCTTAATGTTTTTCATTTACTTAATTTTTTAGTTAATTAACTTATTTATGTTTTTTGTTTTGTTTTAAAGTATAGCAACAGTCTAGGGACAGTTTTCTAGCAAAAGAATGCCACTTGTGTTCTAATAAACATTCATGTATTTGATATACTCACATTCGCATATACAAACATATAGGGCTTGTGTTGTAAAGCTATTTAGTCATATTTCACAACTCACACCTTATTGTTTCAATAGCACAACTGTAGATATACAGCATGTTCTCTCTTTGAAAAGTAATCACTATATTTTCACAGTATGAGGTCCCAAGGCAAGATATTATTGTATGTAGAATGCAGCAGTGAAGTGTTACCGTGAAGAGCTCAAGTTGTGCTGGGGACTAAAACGAACGGGTCTGTATGGAATCGTAGGCATCAGCAGGTCTGAAGGTCCTCCAGATAAAGCACAAGCTGAGGTTCAGGCTGTCCAACACCAAGAGCTCTTTTGTATTCTGACCTTGCTGCCCTGAAGGCCAGGACTGGGATTGGGCCCGCTGTTCACTGTTGATGTAAATCGGTAGGACGGTTTTCTCTTGACATTTCGGTGATCGCTTTTACATTTAATAGAATATACTGCAAGTCTTTGAAGGCAGTTTGGCAGAAATATGGGATTTGCAGAACTGTTCAGGCTCTCAGTTCTGCATAAGTCTGCAAAAAAAAAAAAAAAAAAAAAAAAAAAAAAAAAAAAAAATCAGTTGATATCATTTTCAGAGAGAGATCTGATTCCCCAGTTGGAGTTAATTGAAATCTGAGGAGAGTCTACATGAGTTTGGGTTCATTATTCTAATGTTGTTTCCTTGTTAAAAGCATATGCTGTACACTACCAGTCAAAAGTTTGGAATAATTAATTATTATCTTAATTATTAACCATAATTATTAATTAGTCTTTTATGCTCACCAAGGGTGCATTTATTTGATTAACAAACAAAATAAAACAATATGGTAATATTGAAAAAATTTAAAAGAAAAAAGTGATGGCACAGGTGAATTTTCAGCATCATTAGTCTTCAGTGTCACATGATCCTTCTAAAATTATTCTAATGCTGAGTTGGTGCTCTATTATTATCTGTTACTAGTACTCAGATATTTTTCCAGGATTCTTTAACGGATAGGAAACCAACAGCATTTTATCTGACATAGAATCCTTTTATGAAGTTAAAAATGTCTTAAGTGTCACGTTTGATACATTTAATGCATCCTTGCTAAATAAAAGTATCAGTTTCTTGTTCATTTCAAAACGTACTCAAAACGTTTGAATGGTAGTGTATCATGGTTTACACAAAAATATTAAGTAATGAAAACCGTTTTTAACATGAATAATAATACTAAGAAATGTTTCTTGAGCACCAAATCAGCATATTATAATGATTTCTGAAGGATCACGTGACACTGAAGACTGGAGTAATGATGCTGAAAAGCTTTGCCATCACATGAATAAATTAGATTTTAAAATGTATTCAAATATTTTGAATTTTATTTATATTTCACAATATTACTGTTTCTTTTATTAAATAAATGCAGCCTTGGTGAGTATAAAATACTTATTTAAACAACATTTAAAAATCGTAATTATACCAAACTTTTGACCGGTCAGATAGATGGAAATGTGTCTGTCTTTAACCATGTAAAAACAGTTGTAGAACTATAGTCTTGGCTGGCAATTGCTACTAAAAAATTTAAGCTATCAAATTTAGAAGAAATTATGTTTTTTTTTGGCATTGATCTCATGAAAGAACAAAGAACAGCATACAGCTCCTGGGAAATTAAAATAGAGAATTCATGTAAGATGCTATGCTGTACAATGCCATTCTACACTAAACAGAAATGACAGATGTTTGTTCTCTACGATGCTATCGGTCCATCTATAATTGTTTTTCAGTGTGTCACATATCAAGCACATATGCAAAATGAGTGGACGATCAGTGTGCCTATTTCTATTCAGTCTGCACAATTGAGTTAGTAATGAGAAAGGGGAAAAAGGTCCCAGGAGCATATGGCATACATTGCACGGCCCGGCGTGCATGCCTAGATTTCTTTCCAGGTTTCTGCGAGTTACGAATTCAGCATGCGCTCACTAGCTCTCTCATGTCTGCCATGAGGCTCAGTGTGTGCGGTGCAGGACCCAGCCTGACCCACACCTTTTTGATCTGCTGGACAAAAAGCAGACAAACCCACAAAACCTCCCCTCTCTTGGTGGGGGTAAATATTAAGAACCACAAGAGGCCCGGGGTCTTAAAGGGTAAAATAAATGAAAAATAAGACGCAAAGTCAGAGCGTCTGGGAGGCTTTTCTTCCAGAGCCTGGCTTCACAATAGGAGAGCCTGATAGGGCGATAAGAGCTGCCGCAGCCTAGTAAAAATCCAATTCCTGAAAAGCGGGGAGCCCGGTGGAGACAGAGAACCATCTTCCCTCCCAGTTTGTGTGTGGAAGATCCTATCATAATCACTGCGCTATTCTGTCAAACCTGAAAACAGATCACAAATGACAAATATTGACCCTAAACAGAGGAACCAGAACTGCCCGGGAAAGTTTTCTTGACTAACTACGAATTGACAAAACTGCAGGTCAGCCAAGGTAACCTTTGGTCCCTGTGTTTGCTGGATCACAAGTTCCAGTCTAATCTTTGTTGATGGTTTATTTTTTGATGAAAATCTTCTGATTCATTCATGCTTGATTAAATATTAGATCAGTTCTGAAACAAGATCCGATGTCAAGATGCACTCTCATTTTCTGGTATATTTTCCTGGAAATTTTAATGGCTTTGCGTGCTTGCTAGAACATCCTGCCTCTTTTGGAAAAAGTGGTAGATAACAGTTGATGACAAACTAAAATGACCTATTATCTTTTCTATGGTTTCCTTTTTTTAAAGATTCCCCATCAAAGTCTCTTTGTCATAAAAACAAGATGTAATGAATCATTTGACCCTTTCCTTTCCTTTCCTTTCCTTTCCTTTCCTTTCCTTTCCTTTCCTTTCCTTTCCTTTCCTTTCCTTTCCTTTCCTTTCCTTTCCTTTCCTTTCCTTTCCTTTCCTTTCCTTTCCTTTCCTTTCCTTTCCTTTCCTTTCCTTTCCTGCCACTATAACATATTTCCCCCCGGGCTTTTGTATTTATGATAACTGGACTGTTGGTCAGGCTGAATATTTTTTTTTAATCCAAATTAGTTTTAATTAAAAACATGCTCATCACAAAGGAAGTTTCATTGTATGTATGAACTGCTCTTTTTAAATGTATTTTTTCAATAAAATAATAGAGATAATAAAATACAAAGACAAAATCTGCATCTGAAAAGACTTTGACCATCAGAAGGAATCTCTGAAAGGCAAGGCATAGAATTTGAGGTAGTTACCCCTGTTTAACTTCTGTGTAGCATTGTACCAGGGCATAACCTTATTTCCCCCCTCTGCTTCAGAATACACAGTCATTCATTACAATTGAGTTGTTGTTGTGTTGGTGAGGCTGCCATAGCCATTGGCTTTCAGCACGGGCATGCAGGGTTATCAAACAGTGAAGGAGAAATTGCCTGGGCTCTGCCATGGCCCTGATTGTGCTATCAGAGCCGTCAGGGAGGCCTTCCATAAAGGCAGGGGGCACTGGGGAGTGTGAGGCGGTGTCTGGTGCGGCCCTCCTGATAAATCAGACTGCCTTCCGCTTGGCAGCAGCCTGCCTGCGCCACATTGCCACGCTCCTGGCACACTCTGCAGCCCCCAAACACATCGCGTGACCCCCCAGACCTCCCCGCTCTTTCCTCCGCTGCCCTCGCCGAGGTTTGTTTTGTTTACCCCTTCGTTGCTCATCTCTCCCCCTCCCCCCCTCAATCATTCACTTTCTAGCTCGCTGCCACGCCACATTGTTTTCCTCACCCCTGCCAAAATAATTACTCTACCCTCCTCTTTTATTCAGCAGATTTTTCCAAACTTGATGTATTAAATTGGGCATCTGTTGTGTCCGCTGCATACATTTAGCTGTTTTATGTTTTGTGCAGACTTTTTGTGGCTTTGATAACAGTTTTTTCTTTTCAGTCGTTTTCTTTTGTGGTTTTGGCAATGGCTGCCTGGTAATATTATCATATGATTAAATGAAATAAAGGCCAAAATTGTTCTAACTGGAAATTTAGTAGCTTATTGCCTTAATTTTTAAGGTTGCAACAGAAATATAGACAATAAACTATTTCTGTCATATTTCTGAAATTCTTCTAAAAAATATTCCATCAATCAATGTAATTAGTTTATTGATGTGTAAAAAGTAATTCAGGGGACATGTTACCATAAATGCACTGCAAGTAAAACATTTTTTTAAACCATTTAAGTTTCAGACATTATTTTAATGTTTTAATTATGTTAATATTGATCATTACATTAACTTAATATTGTGTATAATTAATAATTCATTCCTATAATTGACATTAAGGGTTATTTTATGTGTATTTTAGTGAAGGGAAAGACCTGTTTAATTCTGTTATGTTTGACATTTAAAAGAGTTTTTGTTATGTTGAAGTGGTTTTTTTTTGGGTTACCATTGTCCTGAAGAGTAGTCCGTAAAGAGTAAACAATACATTGACTCCATAAGAAATGACTGAACTAATGCCATTGACAAATATATTACGTGTTCATTATACATGCTAATTAAGTTACATTAAGCTTGTGGTATACTAGCTGTGGATTTGAACTGAAACAGACAAGACTACTTGGTTCCAGGACTTCAACTTAATAGTTAGAGTGACTTAATCATATTGAATAATCAACTTAAAATGTTGTGTTTATGCCATAAATTAAGTTCCTCTAACTCAATATAGCTTGTTGGTTGAATGGAATTTCATTTCATTTTTGATGTTGTTGAGCCAACACATCACAACACAGCGTATCATCCAACTCTGCTATTTGTGGTTGGCAAGCATCTATCTATCTATCCATCCATCCATCCATCCATCCATCCATCCATCCATCCATCCATCCATCCATCCATCCATCCATCCATCCATCCATCCATCCATCCATCCATCCATCCATCCATCCATCCATCCATCCATCCATCCATCCATCTATCTATCTATATAAATATATAAATATTCCTCATTTTGATGGTTTAATCAAACTTGTAGGGTCATTATTAACAAATATCTCCTTTCAACAAATATCCAAAATATCCCACATCATTTTTTTGGCAGTAGAATGTGCAGTCAGATGCGTTTATAATCATTTTACTGCATAAACATTTAATGACTTTGACTGTGACTCGTCCAATCTGTGACTCATCCTCTGTTTTAGATTTTTTTTTATTTTAAATGGATGATTATTTTAATTTATTTAGCATTTATGTTTATCCAGGAACTTTATACCAATATAAACAATTAAATTACAAACATATATTCTAATTAAAATGACTTTAAAGTCTTAACATTTAACCTGGTAAAGGAGGAAATTACGCCACTATTTAAATTCCCTATAAATTTAAGAACGCTTCAGCTTCAATTGGATGCTTGAGTTTATTACCTCCAGTAAAATGCTGATTTGTAGGCCTCTCAAGGGTTGGTTTGATAAGGTTCGAATAGAATCGCCACCATGCAGTGACAAACCTCTCTCTCTCTCTCTCTCTCTCTCTCTCTCTCTCTCTCTCTCTCTCTCTCTCTCTCTCTCTCTCTCTCTCTCTCTCTCTCTCTCTCTAAGCACAGACACTTAATTTAAATATTTATTTATATTAGGTTATTTAAAATAAACATTTTTATAAACAAAAACTAAATCACTTTGTAATAGTTTCTTTATTACTTTAGGTGCACTGGGCAACAGCATATTCTCTGAAAGCAGATGTAAGACTGCTGTAAACGTTCTGTTGCACAGATTTGAAAGACACCGGGGCCACAGCCGCAGCTTTACCCTCATAAAGTTCAAATCCTGATTAATTTCTGATTAACATACACTTTTGCTTTATCTGTCTAATTCCTCTTGCCAGGTAAGACCCCTGTCAGGAACTTAATATTTCTAATTAGACTGAAATTAATACCCTTGTACGTATCATTAGCAGACTATTCTTAAATATGTTGCATCGAGACAATTTCATTTAAATTAAATCTCCCGTTTAATTTCCAGAGATTTTCTAGAGGTCTGGGCCACCTTGATGCTCTGGATCTTAGATCTCGGTTAAAATGCATATATGAATACAGACATTTTACAGAAAACATTTATACATTTAAACATTTCACACATACATTGTATGTATTTTTATTGATTTTATGTATAAAGAAATTACATTCACTCAACCATTACATTTTTTGGGGTCAATAATATTTTTTAAATGCGTTTAAAATATGTTTTTAATAATGTTTATTTGATCAAAAATACAGTTAAATATTATATATAATAATATAATATTATGGATATACTATAATATTATGAAATATAATTATAATTTAAAATGTCTTTTGTCTTTTTTATTATATTTTAAAATGTAGTTTATTCCTATGATGGCAAAGCTGAGTTTTCAGCATCATTACGTCTTCAGTGTCACATGATCCTTCAGAAATAATTCTAATATGCGGATTTAGTGCTCAAGTAACATGTCTTATTATTACCTGCTTTGAAAATAGTGCTTCATATATTTATGCACATCGTGATTTCAGGATTCTAAGAATACAAAGTTGATTTAAAATAGAAATCTTTTGTAACAATGCATATAAATGTCTTTGCTGTCACTTTTGACCAATTGAATGTGTCCTCGCTAAATACTGTACAAGTATTAATTTCTTTGAAAAAAATAAATTGAAAAGAAAATACAACGGCAGTGAGCGTCAAATAGAGTCAAAAGTTCCAGAACAGTTGAAATCTCCTTTATTCACCAAGGAATTAGCTTACTTTTTTCACCTTAACAATTTCATTGACAAATCAAGAAAAAGCAGCAAAGATGAAAGAGATTGTAAACAATGTGTGAATGGAATCTCGCTCTTGCTTTTGCTGCAGTGGGTTTGTCTATAATGATGGCTGATGTAATTCAGCTGGGAGATTGCTTTGAGGCTTCTGACTGGCATAAACGTCAGACCCCCACATTTATCAAAGAGGCTACATTTCTGTTTTATGTTTGAACCGCGAAGAGGGTTTTGTTATAATGGTGTATGACTAACGTATCATGAAGCTAGGAATGTCATAGCTGCTCCCCTTAAATGGGATAATCTAAGTGTGTGATAATCGTTGTTGACAACTGTTAACAGAAATGCACAGCAGACTGGGGCCTGTGTGGCTCACTTATCTTATTAAGGCCCATATCGAAATTTTACACAGAAACACACACATTCATGCAAAAGCTTGCAGATTCACACTCACAAATACCTTTTTGTAATATTTCTGACACGGTATCTGTGTCTCTAAGGGGCTGTAATGATAAATGAGCCTTCATGTGCAAACGGGCCGTTCTGATAAATGTACCTGTTTTCAGAGGAGTCAATGGCACATATATGAGATTTCTTTCATTTCTTTATAGTGAACGTTTAATTTTCTGTGTTTTGAGATGCTGAAAAGTGACCTCAGCCTTGAAGGATGATGATATTCATAAGCGCAGTTGCAAATGTGAAGTTCACTCAAAAATGAAAATTCTGTCATCATTTTCTCCCCCTCATCTCGTTCCAAACCTGCCTGACTATCTTTTTTTTTTCAGCGGAAGACAAAATATCTTTTAAAGAAAGTTGGTAACCACGCACGCAACCACGCACACACACACACACACACACACACACACACACACACACAGGAATGACAAGAGAGAAAAAGATGAAATATGAACTATGCCTTTAAATACAAAAGGAGTTGCTGGTTGCCCTTTTCCATGAAATGACAATGAAAAAGGACCACAAAAGTATCACAAAAATATAATTTCAGAAGATTTGAACTACATGACCCACAATTATGATTCTTTCATGATTCTTTTTCATATATAAAAAAAGTGTTGCGAGGATATTCTTCAAAAATTCACCTTTTGTGTTCCAGCGAAGAAAGACAGTCATACAGGTTAGGAACGACACATGAGAGAGGAAATTATAACTATTTTTTAAAATATGGGTTCACAAGTAGAGATCTATAAAGTATAATTTATAGTATCTTCTGAAACTCGAGATATTATTACATATTTAATGGTTCATGCTCATTTCTGTTATTACATTTACATTACCGCTGCCATCATTTAATGCTCATTAATGTTTTTTTTAGTAAATGTAATCTTTACTAAATCTCAATTTGAATATCCATCAGCATACATTATAATGATGTGCTGCCTAAATTCACTTTACATCTTATTTTAGTTTCTAATGTTTTATATCTATTTTCTTTAGACAAAATAGTATGACATTTTACTATAGACCATTTATTTTATGCATAATCATAGTCAAAAAGAAAATAAACTCTTGTAATGACCTTTCCAGTGGTTATGTAATAGACCTGTAAGTACGATCTAACACATGAAATACGGGGTGCACAGGCCGCTCTTGTGACAGATAGTCCCCACCCACCAAACGCGCAACCCGTGTGTTCCTGTCCTCAAATAATGCAACAAGTGAAGCTCACTGACCTGAACCCTCCTCCTTGACCTTTCCTCAACCACATTAGAAACACACCAATGGTCGTGACCCCCACACTCGGGGGCCGGGGAGAGGCGTGTGCAGCCCACGCGTCTGTGTGTGTGTGTGTGTGTGTGCTCTTCTGTCTGAGCAATGGTGCTGCGACCACAGGTGCCGTTCCCTTGAGACACTGCGAGGGTTAATGATCTGCACGGCCAAGCAGGAATAAATAAATCACTTCCAGCCCAGAGTGGGCATAAATCTTCACTCACGCGCCCATTTGCAGCAGCGAGCACCACCAGTTGCTAATGATTGCGTTTTTTTCTTATGTGCTTTGGCTGTGCTTTGCCGTTGATTGCTGATGGGGGGAGGCAGGGGGGTCTCTCTCTCTTTTTCTTTCTATCTCTCTCTCTCTTTGTCTCGCTCACCGTAATTGATTTTGAGTCCTTATGGAGACATTCCAGTTGATTGGGGTTTATATGTTTGCATAAAGTGTTCATTCTAAGTGACAGTTATGTCACTTCAGATATAGGCTGACTGTGTATACACTAAATGGATCAGTGGACAGGATAGGGGTATACTTTTGTGGAGTCACCAATGGTGGCCAAGGCCTGATATCTTAATATATATCATAATATATACAGTATATCCTTGCATGTAAAATTAAAACGGTACAACTAGGCCTATATGAGTGTGTACACACACACACGAACACACACACACACACACACACACACACACACACACACACACACACACACACACACACACACACACACACACACACACACACACACACACACACACACACACACACACACACACACACACACACACACACACACACACACACACACACACACACACAATAAATTCAATAAATTCAATAAATTCATGTGAAGGTAAACTGTTATAAATGTATTATAGTGCATGTCTAAATTAACGTTAACTTAGATTGAACAGTACTTTTTAATAATTGTATTATTTTTTTATTTTATGTTAATGATACCTAATGCATAAATCAGTTGAAATAAAATTATCTGTGGAAACTGCATCTCGATCAGATACACATTTTTATTGTTACATTCAAAATCTGCTATAGGCTTAAAAATCTGATGGGATTTTTATTCAGTACACTTTCGATTTCTATTTAATACACTGAGAAATGTAACGTGTCATTTTTTATAAATTCTAGAGACAGAGTCTGCTAAACTAAATTGCTTTTAAAAAATCTTCAGATCTAATTATAATTGACTCTTTTTCTGTAAGTTTATGTTTCATGTTAAATGGTTATTATAGCAGACTAGATGTTCTAGATGTGACATTTGTCTCTCTAACACTAGACTGCACTAATGATCGTGATAGTTTCATCTGTTTTCCCTCCATTGAGTTCTGTATGAGCTCAGCACATCTTCTGTACATGCTGGCATCTCAATTGTGGCATCAAACTTAATGAATGACTCAATATGTCACAGATCTGTTAAGGGGTGGTAAATGTTTCAAAATGGCCGGCAATTAGTAGGCTTGAACTGTAATTAGTGTGTCCGATTGATTAGTATCAATGATCAATATGCTCACTCAAGAGCAATTAGCAGCAAGACTATATAGAAAAAGGGCTCGCTACTGAACGCATGAAGAGAAACGAGCCATCAGCATATATATAAAAAAAGACAAAACGGCACAATCTGGGATGTTATTGCTTGGCCTTATTTACATAATGTCATAATCTCTTACCATACATTGTATATATTTACCTCATGAAGAATGCAATATGAACATATATAATAGCTTCAACAATACATGCTGTCACTATCTGATATAGAGACTGAATTTAAACAAGCATCTGTCACACAGCTAATGCATTACAATGATTTATTTTTATGTATACAGATGTTTTCCTATAATATTTTGTGTTGCAGTGCTATAGATGTTAAAGAAAGTAAATTAAAGGAGTATCCTAGTTTCAATTAATGTACACACACACACACACACACACACACACACACACACACACACACACACACACACACACACACACACACACACACACACACACACACACACACACACACACACACAGAGTTTCATGTCCATGCCATACTTAGTCAAGTTTATGTTTAGTTTTAAGTTATTGCCTTTGTTTGTACACTTTTTGAATGATGGGATAAACTGCATTTGGGATCAGAAAACCGACTCGACTTCTATATATACACACAGTGTGAGAAGGTTACTTTTAAAAGTAACTAATTGTATTACTTAGTTACTTTTTATGGAAATTAAAGCTTTATGTTACTTTTGCATTACCTTCCTCACCAAAGCTGGGTTTGCTTGCTTGATTTCTAATAACAAACAAGTTATATTCTTGGCAAATGTAAAGGCCCTTTCACACCAAAAGTGAAATGAACAAGCCTCAGGCTGGACATGCTAATTCACACCTGTACAGTAGAGGGCGCATCTCAAACTAATTTCAACACTCTTACTTCAGCAATAAAAAATGATTTGCACACCGGTCATTTTTGCTTATTAGCATGGTTGAATTGGATCATTGACGACATTGGTTAATATAATGAGAGTCGGTCAACCCAGATAGCAACATTGGCCCAGATCCGGCTCACATCTGGTACGTGTTGAATCCACATGTACCAGATGTGGCCCGTGAAAAAGCTTTTTGAAACTTGCTTCAAAAAACAACTCATATATTTTGTTGTAAATGTAAAATGAATGCGGTATTTACTATTTACTTGAAAAAGTAATCTGATTACGTAACTCACGTTACTTGTAATGGAATTGTATATATATACTGTACACACACACACACACACACACACACACACACACACACACACACACACACACACACACACACACACACACACACACACACACACACACACACACACACACAAATACATTTGTGTTAACACATATTGTTTACATCTTGTGCTTTTGAAACAGTGAGTCTTTTAACGTTTCTTAATTGGCCCCATTCAATTCCATTGTAAGTGCTTAATTGTAACCCAAAGATTAGACAGAAAAAGAGCTACAAATCGACATTTTTTTCTCTAGTAACGCACATGCTATGGAACCCAGAATATTCCTTTATGGACGGTGTGTCTATAAATCTCACATTTCAAGGTGAAGTAGTAGTCAGAATACAATACCAATCTCAAATCCGATCTGGACAATATTGGGATGTCTGCGGACTGTAAGACAGGATGGTAGAGAAAACAATGCAAATGAATAAAGTCATTAACAGGGCTTAGAACAGTGGCACCAGTATGTTCTCTTTTATCCCCTAGTGACACAAAAGAGAGAGGGAGAGAGAGACAGAAAGGAAGAATAACAAAAAGAGAGAAAGAAATGCACAGAGGCTTTTCTTCTCTTTAAAATGCTGCATTAGGTCTTTTCCACCAGTCAGTTTTGATAGTTCAAAGCCGGCAGTTCAATAAATAGCTGGAACCGGCACATCTCTGTTCTTGCAAAAAGAAATCAATGTTAATCCTATTACCGGCAGTTATCACCTAGCCCAGAAACGGTGGCAAGTAAGAAAAAAAAACTGAGATGTCAAAGAGGAAAGGGGGGGGGGAGAGAGAGAGAGAGAAAGGGAGAGCAAGTCACCCTTCATTCACTTTCAAACACAGTTTTGATAATTTACTTCTGTAGAGGAAGCGGGAGGAGGGTACAGAACCGAAGATGGGGGGGGTGTTGAGGTGTGTGTGTGTGTGTGTGCGCGCGTCTGTCTTTCTGTAAAGAGGGGGTCCAGAGTGACTGATGTATTTACACGTAATGCCAAGATCAGACCTTGCTGCTGTAAGCAGGATGTTTGAGGCACAAAACGTTGCTTTTTTCGGCCACATTCACAGTGCTCGACAATCCCTTTACCATCGAAAGGCCTGATGCGTGACCTTTCACCTCCTCTCTCTGTCCTGATGATAGTGCAGTGAGGATTTCTGGTGATATTGTAGTTTGAGGAGTAGATAGACGGCAAACTCAGAATTTATTTTGAAAGCAGAATACTGCACAATAGACTATAGAGTACATTCAGAACTGATAAATGGGTGTTTGAGGTCTGTTATATTTGCTAAAATGAGCAAAGTCTGGCCAATTTTAGATTACGCTTGGATCAGAAGACAGAAATGAAAAAGTAAAAAAGGGTTCATATCTTGCATCAATATTAATAGATACCGGAAATTGATTGGCTTGATATGATAGCCAATAATTATTTTCAAAATCTGGTCAAAAACTGATAAATTGCCAACATAAAACTCAATGATTTTGTCTAAATAGAGGAAATAAAAAATAAAACATTACAAACTAAAAAGGCCATTTTAAATGGCACACGTGAATTCATGCATCACAACGTTATAATGTACTGTGTGAAATATGGATGTTAATTTTAAATCTGCTAAAGATTACATTTAAAGGTATAATTAAATTATTAGTATTTTTAAAAATGTATTAATATATAAAAACAGGGGAAATTAGCATGAACAATTAATTAACATTCAATATCTTTTTACTGAAAAAATAAATGTACACACTTTTTTTGGAAGTAAAGTTATTGCTTCTTTAAGTGTACTTTAAAAAAAAAAGAGTGACAATAGAATCGGGACATGACCCTGTCCGAATTCGGACCTAGTTTTTGCATTTACCCAATATTTAATTTCATGCTGTCGTGTTGTATCACATCAAACACCTGTGCATTTAAATACGAATTTGCTCGATTTTTGCTACCATGTCTTTTTATGTGACGTTGGTATTAAACAACTTTCCCATGTCTTTTTGAAACAGACATTCTCTTTGCATATTGATAAGCTTTCCACTAATGCACTCACAAATCCGGCGAACCATCTGCAGCTGCACCATCAAATGAATCGTTTCAAATGATTCAATCAAATATTGGCTCGTTCCGAACACATAAAAAGGGACAGTGTACAAAAACGAGTGAATAAAAGCAAACAAAACAGACGCAGTCGTGTTCAGAAGTGCATTTCTCTTGTGAACAGAGCAGCAGTCTAGATTAGAGCTAATCATTGTCAGCAGGATGCAGAAGTGGGCCTTCTCACTGACGGATTAGCCCTGCCGCTGTTGTTGTTCCTATTGTTATTGTCAGAAAAATATAATTACTGCCGAATCTCATCAAAGCAAGAACAGCCTTCTCAGAGTTGCTGCCCTATTTCATCCAAAGTAAAAAAAAAAAAAAAAAAAAGCGGGAGAGTAAGAGAAGAAAATTTGCTTTTGTTGAAACAACCGATTAAAACAC
Organism: Phoxinus phoxinus; assembly: GCF_949152265.1. Classification (NCBI taxonomy): domain Eukaryota; kingdom Metazoa; phylum Chordata; class Actinopteri; order Cypriniformes; family Leuciscidae; genus Phoxinus; species Phoxinus phoxinus. The sequence continues at coordinate 18,083,289 of NC_136886.1, forward strand.
AAAAAGGAAAAACAGGCCTATGTACCAATGTTTTTTTCGCCGCTTTTGTTTTCACATTTTGTCGGTTTTAGATCCCCTCTTCAAAAAATAAAAAGCTGACACCAAGTTTTCACCTTGACTTGACTGACTGTATATGTATATTTATTTCCTGTGTCATGAAAACGCGGGTGACCCCATTCCAGTCCGGCCCATTTGATATTCCTGCAATAAATTAGATGGCAACAGAGGTGCTTTAACATGTAAAATAGCGGTGACATGCTAAATAATGAGCCATGCTAGTATTACAGAGCGCCAGCTTGGGGACCCAGGGGTATTTCCGAGCCTCGGAGCAGCCCTTTTTTCCTCCGAAGGGGGTGAGGGGGGGCCGGGAGTGTATGGAGGTAGGGCGCTGAATATGGAAATGGCATTAATAGACCCCACGCCCAAAGCTAGATTACAGTGCGTCAACCCCAGTGGCCTGAACGCTCTGTGTTTAGGTCCACCAACAACATAAAGAGAGCGAATTATTTATTGAGGAAATTGCTCTCTTTTTTTTATTGGTCCCCGGTGAACGCCCAGGCCCATTTTGCGAGTATTATTCTTCCGTTTTGATTCCATTTATTCTCCACCGGATAAACTGCCCATCAAAATGAGGGGGGAAAAATTGCAGGCCTCATTTTGAAGGACCAGCAGCGTTGGTGTCGCCCATCAACGGTCGTGATCTGTTCTTTTCAATAGCTGATTTATCGCCATGACTAGATGTTCAGAGTGTCTGGTTTTAGATGGTCGTAACCCGGTTAACCGCGGGATCAGTTTGCTGGTTACGAGCAGCTGTTGTCCTTCAGGTGACACATCGCTGTTCTGTTTCAATCAAGTGATACTGTGTAGTAAGCATTCGGTTCGCCAGAAACTTCATGAGGTCAAATGACATTGTGCTTTTAGTGTGTGAATCATCACCTGATGGTAACTCACAGCTGTGGAATATCATAAGACTGATTGTAAATTTGTAATCACACATTTTGACGGTCATTTCGCAGTTGGTGGATGCATTGGGGATGTTTTTTGTGTTTTGTAGAGACTTCGAAACTACAAGATTGTCGGATGAGACATGGCCAGCGGATTTGTTTTTTCAGCCCTGTTGTGTAAAAGATAAAGAATTGCCTCTTTCTCTCATTTCCCCTCCTTTTCGCCATTTTTTATCCCCTCGACTTTCATGCTGTCCGCTGACTGCTGTACTATAATAGCCGGGATGTTTTATGTACGTGCAGCGGCAGGATTAAATTTTTAATGGCTCCATTGGTAGTTGTCCCGGGTCATAAAAAAGTGCTGCAATAACGCAAGAAAAGGTTATTGGAAATGCATATGTGTTCCTCCTCTTAGAGAGAACTGTCAAACCTTTAGTCTGAGACCGCGTCGCGACTACGTGCCCTACGAGTTTAATCTTCGGCGAAAAGGAAGGTTTTTTTAAGAGGAGCTACAATGACACATAAAGTAAAATAAATGCATAAATGAGCAGCCATGAGGAAGCGGCATCTGTAGAAAAGCAGCGTGAGGAACGGCGGTTGATTGTTAGCTAACATTATGCACACTGTTTGAGTCTAAATAAACCTGTGAGCGCGTCGTAAACTGTCCCTCTCGCGTGGCAGTAGCGTGAGACGGAGGCGCCCCCCTCGTAAACAACTCTGTCATTTTAAGTAAGCGTGGGCCTGCTTACCCGGCACCTTTCGCTCGGCAAGCCGCACCTAATTTAGCAGCCTTTAAATCTTTTGCCGTCGTTGTCGTGAGAAACGCCTGGTTGCAAATGTCTTTTATTGAATGCTGACTCTGTGGTATTACAGGCTTGCAGATATGCCTGCTGTAATATGTCCCCAGCTTTATCTTGTAATGGTAAAAGTGTATTAATTTTAGTGGACTTTCAGAGAGTGTGCGAGAGAGAGCGCGAAGGGACGGGTTTGACACCGTTTGGGATTGGGACTGCTCGACACACTCTTCAAACACATTTTTCACGCGGGGAGCTGGCGAGGTACGAGACAGCTGAAGACCCTCATGCATTTCGTAGATACCCTAAGCACAGATTTATCAAAATCTATCTGGAGAAAAGGTGTATCTCAGTAATAACTACTTCCCAAAAAGTGAGGCTTTGTTGAATGGTTCTTTGCTGTTGGTTTGGCTGCACAAGAGAGGATTATGTGTAAGAATACTTGTATCAGGAATTTCTAATACAGGAATACAGAATTTATTATTACCTCCCTCTTTTTGTAAAGCTCAAAAACACACTTCAAAAGCGTTTTCTAAAATATTTTTCCAGTTGGGGTTAAATGCTTCCCTTCAAGATTGTATATGTTGCTCTTCACTTTTACACTTCTTCAATCTCTGGTTTCATAAAGCAAGTGTTTGAATGAGTGTCCATGATATATATATATATAAATATATAAAAAAACCCTTTTAAAAATCCAGTTTAAAATACATGTACCAAGTTCTTAGAAATGCACTTTGTAGTTATGTTGGTTTCACATGATTTTGAAAAACTTTCAAACCATATTTAAGAAAAGTCTGAATGTAATAGGAAATATAATGTTGTGCATGTTTTTGTTTGTTTATAGGTGCATGTTTCTAATTGTTCACCTAAAAAAAGAAACCTTTATATGCATTTTGGCTGTTCATTTACACCCCAATGCTGGTTTGGGGGCCTGAAAACGCAAACTTTTGAAAATGTCTTTAAAGTGCACGCTTGTGAAAACTATACCGCTATCGTCTCCGCGTAAACTACAAAAATGCTAATTTTTGAAAACGCTGACGTCACGTGCATAATGTGTTCAGTCTGTAGGTGTTTAGTGTTTCTTTACAAAGTGACGTATGTATAATCCAGCGTATTTAGTCGTTTTCGCGTATCCGTGTGAACGGGGATCGTTTTGACAACATTGTCATCTGTACTACGTGAAAGACGGAGAGGAAAAACATTTTCTTTTTTAGAAAATAATTGTCTAGTAAACTTACCCTTTATGTTGAATACACTATGTGAACTGAGTTGTCGGACAAAGTATGTTTTTTTATATATTAATAGGCAAGGAAGCTTAAAATAAAAGTAAATGCCAAACTATACTAAGCTTTTCTTTTAAATAATATATTTTTTCTGAATTATAACGTCAGGATAGATGTATCACCTTGACATGTATTGACTATGCATCCAAAATTTTTATTCAGAAGTTAAAAACATGTTCATCATAGACGAAAAAGTCATTGCATTTATTGATTGATTGATTGATTGTCTGGGGAAGTATTGGAGAATTTGAATGTTAAACAAACTTTGAAATGACTATTATTAGGCTCTCTGAGATCCACAAAAACAGTAGAAGGTTAAATGACTTTAAATTGATGTCAAACACACAGGTTTAGTAAAACAGTCAATATATAAAACCCTCAAGCACCACTTTATTGACCCATACATATAAGGATTATTTTTTAGATTGTTTGTTGTTGGTTCTTCCAATTCTGTACTGTTTTACTTATGACATAAAGCAGGTGGCGTGTATTTGATAGTTCTTGAAGCTCCTCCACTCTCGCTGTGGCCCCTACACAAATACTCCAGCCTCACAAGCTACTTAAGGGGGTTTAATAAGGTGCGCGGTGACAAACGCGTGGCGAGGACAAGCATACTCTGATAGATACGGAGGAGTCCTGCAGGAACGCCGCAGCGTTTCCTCTGGCGAGCGGTGGCGTATCGGTGTGCCGCACGTAGGGGCTGTAGTTCGAGAGGACAGAACCACGGGTGTTTTTATCAAGCCGAGGGCCTAGACCACCGGAGGCTCCTGTGATGGAGGAAAATCAGCGGTCACAAACAGTCACAATGCCTCCCCTCTCTCATCTCTCTCTCTCACCCTCTCCCTCCTTCTCTCTCCCTCTCTCTCTCTCTCTCTCTCTCTCTCTCTCTCTCTCTCTCTCTCTCTCTCTCTCTGTCACTCCCCTCTTTCTGACTTCCACTCTCCTGTCCCTATGTTTATCAGGTTTTGGGGGCACTGTATTTTGATGTCAATAAGCAATTTTTCTTGCCTGGTCTCCAGCCTGACCCCTTTAATCCATCAATATATTATTAGAGATAAAGTTTTGTGGACGCCTGCTGCAGTCACAAGATAAATGACATCTCTGAAGTCACGCATTAAAGACTAGATTAAGGCCCTGTGACTGTGTCTTCAGTGCTCATCTGTGCGCCTCTGTCCAACCTATCACACTAAGTGACAAGAAAGAAAAATAATGAACTGAGGCAGAAAAAGCAAAGAGATATTTCTTACACACACTCAGTCTCTCTCTCACACACACACACACACACACACACACACACACACACACACACACACACACACACACACACACACACACACACACACACACACACACACACACACACACACACACACACACACACACACACACACACAGCGTGTACGTCTGTCTTCAGCTGGGATTAGGGTGCATTAGAGTAGAGCTGAAGAAGAGGGGAGAAATGGAGGGAGAGAAAAAGAAAGCAAGAGAGTGACTTGAAAGGGGTCCTCCTTCTGTTCGGGGGTGTTTTCTATGGCACGGCCATGAAGAGAGGGTGGGTAACGTTTTATTTATTCCTCTGTCAAGCGTTGAATGAATCACAGATTTTTTAAATAAAAAGAAAAGATTAAATTAGATTCTTTTTGAGGTTTATAGCTTGATCTTTCATCATATCTTTAGACTAAATTTGTTTGTAAAGACATCCAATAGATAGTGGGTGACAGTTCTGGCAGCGATCTACACCATTTTATAAACATTACATTGGTTTTTAAAAGAAGCCATTCAAAAGACTTTTGAGCTCGATAATCTTCAGAGGTAATGATACACAGAAAAATGAACTGCCTTGCATCATTGATATGCAATTTACTCTGCTTTAGTGTTCTGTAAACCTAAATATATGACATATAATCTCGGAACAATTTCTAAATTGTATTGCTTTTTAATGGGGGGAAAAAAACCTGTGGTGTATGAAATGGAGGATTTTGTCAGCCATACGAGAAAAATATGAGTCCATCCTTCATTATCATAACCTAGCTAATGTATTTGGCCAAAGATTCCTGACTGCGCTCTTTTACACTAGTAACCTTGCAACCATCCCCCTTACATATCATATTAATAGAGGATTACGAAAATGAAATGACAGTATTATGGGATGGACACCAGACTCGCAGAGAGAATATTAGGGGAGTCTATCTGGTCACACTTGGTGTTAAGTGGGACTGAGCACTCATTAGGTTTGCTGGAGCCGTAAGTTCATGTCCGCTTGAGCTTCGGCTGATACGCCCTGTACTTTAGGTCACTGCAAATCCACATCAGAGGATTTTTTTTTCCCGCCCATGTCCAGGGCGTTATCGGATTCTGTCTGTAATACCAGGACTGAGGCGACACCGTTATGGCTGCGTACGCAAAAGATGGCCGTTATTTGAATTTTTCCATTAAGCCCCAGTTGGCTGCACATGTTCTCGTGTGGAACTGCCACTCACCCTGTGGAGGAGGATGTTGAGACGTACCTGACTCTCTGCGTGTTAGCCTGGGTGTCATGGCCGCTTTGTGTTGGCATCACTTGTGTGTCAACTTCTGTTCCGCAGGACGCCTCCACAAGACGCACCCTAATCCCAACGGTGCCTGCAACTTTTTACAAGCTGCGCTGTTAAGTAAACAGGAAAAAAGCAAGATATAAATGTGCAAAAAAGCCAATGTATGTTTGGCTTCAATATAAAGTCCTTTAACCTTTCTACCATGGGTGTGTTTGGGATCCCAGAGATCCCTAAATAACAATACTAATTTCAAAGTTAACATTTCAAATTCTCCAGTACTTCCCCAGATCAGGAATTAAATGAATGAATAAATGTATACAAGAGAATAGAGAAAATAATATAAAAAACATATTTATACATATACACATACATAGACAAAATGAAAAAGAAGAAAAACAACAAAAAGGGTCCAAACTAATCCCATCCATCCCAAACCTTTGAAGCCTTAATTGTTTTTGTTTTTTTATTATTTAAATTTACACCATAAAAAGTTGTCATATAATTAGGAAAATAATGTTTGTTTCTCTTTTTTTACTGGTATTCATTTGAGTTTTTTTTTTTTTTTTACATTTACATAGACAAAAACATATTTATACATACACAGACTAAATGAATAAGAACAATAACAACAAAAAAGGGCCCCAACTAATCCCGTCCATCCTGATTCTTAGAAGCCTACATTATTTATTTATTTAAATTTACATCATAAAAAGTTCTCATGTGATAAGGAAAAGTTACAAGTGTTAACATGATGCTTCAATGTCATGTTTTTAGTTTTTTCACCCCCACAAGTTATTGAAATGACCTTTGTGTCCCTGAGACTCCTAACCGAACATGTGGGTCAAGTCAACATTTACAGTAATTTACCTTACAGTAATTTATTTAAGTTAAGAAGTTGTAAGATCGAGTCAGAGTCAGATGAGAAGAGACAAGAAACCAAAGAACTCTTTCATTTGAGTGGCTTTGAGACAAAAGACCTGAGGTCTGATGTTAAGTGTGATTATGATGTGAATTTATAGATCTCTGGGTTTTTTTCCCCATGCTGGGTTTTGGACGCCTGGGGCACCTTTAGATTTCTCACACTGTCTCTCCGGAGTCATGAGTTCAGTCTGGCTTGGAAAATTAATGGACAATTATGAAACTCTGAACTAATTCTTTGCAGACATCATCAGCCAATTAATTTAAGTGGGTCTATGGTTGGAGGTTGATCTTTTCTCTTTTGAATTTAGCGGAAGTTCCTCCTTTGTTCTGCATGAGATAAATTAATTTTTTTAATCATGAACCCACAATTGAATTCACTGATCTTGTTAAAGTCATTTCTCAGTTTCTTTTATACAACACTGAATGGCTGTTTTAGTTGATATACTTAGTTCAACTTAGTCATATTGGCATGAAATGTAAACTACTCCTTAAATATGTTTACTCTGTCTGTATTACATAGATCAGTAGCATCACTTCATGAACAAGCTCCAATTCTGTCTCAGAAAATCCTGTCATATACTATACTTTATTTCTTCTTCACATTTTCTATGTTGTTTTGGTAGGGGAAATCTGTTTCGATCTGCAGAATACTCAGGGTTTTAGAAAAAAATATTTCACAGTATAGAACAATAGAACTAAGTCAAAAATACAGATAGCCTAAGTCCAACACACCAGATTGGATGAGGTTTCAGGGCCTCGTCTCTCTTGCCTCCCTTGCAATGATTTAAGTGATTAAACTATCATTTAGTTCCTAAAGTGTAGTGAAGATGAGCTGGGATAACGTTGAGATAAAGGCAAAACAAATAATATTATGAGAGGAGATGGTGCCTCCATGTCGCTGTAATTTGGTTAATTATGCCATCAACACCATAATGCTCGCCAATGATGTTTACAACTGTTCCTCAAAACAGCCTAAACGCCTCTAACAGGTTAAAATGGATGGATTTAACCAAGTAAAAAATGGCATAGTCACTTTTAGTCCAATCCAAATGCAAATTTCCTTTACATAAAAAGTATTTTGTTTGTGAGTTGTATTTTTTTATCAACTCCAACACAAAAGAGACTTTGCATCTTTCTCGCTGAAAGCATGATCAAATAAGCTAAACTATCTAATAAACACAAAGGATAGGATATGTGTAGAACTTTCGAATCCTAGGCAAATTATATATTATGGAGAGCTCTCTACTACATACTGTGCTAAATTTCCATCAGTTGTATTTACAATAATTTTGAAATGGGTTGAATGCATTGTGATCCTTAAGGGGTTATTATAAGGGGTTTCTTTTCCCTTTTTTACAGTCGGCCTTGTTAGTATCGCCAATAATAGCTTTATCAGTCTGTATATTTTTATATACCTGTCCAGCCCTCAAAGTGACCTTTTACACTGGCCTTTTAAATGAATCTACAAAAAAGTCCATGGCTATTTGGACTTTATATCCATTTACTCTCTGAGCTCTTTAGCATTTAATAACATCCTCCGCAGGCAACCACTCTAAATCAAATAATGTTTTGTGCATTTTCAGCTCTTTTTGCTTTTTATAAATGAAAGTGATGGCATTTTAATAGGTGGGTGTGTGCAGACACGAGGAGACAATCGCCTCTCATTGAGTGCAGGGGGACAGGCTGGAGACAACGTGAGTTATTACTCCTCCCCACCCTCTGCAAAAGCACTCCCTTAAATTCACGGGTTGGTGCGGCAGACCCTGTGTGGAGCCTATGCGGTCTAAACGCTCCGCTCGCACACACACTTCCTGTTGCCACATGATGGATATGCAATGATCACTTAAAACCACAGTGATGATAAACTAATGAATCAAAGATCTGCATTAATCAACGAATGGCCATTACAGAGAGATGAATGGAAAAGCAAAAAGTTCCCTCTCTAATGATGAAGTGCTAACTGTTTAATAGCGGACAAGGCGAGTGAAGGAAATTACACACAAGGGATTCATGCATCATTTTAGAAGATATTAATATTTCACCCCCTCTCTTTCCTGACCTCCCCCATCTCTTGACTTTACACTCTGCTGCCGTGAACAGGCGTAATCAAAATTCATTACCAGCCAAACCGGCCTGATTAAACATAACAGACTCAGTTCACAGGCGTACACTGCGCTCAGACTCCCCCATCCTCAATCTATCCAGACCCTCAGAAACCAGAGTGGACAAGACCTCTTTGAGAAACCGCCATTAAGCAGCAAACATATTAAATACTCATCAGAATCAAGCTACGGAGATACTGAAGTGCTAAAGGATACATATCAAAGCATTTATCATTGTCAGGGAAGGGAGATATTGTATACTCATGCATTTATATAAATTAATCTGTTTGTTTATAATTCCTAAAGAGAACAATCCATTAGCATTCCTGTTCATCTTAATGGCAGTTGCTCGGCTGGAGACAGACCCCCAACTTATTTTGTGGGAAAATAAATAAAAAGTATTTCAAAATATAAGTAAATTAGAGAATAAACATTTATATTTAAGAATATTGGGTAACACTTTATAACGGCACACTATTAATATTATTAAAACATGTATTTCTACTGTAATTCAAGTAGTTATAAAGCATTTAGTAGTGGTCAGTTAACTTTTTTTGTGAGCTCATCTAAAGTGAGGACTAGTTATGCCTTGTAAAGCATTTACAAAGGAGATTTATGTATTAATTTTTTTAAAGTTTGAACATGCAATACAGACATATTTAGCACTGTGACATAAAATATGATCTTAAAATTAAATAAAAACACTTTCTCTAAAGTAGTACAGTCTTTTTTTCAATGAATGATTATATGCAGTCTTTAACTTACATAGGCTATATCATTCTTTATTCTTTCAAGCAGATATATTTATTTGTATAAATTAAATATACTTAATCCTTATTAAAGCTATTAAAAAGCAGTGAATGCTTTTCTCTTTTTATTTTGTTGTTTGATCAATATTAAGTGTACAGAAGGCATTAGGTTTATTACGCACTGTCACTTTAAGAACGAGTGTGCACGTGCTGATGCACATCCGATATTAATTCTCATAACTGTACGTTCTGTAAAGACATAACTGACTGTGTTTACGTGAATACTCTCCAAAACGAACATTTAGACATAATGTTGTGTGTATTTGTCCGAAAGAGAGCTTAATTCAGTCCTTGCGCGCAGCGCGCTATCTAAGTTATGTGCAGGGCTTCACGCTTCGGGTCGTGTGTGTGTGTGTGTGTTCGCACAGAAAAACATACCGAATAAAGTTCTCTTTCGCGTCGTCATTCTTATTCAGATGATCTATCCATATGTCTGCTCTTCTCTTTCTCACAGACGTTTACATTTTTGAACGATTTATGAGACATGCATCATGCCAACTCGTGTGCCAGCCACCGCAAATCAGTTCTGACTGGATCTCGTCCCTCCCTAAAATTTCCGTTTAGTTTTTATTCGTTAACGAAAATGTCAATACATTTTCGTCATAGTTGTCGTCATTTAAAACTGTTTTTTATTTAGTTATCCTCTCGTTTTCCTCTGTGAAAAAAAAAAAAATGAAATTAATTAACACTGGTCGCGATCATAGACTGTAAAAAAATAGGTCGCGATGAGAGGTATTTGTCTTGTTTACATCAGCATGAGTTTGAAAATCACATTTCATTGGTTCAGACTCATGCCATCGATAATTCGCTATGAATATAAAAAAAATGGGAGTGCTGTACTTTAAAGCGATACCAAACAGGGGAACCGCGAGAATCGAGCAGAGAAAACAGCATTTTCCATGGACATATGAAAGGTATGGCCTACTCTTCTCAGAAAACGTACAGATAGATAACTTTAGATGTTCGCAGGGAGTTTGATTGACAGGAAATCTGACCAATCATAATCCGCCATTCGCCGAATCCACCATTTTTGTCCGACAAGCAGTCAGGAGAGTTAGATTAACGTTGGAGGATTTGAACTTGAAAAACGGATTTGAGTGACGTCTTTCCCTTTATATACTGTCTATGGTCTTTCCGCACACTCCTTCTTATGTTCATTCATGTTAATTTATATGCTACAAATTAACTAGAAGGAAGAGATGATCGGTTCACGAGCAGCTTTAACTGAGGCTACAGCGGTCAGATAGGCTACATTAAAGAGCCACAAAACGGTATTTATTGTTTAAATTTCTTTCAAAAAAATGACCAAATAAAGGTGAGACTTTGTTTCATATTAAAAGTAACCTGCTCTGTCCTGTCTGTCAGCACATTGTCAGTGTCTTCTCCATAGATATACATAAAGGCTAGATGTCTTACGGTGGAGTCCCTAACGTCATCACCCGGTGGCCATCTTGTCACGGGCTCTGTGGTACCTGATGTAAGGTGAGTGATCTGCACAAACACAAATACTCTTATCTCGCTGAAATCCTGACGGATTTACAAACGGTTTGGTTTCTTACAAACGTTATGAACGTGGCTATAATTGTGGATGCTTGAACATGTTGAAATATATAATATTATAATTATTTACAAGTATGCAGTGTCATAAACTAAACTAGACTTCAATCCAAAATAGCGTCATAAAACAACGTCCGTACAAACCCGGCAGGCGTGAATAACTTAAGAAATCACTAAGATTAAACATGTCAAGTGTGGACGTCATATGCCTGTCCACCCTGCCTGCCATAGAGCGTGAAAGATACATCCACAAACTTAAAGGGCACCTATTATGGAATTTTGAAATTTACCTTTCATGTAGTGTGTAACATAGATCTAAGTGAACAAAAACATCCTGCAAAGTTTGAAATATGAAAGTGCACCGTATATAAAGTTATTGTCTTTCAAAAGTAAGAGTCGACTCGGAGTCATTTTTATGAATCGTTAGAAGACCGAAGCTTTTTCTCTGACTAGATGACGTCAACTTGTCAAGTTATTTGAATACGATACGCCCACTTATTGCGCTCCAAGGCCAGGGAAAATATCATGGCGACGAGACGCTGTGTTCTGAAGTGCGACTCAAAAGCCAACTTTTTTCATCTGCCCAAGGAGGAGCATTTGAAGACTAAGTGGCTACAATTCATATAACTATACCACAGAAGTATAGTCCAAGCCTTGTGCTTTGTTCGCGCCATTTTGAAGACGATTGCTTTTTAAATGCAATCAAACTTGGATTCGCGAGCCGGCTGATATTGAAGGAAGGTTCATTTCTAAGTGTATTTGCATCAGCTTCCTCCTCCGTATCACAACCTGTAAGTGTTATTAATAATTGTTGCTTTTATGTTTTATGTAGCATGCTTAATTATTATTTTGTCTGTTGTGTAAGCACCGTTTAGCTTCTAGGTCTTCAATGGCAATTGTATTGAGATATGTGAAGTGTTTGTCGTTGTTTTCGGAATTGTCTTAAAGAATAGAATAATACCTCGTAGTAACGTAACTGCATTTTTTTTTTTTTGTAAAAACGTTATGTTTATGCATCGGGCTAATGCAAACAAAGACTGATTGTGCTTTTACAATATGAACTCTGAGCTATGCTCGCTAACAACATTAAATTCTTTATCTTATTTTTAGTTTTTTACTACAAACTACAAAGCAGTGGACTATAATCATTATTATAACACGATTAAATTTATAAAAGCATCATTGTACTCCGTGTTAAACAATAAGTATTATCTCTGTAAACACTGCTGGGTCGTCTGACCAATCAACGCAGATTACCGTCGCGCAAAGGAGGGGTTTGGAAAAATGAGTCGTTGAACGAATCATTTGGGAGTCGGTGAGCAAATCAGGTAAAAATAAATGCAAATTATACGAAAACAAATGTTTTTTTGGCATAGCATGCACGTAAAACTGTTGTTGGGGACTCCCTAAACAACATTAGGAACATTTTAAATGTCATAATAGGTGCCCTTTAATTTGGTCAATTTAAAAACATGTCCCTTCATTCTCCCAGCGTCACAACCACAACCCCACCCAGTGGCCAGAGGTGTCTTACCCGGACATTTAGCCTACTCGTAGTCGTACCTCATCGAGTCACCATGGTAAGCCAGTGAATGATTTTACTTAGTTTTGAAAGTAAACATGTTTAAATGTATGTTTTATAATATACATTATAATATATATATGGGGTTTTTACACCAATTTGACGCTGGGAGAATGAAGGACATATTTTTATTGACCAAATTAAGTTTGTGGATGTATATTTCACGCTTTATGGCAGGAAGGGTGGACATGTAATTAATTGCTTGACATGTTTAAACTTAGTGATTTCTTAAGTTATTCACGACTTTCGGCTGTGTACGAAGGTTGTTTTGTGACGCTATTTTGTATTGAAGTCTATGGGAAGTTCAGTTTATTTTCCCCTAAAAAGGGGTGTTGACGAAATTGACAGTTAAAGGCCATGTTGCAGGTTAACCACCACTGTCGATTAATGGGTACATAAATCACTCAAGATATGTATATCATTTTAAAAATGTATCAAAAATGGTCTTAAATACCAGTTTTTTACGTTTTTGGTATTAACGTTTTTTTTCACGCAATTCGGTGATGACGTCACGTTGGGGAGACGTGGAGGAAAGGTAGCCTGATGGCCGTCAAAGCCGATGAAATGCATGGTCCGAGGAGAATGAGTGGAGAGTTGGTGAAGTGTCCTGGTGAGTTGCTATCATTTAGCAACGCAGCAATGAGATAACGACACATATTTTTTTTTACTGTCATTGAATAGCACCGAGTGAAAAATCAACGTTTTCTTTATAGTGGCGGTGATCATGACGTTAGTTCAGATAAGTAACGTTACCGGTAGCCTTTGTCATAGTACTGGTAAACTTTGTCTTTGTCATCTATAAATAGAAGGCATCGTGCTAGCTATATGGGTGTTTTTAAGCGTTTCTCTTCCTTGAACATTGAAAATGTTGTTGCAAGCGTAGCCGCCGCGTGTCTGTCGCGGTGTTTGGCAGGTGCTCGTGCGGGCGGTGGAAACTGCGCTGGAAAGCTTGTGCTGTTGGGCAGTGAGTGTGTTTGGGTCGCTGGTCGAGGAGCTCACCCCGCGACCAGATGTGACTGAATGCTGAATGCATGCTGCCTGAATCCGTTTGTGCTGAAGATAGCATACACACATCTCAGGCAGGATCATGGTCCCCTTCAAGCCAGCACGCACGAGTATTGTTTGTTTACTTTTTTCACAAAGTCTTATGAACCAACTTAAACAGTTATAGGTGACTATAGATGTGTTGTATAGACAATGATCATGTTCTATAATCTGCGCTATCTGAATACTCTCGTCTACTACTCGTCTCTTTAGTCACTCTCAACGCTCTCAATGCGGGCTTTGGTAAACTCTCTCCCCAAGGTGACGTCATGGAATGCATTGTGGCGGAAAGGGGAATCGTTGGCGCTGTAAGATAGTACCTACTTTTTCGTATTATATTCCGTTTTGTGATACCCAACAACATAAAATACAATGGATAACAGTTTAAATGTTCATTACCAACAAGCAAATTGCACAAATTCGTTGAAAAATTTAACCTACAACACGGCCTTTAAGTTCCCGGATGTGCCGGTAGTACGTATAGCAACAGTAACTAAAAGGGGCGGGTCTTTGCGAATGGTCAATTGCTATTTTTTGGAGCATTGGGATCGCTAGGCGAAGGCTTAAAGGCCTCCGGAAATCAAAATGTACGTTTAGCTTTTAGTATGAATATGTTAGCCTTAAGGTTATTAATAAGCTGGTGCGTTCCAAAACAATGAAAACATTTGCATATGAGATAACAAGCATTCAAAACTTAGTCTCTCACTTCAGCTAAAATGGATCACGGATTTGTATGACATCACTGCGGACTTCAGCTTCTCGGCACATCTTCTTCTGTCCAATCAAATGTTCTCTAGAATCTAAAGCATACTGTATTGGTTCAGAATGAAATGGCAAGAGTTTATTCACACACGCTTGGATTCGCTTCGATGGTGCTGTCAAGTAGCCTACTAATAATTGCAGTCTGTGAGGTGAACTAAACGCTATTAGCTATTTGAAAAGTGGGAGGAGCCATTCAATATGTCCCACCTTAGCTTCCTGTTTCAGTGGAAAATACGTCAAAGCATCATACAAAGCTGTGTGTTCCAAGGCACATCAGTGGGCTACTGGGGCTTTAATAAACTCATTTTTGTAAAAAAAAAAAAAAAAAAAAAAATCTATTTGACCAATATGGAAATGTCACTTTTTCCCCTGTAGCTCGTAATTAGCCGTGCACATTCTGACTCATTTTGCCAGCACAGGTAACATATTGTTTGTAAAAAAAATAATAAAGAAACGTTTACACAAAGAAAACTCAAATTTTGAATGCAAGTCAATTGCGAAAGATGCTTTTTGTGCCTTGAAGGTGCAGTTATAGTGTCTACCAGCAGGGGCTAATTGGGCCATGCTAACTGGCACAACCTAAATTTGTTTTTGATCCGTATCCAATGGGATCAGCTTGTTTCTTTTCAGTTAAAGTGTAGTCATACACAATTTCCTGCACAACAGTTATTTGCTTTGAAACAATATTGTGAAAAGCACCATACAGTGCGTTTTAATGTCGTCCTTGTTGTATATAGCAGTGCTGTCGATAACTAGTTTTTCCAGTTTCGTAGAAGGTGGTGGGCTGGCAGGCCTGCAGGAAGTATAATTGTAACCATTTAAAAGCAAGTACGGAGGGGAGTTACAGGAGAGGGTTGCTGTGACCTCTCTAGAAGCCAGTCCAATCGCTTTCTCATCATATCAGCATTTCAAAACACTGTTGCCTGCTCCGGCTGCTCTTTTCTTCAGCTCATGCTCCATCTCTGTTTACTTTTCTCTCCTTCGTTCTCTATCTCTCCTTCCCTTTTTCGCCTATGTGTGTGCACATACGTGTAGCCTTCTGTGAGAGGATGTGAGGAGAACTGAAAGGATATTATATTTTATTGTATCTGTCATTTTCCTTCTATCTACCATATGACTTCTTAATCCATCTGAATGCATAGAAGATAATGTTTTGGGCGAAATAACATAAGAGGGAAGATAGACTCCCAAGGACCAATATCTTTATTGCTTGGAGGATAAACGGATTATGTCAGCCGTTTTCTACCGCTGACAGCTTTTCTTATTAACCGATTTTATTTTTAATCTGCCGAGGAAGAAATGCGGTTTTATGTCACAATAAAACGCTGGTCACATCTAATGCTGCCCTCAAACAAACAGATTTCTCAAAGCCTTGCTGGAAAATTTGAAATAACTTTAAAGAGGGGTTTTTGGTGGAGAAAGCGGGCAGAAATTCTTTATCCACAAGCTTGTTCAACTGAGAAGTCAAAGATTTGTGAAGTCCTTAATATTGTAGCTTTTTTTAGTTAACAGTGTAATACAGTGTAACCATTTGTTCGTTTTGCTGATCGTGTGGCTCCAAAATATCTACATCATGGCCCAATGAATGTGTGGTTGGTGTGTTTTAGGTGGAATAAAATGTATAGAAGAACTAGTATCTAATCTATCATTATAGATGACTTATTTAATAACTTATCATCCTTCAACATGTGTTTGCTGTGCAGTAGATGGTTATGAGAGCACATTTGCTATGTCATATGAGATTATGTGCATGTGTATGCGCTCAGGAGATGCCAGGGATCATCTCAAATGAAACCATTTGGGCAGATTTATATGAAATGGTGTTGGATATATGCGCAGGGAGAGCTATCATTAACCCCAGGGCTTTCCCCTTCTGCTCTCCTCTCTCATTTCATGCTCCTGATCTGAGGGTGTGAATTAGCCATCACCTCCGGCAAGCCAACTCAGTTACTGGCTGGACAACATGAAAGAAATACACAGAGCTGCATAAAGAATCCTCTCAAAGCCTCCTCCCTTCCTCCACCTCCCTCTTCTCCCCCTCTCTCCTTGGTAACATAGAGGGGCAGACCTGTGTCAGGCCCACGTTTCCTACACGGGCTCACCTTGGCCTGGGCGAGCTGCAGCCGTGTTTGAGGATGGTGTGATTTACATGGCTCTTTTAGAGCCGAGGATTCAGCAGACACTATTGTCCTTCAGCACTCGGCAAGTGGCGAAAGAAACATGTACTTTGCGTCATCTCATATGTGATTCTGACACATAAATGCTGGCTATAACTGTGAGCGTCTAACACGAATGCATAAATCTTATGTTGCTTTTTACTTCAGACGGTCCACTGATACATCGCGTATGAAAAGGGTTCCTATGAGATTTCTGGCTTTCCTCATATTTAAAATGTAAATCCTCCAAGGTTGGTGCATGACAGCAATTCTTATTTTTTCGGTGAATACACTTCAATTTGGCACACTTATTGGGATAGGTCTGGATAGTCATCTGACCCATTTGGGGTTCTTCCTATCAAACCTTCTAATGCCACCATTAGCTTAAAATTAGACATTTTGTCTGCTTTCACTTCTCATTCTGGGGAGTCCCATTTTTATAATTTAAAAATATAATGTTAAATCTTACAAATCTGTTCCAATTTGACCAAATCTGTCAAATATGCTCATATGCATTTATTTAAGTCAATAATCTTTTCATTCTTTACATTGTCTTGAATAATGTAGTCCACCCATTTAGTCCAACTCTATTCAGTCGTCTTATGATTCATGTCATCTAATATTTCGACAATAAAAAAAAAAAATGTAGTCGCATATTACATCGCATTGTGTGTGTGTGTTTTAATTGACTTGGCATCGCAAGTTAATAGCTCATTGTACTAGCTTAGCATCGCATAGCATGCTAGCTGAATCTATATCTATAAACTGTATTATTTGAACTCTAAAGATGTTTTAGTTCGAAAGAATGTAGATACAAAAACAGCATTTAGTTTTATTCTTAAACAATTTCAACGGCTGATTCCACGAAATGTTTAGAAGAAAAATTCCCCACAGCTTGTAGCAGTGTTTTATTCTATTTAATTTTTGTTAATGGCTTTTTGTTGACTTTATTGTATTGGACACAGTAAATGGACAAAGGTGAATAGGATTAGTATGCCACAAACAGGATTCAAACTGCTACTTAGAGAATATATACAGCATATACAGCTTGTCAAAAACACTCTCAGTGAGTACAAGGTTACTCAATATATTAGTGGATAGTGTTATCGTTTTGTATGCTTTTGACAGGATCAAACACACACACACACACACACACACACACACACACACACACACACACACACACACACACACACACACACACACACACACACACACACACACACATCCTATGTGGAAAATAACTTTGTGTTGTGATTGAGATCATCTTCAGTGGGAGAGCAGACTGTGCAGTGATGGAGGGAGGTTAGGTCATGGACATGTACAGCTCTTCTAAAGTTATTATGGTCAGTAGAATACACACTATCCCCTCTATTGAGTCTTAAAGTCTTATTACAATATGGTACTCTCAGGGCAACTTTTTTTCCAACTTGAATGTAGATAAAAACATCTCTTTATGGTCAGTAGTTATGGACTTTTTATTTTGTTTTTACATAATTGAATTCAGGACCCTGAAATGCGTAACATTTGCCTTTGACTGAGGCATGGAAATAAGACTTCTCCCATATGTTTCTATTATGCATTATGTTATTGTAAATGTTTTATCATTATTCATGTGGCATGTTATAATATAGACACTTAAATGCCAAACTATTCATGTTGATACGCAGAGCATGTAGTGAGATGTCTTTGTCAGGATTATGGGGAGTGTATAGCTCTGGCTCTAAGTCTGTCATCCCTCTGTGTATCATAAGCCAACTTTCAGCTGTTTGCATCTAATTTGTGTTTTTAATTGCAGAAGTTTGATTAAACCCAGCCCCAAGTGTTAAATGGCATTAGGCACAGCCATATGTTTTGGTGGCAAATATGCAGATATCCATTTTCATTTTCTTTTTTCTCGTTCGAGGCAGTCGTTGCTTCCTTCTTTCGTGTGAAGTGGCTACGATTGCATCTGCCCTAACCTAACTTAATGTTTCCTGAGTTTTCTCTCTCTCTCTCTCTCTCTCTCTCTCTGTGTGACCTTTAATCTAAGACGTACAGAGCGCTCCCAACTATCATGGTTGTCAGTTTGGAAATTGTAATCTCCTCTGAAAAGTCTTTGCGAGTGGAGCTGGATTACTCCGAGATAATTAATCATATTCAGTCGCATGAAAACAAATTTTGTTTACATGTTTAGGATTACCCGCAATGAGGGGAAATGAGTAAAATTCTGCAAGGAGCTCTGTAAGCAAGGTAAAGCGTTTAGCCGCGAAGGATGATCGCACAGGCAGAAATGTTGAAGGAAAATACATTTCTAAATGGCTCATTGAAGCCGGTTCGAAACGCACTTTCTTCCAAAAACCTGGGCAGTGAACCAGGTGAGGCGCCTTTGACTAAAATGACAAATATGAAGAATCTTTTTTATGCTTTTCACATTCATGCTGGACTTCTCCATGGGCCCTCTTTTAATTTCGCAATCCAGATCTGGTTCTGTTTTTTTTTCTCATTGAAAAGAACACATTCTTCTGAAAAAAGAAAAGGGGAAAATCAGTTCCTTTTTCAATTACCCCCATCTACTTCACCTTCTCCCTCCTCCCCAGATCTGCCTCCCTCGGAGAAAGAAAGCACCCGGAGGGGGGGTCGCTTTTCACTGGCATTGCGGCCCCTCTCCCTCTCTAATTCATCCAGGCCTCCACTTTTATGCATGAAACACAGAAGTAGATTGAAAGCATTCAGTGGCCATTCAGACGCTGAAGAAAAGAGATCCTCTGAGCTTTATTAGATATGAAGATCTACAATAAAAATCAATTTCTGGCCTCTTTATGCAGTTTAAATGACAAAGCTTTCCCCCATTCAGTCGGCATTGTGTGGCAGAAAGTAATTCTGCAGCAGTGGGCGAGACAAGAGCCCTGTATACTTTCTGACCCGATTGCAGATTCTAATATGATACAGACCTACTGAGATAATGGCAGGCACTTAATATCATCTGTGGAGAGGAAGAAAAAGTTATCTGATATCTTTTGGGGGGTTAAACACTTTCATGGTCAGAATATTAAGTAGACGAAGACGGACAAGGATTTCTCTGAACGTGGTCCACCTGTATCTCAGAAAACGGCTGAAAATGGAAATCCGCTGTAGAGTCAGAAGTCGTGACGGAGTATGTGGGTTGCTATCTGTGCATTTCTCGGAGTCTATGGCGCTACAATCAAGTGTTGAGAAGAAATATCTTATGGTTGCATGTCTCTGGTTATTTATTAGTTTGATGACATGAATATGACACACAAAGTTTGGTTTTCCATCATCTAAAATAGTCTGTAAGCATTGGAATCCATCAAATTAGCCAAATAATTCTCACTAGAGAAATAATTTAACACTTTTTGCACAATTCGGGTTTAGGGGTGGCAAGTCACATGTTAGGCTAATATACCTTTTAGCTAGCCATTTGTAGTACCTTCTAATTGCACGATAGTGTCCTGCAAACTGGACTTTACTGGATATTTGCTGGCCATCTTAAATGAGTCTGCAAAACACTGTGACGAATATATCAGAGATGAAACTGACTTGAGTATTACACACAACTTACATACAATACAGTAATTGAGGGTCCAGCGTTTTAAATTAGTTCAAATAATTTTTCCAAAATGGTTGTTCATACAGTATAAAACGCATACGATGTGACCCTTACAATTATCATGGGTCACATGACAATTTAGAAACAAATATTTTAAAGAAACCAAATCATATTTATTTTCACATTACACATTGCAACATTGTTTTAAAACCAAATTTTGGGGTTTTGTGTACACTATCAAAAATCTTCTGAAGAAATGGCAGAAATGTTTTAGCACACTTAATAAGTTAAGGCCATACACACCAAGGACGATGACTAAAATAACTATAGCCTACAGTATATATGCATAATACATTTATCATTCTTGAGCTAAATAATACAAAAATAATTTTTTTTAATTATTATTCAGCCTAAGATTGATAAAAACATTGACAGCCAATAATACTTCTTCTTCTTTACGTCCAAGTAAAACACACGCTTAGAATAAATAATGATGTAGACGCTATTGTTATCATAGTTATTGTTATATTTTATAATTCTTGGTGTGAAAAGACCTTTAGTTAAAGTAATTGGAACTAATAAGCAAATTCTCTTTTTTTGCCACTCAAGTTTTAATATTCACTATAGCACTTAAAAATACTCAAAAATGTGTGCTAAAGTAATTTTAAGTAAATCTTACTAGTAATTTTTTCAGTGTATGACAAATTGAATATAATTAAATTTATAAAAAATATATTAAATATATTATTAAATAAATTTTAGGGTTTGTGCATAAGGATGCATATTAATGTATACTGTACGTGTACATACACACATACACAGTTTGCTTTTACTAAACCTGCTTGTTGATATACTTTTGCATAATCTCAAAATACAGATTGCCATTTGTGAATAGACAGCCTAACTCAAGTGGGCAGCGCACCTCGTGACAACCACAAACTCACGGCCGCACAGGTTGTAAGCTCTGCCTGACATTTGCTTTTGACGGAGACCATGTGGTTGGAAGAAGAAGAAAAAAAAACTCCCTCCCTGAACAAGCCTAGCAGTGCTTATCTGTTTTAAGAGCCCAGCTGTGCTAATAGCATAATTCAATAGAGGAGGAGCAGTCTGCTTCACAGTGCCACAAAGGTAATCTGATTGAGTTTAACAGGAAATTAAAGGCAAGACTGGGCTCATGTTAGTTTTAGCCACATCCAGAATAGGGTTTCAGCAGCCGGATAGATAAGCACTTAAGACATGCTGTAAAAGTATACGATGCCTTTTCTCTCATGATATAGTGCAATAAAAGTAGCAGAGTGCTAAACATTTTCCTTGCCGATAGGCCCAAAAGTCGGGCCTGAACCCGTTATTCAATGTTGCTATGACGTGTCCTTTCACACTTAGCAGGAACTACAAGTTAATTGTTGCTCTACAGCAACAGATTAACTCAAACGTTCGCCACAGTATTTTTCTGAGCATCAAGATAAACGATCGGAGGTGTTCTAATGAAAAAGGACTCTGGCGGCCCGTGTGTCCGTCTGCGACGCAGACATGCCGATGAATTGCCATTGCGAATCCCATCTCCAAGGGCAGAGGAATAAATATCAGTTCCAGACTTCTTTCCTCCACGCCACCGTAACCACTACAGTCAAGCGATTGTTTTATTTTAAAGTCCCGACTGCAAGACAAGCTCTTATTTTAAATTAAACTTTCAAGGTCTCTGAGTCATTTATTTTTGTCAAAAGAGAGCCCAGAATGAAATTCCGGGTAACAATAATAAATCCTCGGCGGACATAAATAAGTGACAATAACTTCTCTCAGCGTCCTACCGCAACGCTCGCTGTTTGTTTGTTCGTGCAGCGGCATGAGGAAAATCCAAGACCTTTTCAAAGACTTAAGACGTGGAACAAATTCAGCTTGAAAGGGTTTGTGTCTTAGCTCCTTTGTCTTGGAATCTGCCGTCCTCAGGTAGGTGTGACTTAGAGACATGTCCTCAGGGAAATGGCTTCTCTTCTGGCAGCTGCTGACCACTGAGCTGTGACCGCTGGGTTTTGATTGAAAGATAAATAAACCAAGGTGTCCCGGTGGCTTGAGCTATACAGTGAAGAACTGTGGAATACTGGCTTTGCCAAAGACGTCTTGCAATGCCCTAGAGAACACAGCACTGCATTCACTGAAAACAAAGATGCTATTAGCTAGCTTAGGCACTATCTTCTCTCCACACTACACCTCCCATGACACCGCACACTCCAGTCAGGCCTGCATTTTTACGCTTTTAAATATTTATTTATTTTTGTTGCGTTCCCTTTTTTCTGCTTTTTCTAAGAAAAACACATCCTTAAAGGGATTATGTTGTTCTGTAGAAGTTAAATAATTATCAATGCTTATTCCCTTCTGATTAGCCGTGCACTCTCTTTTGCTCGAACGTAAACCGTATTATTAAACTGCATTTTTGGAAATAGAAAGGCTTGTTGGATTTCATCCAGCAGATAATGCTTTTCAAACAGGATAATATAATTGGTGACTGTTCGTCTCAGGGTTCTTTTACCTAAATGAGTTAAAGGGATAGTTCACACAAAAGGGTTTATTCGTCATCATGTCTTTCCAAAACCTTATGTTTCGTAGATCAAAAGTAATGAATGAGGACTGGGGCTGTCAAGCTCCAAAATGTCAAAGAGGAACCATTAAAGTATTATAAAAGTAGTTCATATGACTTGTGCGCCATATTTTAAGTATTCTGAAGCTTTGCAACAGCTTTGTGTGAGGAACAAAATGAAAAATCTGTAGAAAAACAGATGTCCTGGCAGAAAACAACCAGTATATTTTCTGTTAAGTTTACTGACATTTTTTTCGATGTCAATGTTCTTCAAGTTTACTTCATATTGACATGGTACATTGTGCTGTATTTTTACAGACTTACCTTAGAATGTAATTTGTTATTTACTGATATACTTGACATCCACCCTGTGTGTTCATGAAAGAGCAATGTCTGATTTCAGTGATTTGTGATTGAATCATTCTTTTGATTCGAATCAGATGTATTGGGCAGCTTACTGACTCATTGATTCAGTTGCAACAGTTAACAGCTTACTTGAAGATTGATGAAAAATGACTTAAATTTCAGTCTGTTAAACACTAAAAGCTATTTTATGGCTTTAGAAAACTTGGAATATTGCTTATGAGTCATATGGACTACTTTTATATATATTTTTTATGACACTTCTATGATGCTTTTGTGACATTTTTGAAGCTTTTCAGTCTTCATCAACCATGATTGCATGAAAAACTGTCTTTTTGTGAGTTTAAGGGAAAGTCAAATGGGTTTGGAATGACATGAGGGTGAGTAAATTATGACAAAATGTTCATTTTTGGGTGAACTAATCCTTTTTATCGTTGTAGGCACAGAAAGAATGAAATCAAATGGCAAAATGCAAGAAAAACATGCATAAAACAAAGTGATGACTGACAATAAGGGTATTATCATGATGAACAAAATACAGTTACTGTCATATTTGGCTTCAGTAATCACACACAATTGTCAAAATAAAGCAAATCCCACCCTTAGTGCGTTGGACAAAGCTGACAGTATTGCTCTGAGGTGCCATATTCTCTTCCTTTCAGTCCTGTGAACAAAAAAGTGGGTAGCACAGCAAATGCATTTTAAGGATTGCCAAAGCATGATCGACACTTGCATAGTCTACATGCATCTTGACACCAATCATTTACATAAACATTGTGCTGCACACAACATTATTTTGCATCCTAGTTTAAGTATGCCTATTTATTGAATTATGCAAATGGATTCTAAAATATTCATCTTTTGTCTCTCGTCACACATGACAAATGACAAGGAACAACAATGATCGTCAAAATGCAAACATCTGAGTCATTTATGAAACATGATAATGAGTGAATCCAGAGGGGAAAACATTTTCCAAAGGGATGTGACAATGGAAACCACGAGAGATGTTCGCTGATTGTGTGCGGGCGACACGGGGACAGAGTTTTCCGAAATGTTACCCTGACATCATCATCAGTGTGGTGTTTTCACGTGTAATAAATACTGGCAAGATCACCGACAGTTTGTATCGGTCTAAAAAGTATCAGGACGCTGGAAAAATTGATGCTGAAAAAGTTACGTGACATGCTCAGATGATACGGCGATGAAATGTTTTTGATCGGGCTGTACATCTAATGCATTCATTCAGTAAGTAATATAAATCAAATTTAAAATTCAAAACAATTCTTCTGTCACAATGATGATGAGGCCCATAAATTACATTATTTATTTATTTTTACATCAAAATTGATTTGAACAATTAAATGTTATTAATTGTATTAATTAGTTGGCATGCAACTCATTTGATTACAATTCTGATTTGATCGACAACCCTAGTTTTTGTCCTTAACTCAGGTTTGTAGGATCGCACTGTAAACAGCTTTGGTTTCCCCTTCAGTGTGTGGACACAGAAGTTTGAATCTTTTCATTGCGCTCAAAGTTTGAGTGCGTACGCAGTGCCAGTTCTCTACGGTTACCACTTCGCTCCCTCGCCCCTCTCTTTTTCAAAAATAAATCAAAGGGGGTATTAGGCAGCAGGGTTATCCCCGCCACTTTGCTGGAGGCTGCTGCTAATCTGTGCGTTTTGGAGAAACGAGGTTAGTTAAGCATTTTAATGGCCCTAGTCCTGTGGTAATTAGGCCTGGCCTAGAGGGAGCTCTGCTTGAGCCACTTGGGCCCTGAAATCAAGCCAGGGAACTAATGCCCTCGCACACACACAATGATCCTGAACTAATTCCCTGAGTAAACATTTTCTTTCCCTTCTCCTCATGGTGGCTTTCTCTTTAAAGTCCTCAAAGGGCCAATTCCTCTTTCTCCCTTCTCTTCTCTCTATCTTCTTCTGCCATTCACCCCTCCCTTTGCTATAAATTTTTAGAGGACAATCTTTCTTTCTTTCTTTCTTTCTTTCTTTCTTTCTTTCTTTCTTTCTTTCTTTCTTTCTTTCTTTCTTTCTTTCTTTCTTTCTTTCTTTCTTTCTTTCTTTCTTTCTTCCTTGTATAACCATATTAAGAAGTTTTAGGGTTATTGTTACTCTGGGTTGTAAATTCATTCGAGGGCTTGAACATAAAGACCTTCTTCATTATGGACAAATGATGGAATGCATTTAAATGTTCGCTTCATCCAGTGTTGTAAAGTGTCTCTTTATAGTTTTACTGAGTAGTCGACAGAATATTTAAAAACGCATAACTTGTTTTGCTGAAAATGCATGTGATTTGTAGAAGTTGTTATGCTACCACCTGTAAAATGTGGTTAAACAGTAACACCTTACAATGAGGTTTAATTCTTAAATGAACCATCAATGAAACATATGTATATTCATTTATCGTTGTTAATGTTAATTTCTACATATTATACATTTGTACATGACATAATGTTTAAAAATTTGGGGTCAGTAAGATTGTGTCTGTAATGTTCACAAAGGATGCAATTATTTGACCAAAACGCATAAAAATATTAATATCGTAAAATATTATTACAAATTAAAAATTAAAATTCTGTTTTAATGTATATTAAAATACAATTATTTAAATAAAAGCTTTATTTTCTCCAGTCTTCAGTGTCACATGATCCTTCAGAAATCATTGTAATTTGCTGATTTGATGATCAAAAACATTTCTTATTATTATCAATGTTGAAAACAGTTGTGCTGCTTAATATTTTTTGTGAAAACAATTTTTTTTAATTCTTTGATGAACTTGAAGAGAGCAGCATTTACTGAAATTTGACCAAATTAATGTGTCCTTGCTGAATAAAACATTTCTTTCAAACTAACAAACAAACAAACAAACAAACAAACAAAAAATAAATAAACCCCAAACTTTTGAACCGTAGTGTTTATACATTTCAGGTTGAATTAACATTTATGTTTTATGAAAAAAGATTAATAAAAAGTGCACACTAGTATAGTATAGTACAGTTAATGTTAACCGTGATAAATGATTGCTGTAAAAATGGTTGGTTAGTTTTAATTCAGGATGTCTAATGTCTTCACTAAAATAAACCAACTGAACCTTCTTGTAAAATGTTAACTTAACTGGTAACAAAAAATACAATCGTATATAATATAAAATCATATAATTGACAGTACAAGATATACAACACTATATAAAACACTATAAAATGTTAAATATGATGTATAATAAATATGTTTTTTTCTGTAGACCTTGTGTGCCACTGTAACAAGCGTGCAGCCATTTTTCGAATTTTCTGAACTTCCGTTTTTGCGGTGGCTCTGCATATTTCTATGGCATCGCCGTCAAAGAGTAATTAGCCGGTGAAGTGGATTTCCTTATTGTAGAGTTATCAAGTTATCAGTTACAAGTTATCATGAGCATCTTAATGTTTGAAGCGGATGTCATAATAAATGTCAGCAGACTGGGAAGATTTTAAAACTAGTGGTTCTCTCATAAATCGGTAAGATCTTACCTTCATGCTGTGGAAATACAAACCGGAAGACAGAACACAACGAGCACAGCGCTGAAAAGGGGCGGAGCTACATAAGGTCTATAGCCATGTACGCTTTCAAACACTCTCTCTCTCTCTATCGCCTCTCTCCTTTCTCTGAACATCTAGAGGCCCTTGGGCCCGGGCTGCCATTGTGTTTTAACACAAAAGCAACACATCACATTTGAAGTGCTGCATATCGTCCTGGACTCATATTAGTCATACTCGGTTGATGAAAAAAGAAATGGCTTGCTTAATTAAACCAAAAAAAAGATAAACAGGCCTCAGTGTTAAACATTCAGGAAGCTTCTACGCTTTTCTCCATGCTCTGTTTCACTTGCTTGTTCAGTATGCTGCAGAAAGAAAATAGCTGTACACATGTCTGAATGTCAGATTAGACTGTAATAGACAGGGTCAGAGAGATCAAGGTATTAAACTCTGTTGTTCTACAAATATCAGTTTTGGAGTGTGAATGCTCAGGTAGTGCTGTGTTTTAGACAGGATCAGGGTGTCTGTGACAGTAGTGAAGTGACATGAGGACCCCGAGGTGTATGAGACACTGAAACGGGTTCAGCTTTTCCAGGAATAGGCCTTGTTTGGCTCACAGTCAGTGGCTTTGTCAGAGTCATCTTCATCTCTCCTCTCCGCCTGCTAAACGCTGCCCCGGGCCACTGTGTCAGGAGGTATTTTATCTCCTCTGTGCGCATAAATGACTGACGGCATATAAGTGCGTGCGTATGGGTCTCAGAGGACGATTCTTTTAGGGGACGTCGAATTTCTATGATTACCTTTACGGCCTCAGTACTTTCTGATTAATGCCACTTGCTCTGTGACTCGCTATATAAATAAAATCTGCAAATAATGTGCCTTTGAATGTATGATGTCTGTGTTATCGCATGGGCGCAGTACATCATTTAGCAATCCAGTTCATTATTTCTTTAATGTGTGTGCAAGTCTAATTTTTCACTACATTATAATTAGGAGATATTAATGGCTAAGAGTCAGTTTAGTTCACTTCCATCAATTTAGCTTAAGCTGTCAATGTAGCAGCAGTTGTCAGTGGTAGTTAAGTTGATTCACCAAAATTATTTTAAGTGGAAGAACAAAACAATCATGATGTTATAAATGTTTGTATATAAAAAGCCAAGTTCTGACTTAAATGCATATTCTGCGTTCAGTGCATGTTAAGCGCAAGCAACAGCTGTTGTAGTGTTGATTCCCACACAGCTCAAATAATATGTAATAATAAATGCAATTTAAATTTAATAATACATAAATAAAATAATAATACATTTAAACAAAACAATTAATGTTCTCTTATAAAATTATAACATTCAAAAATTGGCTCCATTTTTCTTACTCCATAAGTGCTTCACTGTAACCTCAAATTTTACTTAATATAATTATTATGGTAATCAATACTATGCCTCAAATTCTGTTGAACCGGCATTATTCCTTTAATAGAAAATGAAAACAAATGATAAAACTTTTCTAAAACATAAACAAATATTTTTCATGCTACAAAATATGACTAAAATATGAAGGCATATATTATTTTTATATATAAAGGCCAATTTATGCTTTAGTAATAAATCAAATGTATTTATGCATCACTTCATTTGATTATTTCTTTCTACCTTTAGCATAATAATACCAGGACTTTTTGTCTGATCTGTATCGGTTTGTCTTACCCCATAACTCCATAAAGAGGTCAAAGGTGTGTGAATAAGTTGGAAATGGAGAAACACATTTTGATATTTTAGAGAGAGCGTGTCATGTGCTATTCTTTTCTAATATCCGTTAACTTCCTCTGTCAATAGGCAATGTGAAATATCTGGTTTGTCTGTGTGAGAATGTGGGATTGCCACATTCTTGTAAGAGAGGGTCAGTGGTAGGACTGATGGTCGGCAGATATGTGTGTGTGTTTGTTTGTGTGTCTGTGGGGGTTGACTGAGGCTGGGAGGCTGAGGTGGAATTGATGGATAAGGTTAGCTGAGCTATCAGACAGAAACATCACAATCAAGCCGTCAGCTCAATGCCTCCCTCTCCCTGCTCTCTTCCTCTCTTTGATAAACACAGGAATAGGATTACAATTTGGACAGGTCCTGGGGCAACAGGGAAGGACTGCCCAACCTTTCAGCCCACACCGAACACGCATCACACAGTAAAACAGCTCAAAGTAACACCTTCTCAAACAGTTACACACAACAGGCTCGGTGTGTGTGTGGGTCAGGTTTTGCCAGCTTTGTGGGGATAATAGATACTAAAACTGTAATCACATATTGGGAAGACCATTGAATGCTCACCTTGAGGAATGTTGCTTACTGTACTAAAAATGTCAGTATAAAAATATGTATAAAAGGTAACACTTTATTTTATAGAATCCTTGTTACATGTAGTAATAACAGTAAATTATGCATAATTACATTCAACTATACCCTCAACCAAACCCTAATCCTACCCTAACCTTTATAGTTGCTTAATATTACTTAAATACATAATTACACTGTAACAATGACACCTTAAAATAAAGTGTAACCAAATTTAAAAATGCAGAAAGGTTCTTGTGCGGGTTATGTTTAGGATAGAGTATATACTAAGGGGATTGAAAATATAATTGACTCATCCCACAATCAAAAATGCATGTAGTTTTAAATTGTAATGATATTTCACAATATTAAAGTTTTACTGTATTTTCTATCAAACAAATCCAGTCTCGGTAAGCATAAGAGACTTCTTTCACAAATTAAAAAATCTTACCGACCACAAAGTTTCGTACAATAATGTATTTGTTCATTTGTATTTGGACTTACATGCAGTCTCATGAATGAATTCTTTATTAGTTGGTTCTTTTTAATAATTATTTAAAAAATGGTTAATTAACCATGAATAATTAGATGTAGCCTAATTAATTAACTCTGCATGCAAAAAAAAAAAAAGGAAAGAAAGAAATGGAAAGGACCATGGAAGTTGGGTCTCAGGTGAGAGATAATTGTTGTTGATGACTCACTTTGAGAGTTTCTTTCTGCCCTAAAGTAGGGATGATTAATAATTTAATGTCAACACAAAAGGTACTGTGTACATTCAGCACAAAAGCGGTCCCCTGACCAGCCTGAACAGGACGTTCTGTAAACTATTCCAAACCAGTGGAGGAAAACCAAATTATGTTTGGAGACCAACGGGATGCAGCAGGCCAATTAAGATGTATTAATTAAGGAGGAGGTGTGAGAATTAATTTCTCCAAGCTTGATGCTCTGCCATTTTTTTCACTCTTTTATCTCATTATCTACAATAAAGAGGAAACTCTCACTGTGACCTAGAGTGAGAGAAAGATTTCTTTATTCTCTCACTCTGTGAATCGGTATTCAAGTGAACGCTTGGGCGAACAGAAATTACCGATCTGCCTGCTCTCTTTGGCATCTGTACCTGCTCTATATTAGACGGATGGACGGATGGCAGTGTGACCTGCTTTCCTTTTTTCTCTCATTTACATGTGCATATATTCCCATTCTCTCTCTGCAATCGCCCCAGGAAACTTCTATTATCCCCGTGCTGTTTCACCGACCCTGATTCTTACTTGCCCTTTCTCTATTGCTTTTGGTTTTTTCTTCGCTCTCTTTTTCTTTGTGTCTCTTCTCTCTCTCTCTGTCACTCGAAAGGTTCAGTCAAATGGCAAAATTATGCTTTACCCTGAAGTTTATAGTCAGTGGTAATGAGACGATAGTTGGTTTTTATCACATTCCCAACTCCAAAAATGTCCACAAAATAACGAATAAACACCCCTTGCACACCTGGATAGTTGCAGGTAGGTGCACAGGACACAGTCTGAATATTGTGAACAACAGAATAAGTCTCACATACTGTACAAGCGTGCAAATATTGAAATAGCAATATTTTATTATTCTATAGTTCTCTCTTCACATTGTCTACAAAATAAAAGATTAAAAAAAAATAAGGTTGAACACAAAAAGTTCTTATAATTTAGGTGTCACTTTTGCTTTAGAGGAGTAGTTCAACCGAAAATGATTTTTTTGGTCATTTTCTCAACCTCATACTGTTGTAATCCTATGCATGATTGTTGTTATTCCTGTGGAACACAAATGGAGACTTTTGTAGAGTTTTCAGCCAGCTTTATTCCGATAAACGTTAATGGTTAAAGATTACCGAAAATGGATTAAAAAAATCCCCCAAAAAGTGGCCCATATAACGTGTGCTACATTAAAAGTCTTCAGAAGCCATTAGATAAAAAAAAAACATTAAAAAAAACATTTTTGCAACTGATCTATTTCTTTAGTTATCAGTGAAAAACAAGGAATACTAGTTTATATTTTTGGTCTGTTCCTCACACAAAACTATTAATTTGTGGTCCCAAAAGACTAGTGCACAAATCTTATATTGACTACCTTTCTGGAGCTGAAAAACTGTCATTTTATGGGAAAAGAGGGATAAAATGTATCCATTTGTGCTCTGCAGAAAGCTGTTTTGGACTTCTACAGTTTTGGAATGCCAAAAAAGGTAAATAAATAATTACAGCGGTTTGGTGTGCACTTTTATTTTAATTAAAATATAGCAAAATATAATGATTTGACAAAAGGACATGATTGTGACAGTTCAGAATAAAATGAAAGATTTTATATTGAATTAAATTATTTTGAATTAAATCTATATTGCCTAATTAAAGGGTTAACAGAAAACATAATTAAGAGTGGAGATCCTCTCTGTGTTTTCAATTAGGATTTAATTATCACTATATTCCTGGCATAGGTAATCACTGTCATGTTGTGTCTTTGTTTCTGAGGAATTAAAGACTTGCTTGGCAAAGGGAAGTTGGAGCTTGCTTTGTGTCTTTCTCTGTCCCTTTTTTTCCTACCATCTGCAAATGGGATCATTGCATTGCAAGGAGGAAAGTACAGACTAGAATACTGGGTGGTAAGAGCATCTATGCGAACACATGGTAACATTTGGGCCGTTTACCACTATCCTCAGAAAAGACTTGCTGAAACAAATATATGTTGTGTTCTTTTGTGAATTCAACGACTGCACTCCCTCTCCCCAGTCGTCATCCGGTAGCTGTCTTCTGTGTGTCGTCCAACGTGGGGCCAGCCAGGGTTCTTGCCGTGAGTCTGTGCGAGAAAAGAGGCATCGCCATCCCTTGCCAAAGTAGGCAAGCCAAGGAAATGCCTCCTACTGAAGGAGAGTCTGGCCCAATTGGACGACATCCCCCAGTATGTAATTCCCTGAGTGTGTTTGGCACTACCAGGGCTTGACTCAATCAGGTGTTTGAGGCCTGAAGGAGGCCCAGCTCATTATCATACCAGAGTACAGAAGGAATTCCTCCACAGGGGATGAGAAAGAACAGGCTTTCTTTGATATGGCCATTCCCACTTGGATGGTAGCACAGAAATAGATGGCATCAGATCAGTACAGTCATTCATCATGGCTACTCTACTAGCCCGATCCTCCTTCACCTCTGCCACCGGTGAGGGATTCTAAGACAGACATTAGAGTTCCCACTCATGCTACAACTTAGGTGAGAAAGATGAGACCCACAAGAGCAAATAGTCCACATGTATTCCTAAACGTTTGTTGCAATGTTTTTAGACAAGCTCACCATTAGTTTGAGCTATTTAGTTACAGTCCAGTTTTGAATGTGAGACTCTTTTCAGAAAATTGTGTCATCAAAACATGTAGGACAATCGTTTCAAAAGATTCAGACTTGAATTGAGAATACCTTTTAAATACCATTTCAATTGTTTAAATTCACTTCAACAACTTTCTTAAATGCAAGAAAGTATAATTAAAATGAAATTTGTCCATCATTTTTTGAATTCCTTTTGATTTATGGAGTGGATACATTTGTTTTAAATTAAATTTTGTGAATTCCTCAAGTGGTGTAGACAAATGAATTTCCAACTTTCAACTTAATAAAAATGGAACCGATTCTTATATTCTGAACCCTGCTAGCCATAGTTGGAACGTTAAAGGAGAACTCCGGTGCAAAATGAACCTTTGGTCTAATTACACATTGTTACCTAGTCAACCGTTATCTGAGATTTGTTTTCATGATTATCGAATGTAAATAGTTTTATCTCTAAAAACAGTTTAGCCTATAACGCTAGTATATGGGGCATTGAGTAATGACAAATAAAAATCGCTTGTTAATACCACTAACAAAGCTCAAAATAGCCCCACACTAACACGGTAGCATAATGAGGGTCCCTACCTTCAAACCGAAGCATTGAGAACTGTGTAAGTGTCCAGGCAGTTTAATAAGAAGATATTTTATACATACAGTCAACTTCACGTATACACGTATACAACTTCACGTATACAAGAACCGCCGATCCAAATGCGCTGAACTGTGTAGAATCTCATATGGTCCAGCGCATTTGGATCGGCGGTTCGTAGATCGACTGATAGAGTCTGTTTTTCAAAGATGGATTCTGCTTGTATACGTGAAGTTGACTGTATGTATAAAATATCTTCTTATTAAACTGTCTGGACACTTACACAGTTCTCAATGCTTCGGTTTGAAGGTAGGGACCCTCATTATGCTACCGTGTTAGTGTGGGGCTATTTTGAGCCTTGTTAGTGGTATTAACAAGCGATTTTTATTTGTCATTACTCAATGCCCCATATACTAGCGTTATACTAGCGTTATAGGCTAAACTGATTTTAGAGATAAAACTATTTACATTCGATAATCATGAAAACAAATCTCAGATAACGGTTGACTAGGTAACAATGTGTAATTAGACCAAAGGTTCATTTTGCACCGGAGTTCTCCTTTAATACAGGAGCATTTTTCTCTACCACATTGTAACAGCGTTATCTCTGTGGCGGGAGGAAGCGTGCATCCTCTGTTCTTCACATCAGGATGTTCACAGACCACAGGTATACACAAGAGAGGACAAACACTCCAATCGCCCTCCAACCACAACTTCTCTCTGGCCTTATCTGGAAGCAGGGCCTCACTCCCCTCTCCAACAGAGAGACAGACAGAGCTCTGCATTTAACAAGAGACCTTTGGCTTCTGCGTCCCCTGCAATTGCACTTGAATTGTTCTGGTCTTTCTGAGCAATGTGTACAAGGTCTGGCTGAGTTGTGCATTGACATTTCCACGTGTGTTGTTTTAATGATTGGGGGCGAGGAGTGCTTACAGGGTCTCTTTTCAGGGAGCAGCTCCTGCTCTTCAGATAAGCTGTCATGGCATGCTTTAGGAAGCACCCTTACACAGAGGATAAGACAAGAGCAGGAGATATGTTAAGCAAGGGGAAGCTGGCCGGGGATGATCTATTGTTAGGTGAGCGTTGGGAGATTAACGCACGTGGCTGCAGGTGCTTTATCTGCCTTTGAAACTTGCCATCAGCTCACCTTTATCCAACAATGACAAATACAGAGTGGACAACTCTTCCTCTGCGAGCTCCGCTGTATTTATGCCAGGCTCTACATAATCACACACGTCAGCATCTCAAAAGTTCCCCCGATGGAAAGAAAAGAGGCTGAAAAGAGTCGAGAGATAGTCTACAACAGGTAAATGGACAGAGAGGGAGGAGAATGCCGATGGAGAGGACGGTTCAAGAAGAGTGTTAGAGAAAAGAAGAGACATGGGAATAAAAAAGATAAACAGTTTGACCTAGCAATTTTGCCAATTTATACTGGCCGCCGTTCCTCCTCGCCCCTATCGTCTCCTTTCTTGCCCTCAGCCCTGTGTGGGACCAATCCTTTTTGGAGGGATAAATAGCATTGCTGTGCTTTAATAGCCCCAGTCCCAAACAGACGGCCAGGATAAATAAAAAGAACTTTACCCATTTATCTAACGGAGAAAGGAGTTCCTATTAGGGTCCCCATAGCCACAGGGTCTTTCCCTCCCTGTCTGCACAGCTTTGGAGATTGCCTGTTTGCTTTAAGATGGTATTGAGTGC
The DNA here is from genome assembly GCF_949152265.1 of Phoxinus phoxinus. Classification (NCBI taxonomy): domain Eukaryota; kingdom Metazoa; phylum Chordata; class Actinopteri; order Cypriniformes; family Leuciscidae; genus Phoxinus; species Phoxinus phoxinus. The sequence goes on from NC_136886.1 coordinate 18,117,733, forward strand.
TCACCAGGACAATTACACGCAAAGGACTCACCTTCCCCCCACCATGGACCCCCCCCCCCCCACCCCTCCCTCCACTCATCACAGACTTGTCCCTCCTGTACCTCTGTGCCAGTGTTGCAGGAGATGCTTCCGATAAGGCTGGATGTATGCGTGTGTTTGTCTATGTGTGTGTGTGTGTTAGGGAGGTACAACAGAGTGGGGGGCAAAGTGATAATGGCTGGCTGAATGGTTTGGAATAAAGTATCATGGCAAAGCGCCTGGAGTCAGACAGTCAGGGTAGTAATGCAAATGGTTTTCACCCCAGCTCTCCGTCTGGCATAATGATAGCCCTCCAAACAGTATGTATGATGAAACAGAGCGAGGGAAAGATATAAATAAAAATAGCACACCTTCACAGAAAATGACTTTATGTTGCCTTTGGGGATCTTCAGACACACCTTTGTACTTTCCCTGTAGGCACTGTCTATTCCTCACTCTATCCCCCTCTCCCTGTATGATTTTTTTTTTTCATTTGATAAGGCGCAAAGTAGATATTTCTGTGAGGAGCAATACAGGCTGATGAAAAGAGAGAGTGGTGGGGTTTAAACAGACCTAACCTCTTGCCTGCCATGTCAATCTCATTTCAGTCTGGTTCAACAGATCAAGATGCTTATTTCCTCCAAAAAATAGAGAAATGAATAAGGAGAAGATTTCTCTTCCTCATTTATCTCATCGAGTCACACGATATAATATAGAGAAAAAGAATGGCTAGATACGTCATGGGATTTGATTAAATATTTACTCGGATTCGTTTGAAAAAGATTCCATGTCCTACTTTCCTTATTCTGTAGAGTAAAGTTTAAGACTAATATCTTTAAAGATTTCTCTTACTGAATAAGTCACAGCAGAGGAATGGATACATATTTCTCTGCTTTTGTTTGTGCCGAAGCTGCTTTCTCCAAGGAGACTGTCTTAACGTGGCTCAAGACTACAAATTCAGAGCCAATGAGTGTGTAACATAAGGGAAAGGAAGTGATTTTGTAAATCTCCCATCACAAAGGGAAGAGCTAGGAATGCTGCTGATCTTGGATCAGACAGAGGGATATCTGTGCCGATGTTCTGGATTCTGGGCAGAGACTTTGGCATATCTCAGCATAGACAGGCTTTGCTAGAATGCAACATCATCTCAGTGCATGCTCAGTGCTTAGAGGACGTAATGTATACAGCCCCATCCCACGAGACACCTAAAGTGTTGTACCATAACAATGGTGGTTCAGAGATAAGAAGTTGACAGATATAATCATACAGTTTTGGCATTACTTCACTCACTTACTAATAATGTCACAAAAAAATTGCCCTTTCAAAAATATGGCTTTACTATCTTTACATCCATGTTCAGATAAGTTTGAAAGTGTATGCTAAATATTGTATCATTGATCATTACCAAGGCACACAACACACTAATCAGACTGTATCACAGCCTCATTTTCATTTGTGTAAAATTAACTAACCTGACTAAAAACCATCGGCACAGTGTTGCTTTCAATATGACTTTGGTGTTAGTCAATAGTATACCTTTTATGTTCAGGCCTTTTCTGAGGATAAAAAATGATGACAGCCGAGTTTGTTCAGCTCAGCGCTTTGCTACATGATCACCAGACTGTCTATTAACCTGCCTCAAAAACCGAAGAGTTCATTTCCAGCCCATGACGAAGCTTAACAAGCAGAGTTTCCTGAAGTTCCTCTTCTCCTTTGCAAGCAGCTGGGGTAGCCACTCTCAGTCAGGCTATTATTGGCCATCTCTTTTTCTCATTCAATGCCTTTGTAATATATCATTAGGCTTCCCAGTGTCCTAATATCTCCACAAAGTTTCCTACGGGTGCCTTCCGCCAGCCGTTGCTAAGTGGTCTTAGCCGGCTGCGATAGGGCCGTGTGCTGAGCAGGTTCTAGAGATAGGGACTCTCCGGTGGCGCGGCTCCTCTCCCAGGTCTCTCTCTGGCAAAAAGCTAAAGAAAGGGAATAAAAAGGGGTTGGGAGAGAATGAAAAAGAGGCAGGAGGGAATTGACACAGAGCTTGGCTACACGCCAGCGCCGGCCTCCTTGCGTTTAATGTACGAGCGGGGATTTATTTAAACAGTGAGAAGAGAGGACAGCTTCACAGCGCCAGATTAATTCCGCTTTTTTATTCAGAAAATAAAAGAGACTTTGAATTATTAAGAGATAGCGGGATTAGGAGCCTCTCTTTCCAACCCCAATCTACGCTCCTTTTAATTTCCACTTCATTAGAATTCTTTTTGAAGTATTTTAATGTGGACAAAGGGAGAGAAAGAGAGAGAAAGCACAAAATATTAAATATCAGTTAAACTGTATTAAACATAAGCCAGGGCCTCTATTCCACCCCCTTCTTTTTTCATAGTCATAGTGATCCTTCCCTCTTGCTTCTCAATTATCAACTTTTATTGTAGGTTCAGCCAAGTGCAGAGCGGAAGATTTTTCAAATGAAACGGCTTCTATGGTCTATTCATGCGGAGGGCTCCAGGGCTGCGGCTGGTTCTTGCTCCTTCTCGCTGCTTAAAGTCCCCTCAAATGTGTCAGCCAGGCCTGGCATCAAGCAGTTTGCTCATATTGCGTTGAATTTCATGGACGAGGCCAATGTCCAGTTCAAAAGGTCATGTGGTGGAGTGGTGTAGCAGTAGCAGTGTTTTAATTGGACAGTACAGTTGCTTCCTTCATCAAAATAAGGCAGTACTGTAAGATACATCAGTTGGGGTGACCGATTGTGCTCCGCTGAAAGATGGCAGCTAGTACACAAACAGTTTGATGGCAATGGCTTATTTTTTTCCCTTCCTTTTTTCTTCTAAGCGGTTTTGGGATTGTTGCTTTTCTTCGCTCTCGTCCTCACACGATTGGCGATATCAGTGGCGTGGGCTGTATGCCCTCTCCAGCTCTCAGCAGAGGCTAAAATGTGATTGTGGTGGAGGATTCTCTCTCTGTCAGGCGACCGGCTCCTAATCTCTGCCAGGCTTTGTGTGGAGGGATTACCGCTAAAAGTGTTAGCGCATATTTACAACTTCTCCAGTAAACTCACAACAGCCTCTCCTGTTGAAGGAGCCCAGCCACCGCGGCTAAGCCACGTTTAGCATATGTAATCAAGGCCTTTTAAACAACTATATGTATGTGTGTATTTAGTCTCAAAGAGATGAGCACTGTTTGACCTGCCAGTTTAAATACTGATTTGCTGGAAACACTGGATTACCTGTGTAAACTAGAGATGAGTGTGTTTGCTTAGTGTGTTTGTGTAATTTGCACCTCACATAGGGCTCTCAAGGGATGGAGCGTTGATCACAGTGCATGACTGCTTTGTTGCCCCAACATGTTGTGCAGTGTGGCCCAGATTTTCTGATCTTGTGGTCAGATCTTAACAGTCAATAGAGAATATTATAAGAAATGAAAGATAAATAGTGCCTTTGCGTTCATGTTGTTGGCATTATGGTTTTGAAAAATGTGAAGAAAAAAAATTAAGGTCAAGCGTGTGTTTGTTTGTGTGTGTATAGGTTACTCTGAAACCTTAAATCTTAAAAATATCTGATATTTTAAGAGATTTACTGACTTTGACACAGTCATGACTTTGACACAGAGTCATGAGGGTCTGCAGGGGTACTTTTATAATATAATCTTTGATTCTTGTTGTAATTATAATTAGTAGCAGCAGCAGAGTCATGGTAGTAATAGAAGTAGTAGTAGTATCAACATTTAAGTATGAGAATTTATTTTTCTGGATAGTTATATCAGCATGACATTTTTTGACTTTCTCTCCCCCAAAAATATCAAAATCAATGTTCACACAGATACGAAAGATATGCTCATCATAAAAAAGGTTTATTCTTGTATGCAATAATAAAACTACTAAAATACATTAAGAGATAGGGCAAAACAATCTGTGTCATTGTCCCAAGTGAGTTTACAGACTCATTACTAGATCTTTCCTCCCTCCCCCCCTCTCTCTCTCTCTCTCTCTCTCTCTCTCTCTCTCTCTCTTTCTCTCTCTCTCTCTCTCTCTCTCTCTCTCTCTCTCTCTCTCTCTCTCTCTCTCTCTCTCTCTCTCTCTCTCTCTCTCTCTCTCTCTCTCTCTCTCTCTCTCTCTCTCTCTCTCTCTCTCTCTCTCTCTCTCTCTCTCTCTCTCTCTCTCTCTCTCTCTCTTCATTCTCTCCCCCTTAAGTGCAAGCTTTTGTCAGTGATAGTGTATAGTCAGTCTATAATGTTGTTTGTGGAGTTGCAAGTGTCTTCTTTCAATAACTAATGCAAACAAAATGAAGAGCCCTGTGCGTCCATGCCGTTGGCTTCTCACTAGCATCTGCTGCTTATCAGCAGATCAGGACGCCGCCATGTGATTTAAAGCCTGACGAGGTGGCCCTTGTGTCTGTCTGTTGTTATTGAAATAAAGCTGGGGACCCGTCGCCCCTCTGTACCCCCCACATAACCCAAACAAGTGTATCTGCAGAAACACACTGGCTTGTTATGGTAATGACCAGTGTGTGTGCTTTGTGTGTGCGTTAGTTTCGTGTGGGTTTGTGATCTCCCCCCCGAGAGTATTTTGGGAGCCTGGTCCCATTTGGTGTACAACTCTGAAAATCTGTATGGCCCAAGGGGACAGCGCTAAACATGCTAACAATGCTAGCAGTGCAAAGCTTGACCTTTTTGAACTTGTCTAGCTGATGGCAAAAGGAAGAAGAACAATGAGCCTACAATTTCAGGCTTTTGCTCAGTATTGTATATGGGTGTTTCTTCAACTTCTATATATATATATAAATGCATATATATATATTATATATATATATATATATATATATATATATATATATATATATATATGCATACACATATATATATATATGTGTGCATTTATATATTAGACATTTGTTAATGGACAAATTAAATAAACTAGTTAGTCAAGGCCCATAATTGAAAGAGTTTTACTTTCTCAAGAAATCCAGTCCTTGAAGCATCTACTGTTCAAGTGAAAGAGGGAATTTGAATTTCATCCGCACACAAACTATTATGTCAGACGGTCTTATGGCATTTCTAAGATCTTATTTTATTCGTCACAGAAATGTTGGCCACAAACTGACAACCATTGCCTCAGTCCTAAATGGGAAGTCATCCAATATCTGATGCGATCAACAACCTGCCGAGGAGGAAAAAAGTGTCATCTGCCTGACGAGCGAAAATCCGAGGCACGTAATCTTGTGACGGGTGTGCTCACAAAAATAGATTTGTAAATAGAGAGAAAAAAAATGGAGGCTTTCCTGACTGAGATAGTTTTTTAGAGTCTGATTCAGTGATGCAAGCAGCAGGACTGCTAATCCCTGACCCACAATTAAAATAACGGAGTACTGGAGTATACCCCTGGAGCCAATCCAAAAACCCACTGACTAAACAGTATATTAAGATGCTTAGCAAGGAATGGAAAGTGTGTGTGTGTGTGTGAGAGAGAGAGAGAGAGAGAGAGAGAGAGAGAGAGAGAGAGAGAGAGAGAACAATGTCAGACTATCTGTTAAAAAGGAAATACCTGATAAACATCATCTATTTAAACAAACCTAATGCTTGACTGCTTGTTGTGGGATGCATTTCATACATTAAATATGTTCCGTCACTGATATTGGGCCTTATCAGAGGGAAGAGAGGCAGAGGCGGGCTGGGGGAGTCTGGGTGGGAGCGCTGGGCTGTTTGTGGAGAATGATTGGGGCCCCAGAGCTTGAGATGCTTGGCTGATAATATCAGTCCGTCTGTCTGTCAGCCTCCAAGGCAGGGAGTGACAGAAGAGAGAGATAGATAGAATGAAAGAAAGAAAGAAAGAAAGAAAGAGAGCAAGCGGGAGAGAAAAAATGCAATGGAAAAAAGAGAAATTGATAGAGAGAAAACGCGTGAAAGGGAGAGGAAGTGCTTGGACGTCTGGTTCAAGTGAATATGGAAAGCCTCCTCTAAGGTTCTGCCCCCTGAGACGGAGAGAGGGAACTGCCTCACCCCTCGCAGGCAAGAGCAGGGGGCCTGGATCCTCCCAAAGGAACACTGGCACAATAAAGAGAGCACGCCATTGAACGCTCCCAGAGTGGTTGTGTACATACATAAGGGATTCAGGCGTGGATCAAGGTAGCACAGTCACAAAGAGAGAGTATAATGGGCAGGGTGGTGTTCATTGATGTGGAATTGTCTTTGCTTCGCCATATTCTGTGCCTGTATAGAGCTGACCTCCTTTTTATGTAAGTGGCCGCAGCATTGCTCTCCCAGCACCTGATGAATTGGCAGTAGAGAAGGCTTTAATAGGCAGAGGTAGTGGGAGCCAAGGCTGAGAGATCCAGATGAAATGACCCACAGACACCTTAGCCCAACCATGACCCCACTACAAAACAGAGTCCCTGTGTTTGTGCGAGAGAATGTGGGTTCACACAAAACGTGTGAACAATATCTTGTTGGAACAGTCTGTTTGTCCTCTAGAGCTGTGGTCCTCAGCTGGCTTTTCATTTTGCGACATTGGACGTCGAGTGTTGTCTGAACACAGTACTGTAACTGTTTGTTGTAGAAAAGTAAGCAAAAATGTCCTTAAATATTTATTTATTTTCGCCATGATTTGCACAGGTCTAAATGTATGCAAAATTATTAATATTTAAGGAATAATTGCATTTATACACTGTATATACATTTAAATAATTTATATTATATATAAATATTTTATATATAAATATAACAAATTTTTCTTAAATATATACATGATTGTGTGTGTTTTTATATATATAAATAATTATACACAGTACACACACATATATTATGTAAACACAAACTTTTATTTTGGATGCGATTAATCGCGATTATTCTTTTGACAGCCCTAATATATATATATATATAGAGAGAGAGAGAGAGAGGTGGTAGAACTTTATTTTATAGTGTCATTGTTACATGTAGTTACTATAAATGAACTATAAAATATGCATAATTACATGCAACTTACCCTAAACCAAACCATAATCCGAACCCTTTTAGTAAGTACATGTAGTTACTTAATATTACTCAGTACTTAAATGTATAATTACAGTGTATCAAAGTCACCTTAAAAAAAAACATATCGCTTTTTTTCCTCACTGTTAAAATTTGCAGAATGAAATGGTAATTTTAACAAATTTGGTGGATGTGGATTTAAAATTATCTTAAGTAAACACATTAATACTCTCAAAATACATTTAGTATTTTTTTTCTCTCTCTATTTTTTCAGACCCACTGTAGCACCCCTTTTGCAACACCCTTGCACAAACAACAGCAACATATGATTGATAGTCTGTATATTTGGAGTGTTGCAAGTGAACCTGAATTCAATATATCCTGTATGTCTAGTGACAGATAAATTGACTGGTGACAGATACATTTACTAATACTACTACTACTACTACTAATAATAATAAAACATATAGTACAACCTTTACTTATGTGAGATATGGGAAGTGTTTTCTCCTCCCTTTTAGTTGATAAGCCATAGATTTTGCTACCATAACTATGTTATTAATTTATATAGCCTTGCTTGTTTTGTTTTTTTTCTGCTTGTTTTTTTCTCTGACTCTACTGCTATCCACATTTGGGCCGTGACCCACCAGTTGAGATCTGCGGCTGTAGAATGCCCCTGAAATGTGAAAATATGCATTGTGTTTTCTTTATTTGTGTGTGTAAACAGGTGTGTGTGTTGGAAAGTGTTTAGTTACTCTGGTGTCTTGCACCTGGACTCCATAAGGCAGACATAAACAGGATTATCAGCAAGAGGAAGGTATGTGTTTGTGTGTGTGTGTGTGTGTGTGTGTGTGCGTGCGTGCGTGCGCGTGCGTGCGTTTGTGTGTGTGTGTGTGTGTGTGTGTGTGTGTGTGTGTGTGTGTGTGTGTGTGTGTGTGATTCAAGGTTCTGCGGAGCTGAAAAATTCCATTTGTCAGATCACTGGCTTCCATGAATACTTAAGAAAGAGAAAATACACTGCTGCCTATCATATACTAATTAGACTTGTTAAGTCATGGCCCACATATGACTAGAATATCTACTATATAAACACCACATGTGAATTTTTCTTCCTTTTTGAACAATGAAGTGGTTATAATCATCTTTTGAACACCAAGCTGAGTGTTGATACAAATTGTTTTTCATTAAAAAAAGCAAGTGTAAGTTGCATCATGGTTGTAGTAATGAATATGATTAAAATAATTAACAGAGTTTTCTGTTGATATGCAATATTTTATAGCGTCATGATGGGATCAATATGATACTAAATAGTACTTGTACTAGGCGTGATATGATACTCAAATTGAGAAGTATAAAGTATGTAAACTAATGGAATGATATTTACACCCAACTAGTTCCACAGTGAGCATAACCTGTTCACCCCCTGTCTCATGCATTTGACACACAAAACTGGAAAGCACTTGTGAAAATCACAAGCAGCCAGATTGCCTGACTGCTACGCAACTTCTGGGAGTCAGGGTTTTTAGGTCTCTGAGTCCACAGAGAAACAAAATAGTCTTTTAAATGTACTGACCTGATATTAGAAGTACTTCTGAAAGCTAATTACTTTATTTTACAAAGTTTCTACGGTTCATGACGAATATATTGAGAGATTTGTTTGAGGCACTTATTGTAGTGAAAAGTAAACTATAAATCTGCAGGCAGAACTCTATATTCCGGTTTGTTTTCTGTCTGTGAATTAATGCGTAATTACAAGTGACTTTCAACAAGGAAATTTCAACAACTTTCAACGACTAAATACTGTATTAAAGTGCTCCTATTATGCAATTTTAAAGTTTCCCAATTTTGTTTTGGAGGTCTCCTACAACAGGTTTACATGCATCAAAGGTAAAAAAAACTTTACATTTCTCATAAAATATATTGCACATCACCACATTGTTCAAACGACTCATTGGATGAATCAGTCTCTCTACATGCCTCCTTTCCGAGAGCCTGCTCTGCTCTGATTGGCCAGACGGCCCAGTCGTTTGTGATTGGTCTAGTTCTTACAGCGCATGTCGGAAGCTAACGCCCTTTACCATAACTATATATGACGAAACATTGGAAGAACTATAGCTATTCAACCGAAACCTCCATCGCAAGTATGTCTTGAGCTGGATGTTTCTCAGTGATACACTACTCAGTTTGAGGTACATTGTGAGATGTTGCAACTATAATTCCTCACTATCAGAATTAAAAAGTGTGCATCCATCAACAAACCGAAGTGTATAATTCTAATTTATTGCAGTGCACATGCGGTAACTGTATTAACTTTATCAATAATAGAGCATACGTTAGCGTAGCATGTGACATTAAAGTTTGCAAAACAAATCTCGCTCCATCCTTTAATCAAAGTAGTAAGAACGACTGCATTAATAGACACAGTTTTAGATAATAGTGGCACACAGCTGATTTGCAGTAGTATTTTAGTAAGATAGTAATAACGTGAGTTAGCCGGTTAGCCGGAAATGTAAACAATATAAAACACAAAACGACATATTTTGAACACCCGGTAGAAAATATATAGATCAATAATTAATTATAGTTACAGGTTATGATTCTGAGGAACAAGCTGGTCCAAATAAACTGGGTACTGACGCTTCTTTCACGAGCAAGCGTTTTGCAAATCCTGCTTTGAACTCCGAGATTTGAGAAGCAATCGCCAGTAAAATGACGTGTTTGTGTGTGTATTGTTTGCGGATGGAACACGTACAACACAGACGGGCATTATGCAAATGTATTTTCTAGTGACGCAGAACCGTCACGCAGTGGGATTCGAAACACAAACGACTTGTAAAGTCAAGCAATAAAAAAACAAAACAAAAAAACCTGGTGGTGTCCTGTAAAATAAAATAAAATGTTTTGTTTGACTTTTAAAGATAATTTAAAAAGTGTGAATTTTGACACTATTGGCCACTCAACTGTATCTCTATAGGTCATATTAACTTTCACAGTGACAGTTGTGTATTTTTATGCATTAGGCTGTTGTTCCATCTTAAAATGAAACAGATATGAGCTGAATGTAAAAAAAATAATAAAAGAAAAAAATCAATGGTGCTCCTAAGCATCAGCATGTAATTACATTTGTGATTAGTATTGATTGAGTCAGCCTATATATATTTAATATCATAGATAAGACTATTTGCATTGTGTCAAGCCAGTTTTGTGTTGTATTTTGTGGTCATGTTTATATGTGTTATTTGCATTTGTTGTTTTGTTAAAAGACTGATACAGTACATATTATTGGAAAGCTTAAAGAACACACTTGAAAGTCTGTTAGTTGGATTGAGAAAAAGTTTTGAAAAGTTTTGAATCACATTATTTTGATAAAAAAATAAAAAAATAAAAAAAAAAACATTTTTGTGTTGCCTTTCATGTTTCTATGTCATTTATTTGACATAAATATGAAAAAGTCACTTTTGACCAATTTAATTCAAACAGTGAACTATAGTGTATTTACTTTCAATTTAACCTCTGAAAAACGCTGTTAGGAGTAACACTATAAGTAAAGGTATATAATGTGAATTTAAAGACCAAAATAAGTTAATTATTTATGATTATCTCACTAATAGCTTGATTTACCAATTAACTAACCCTATTGACTAATGACTACATGGAGCATGATGCATTAGCATGATAAATCTGCTACTTAGCTTCATTATGTAGCAGTAGTTTTGGATGTCTACTGTTTAAATCATGAAGTAGGCCTGTTTTTTATGCATTTTTCAGCTTCCTGTGTATCTGAGTGTGTGTGTTCGAGTTTGTTTCTTCTCCTCTTCCCCGGTGGTGCAGGTTTTGTGCTGCACAGAGAGTTACGGCCCAGATCACTTAGACATGTGAATGATCTATAGTTTTTACCGAGGCAGATTGTCTGCAAGGTTGAAGAGATTAGTTGCATCTGGGGCTTTACAGAACGTGGCAAATTGTGGCCTTTCTTTAGTGCGAGCGATAAGGCCTTAAATGAAGGGAGTCTTCTTATCAGCCCGGTGCTAGCCATAAATCACAAACGCCTGCTCCCCGCAACTACCCCTGGTGGTTTCTATCTGCATTCTGGGGTTAGGGGGAGCCCATCACCACCACACAACAAGCACACACACCATTTGCCTTCTAAATCATCCTCCGCACATCCACACACACTCTAGCCAGTACATTATAAACCTAGAGACACTCTCTTCTCTCTCTGACAATTGCTATTGCTTCAGCCATTTCCCTCGCTTTTTCACACCCTCATTTCTCCAAATGTGCTTTCTCAAGCCTTCAAAGAGAGTCTGTTGGAGTGCTATCAGACTTTAATCCAGGAAACACTGACATGCTAGTACTAGTTCAAATGAATAGCATGATAAAACAGCATTTAATGGGATATTGTCCCTCTTTTGTCTTTCTCGAGCTAAAAATGAAAATAGAGTGGATAGCATTAGCTTTAATGAGCTTGTGTAAGTGATTCACTTGATTTATTATTTTTTTCCTGCCTCTAAGTAATTAATGCTTTCACTCTGACTTTTGTTGTTTCTCTTTTTTTTTTTGCACCATTCACATGCCTTTGAGTTCTGCTCATCTTCTTGTTCCAGTTGCATATTGACTGCATACAACCCCACACAAATAGCTTTCTTACACTTCAAGGCTTCTATAGACTCTTTATGACAGGCCTTGTGCTGTCATTCACAATACGAGTTTTTATTGTCCGTTGAAACGCTTTATGCCACTTTTTCCAATGCTAAAATGTGACTAACAGGGACAGTATTGTACCCATATATTGAGTGTATTTAACTACTATGTACTAAAATGTAAGGCAAGACATCACTGCAGGCAAACCAGTGTTACTACAACTTACACCAAACTTTCCAGTTGTATCCCTATATACTGATGGTTTTTATAGAGGGGTTTGTTCATATATAATTCGTCTGGTTTATATAGCATTTTATTTCTTAGATCAAATGAAATGTTTACCAGGTGTTGGAATTTTCCAGCTGTTGCTATTTTCTGATTTATGAAGTGATAAAAAGAGAGCGATCCAATTCTGATTTAGATTCTGTTCTAGAAATGTATGCAAATTAGCATACGGACTGCCTCACTTGCATATTTAAACATTTCAGAAAACTTGTAATGCAAGTTGTCTTGTACTGTTATTAATCAGCTGGGGAAGGATGCTGATATTTATTAGTTTACATTTTTACTCTATTCACCTGTGGTGCCCTGCCTTAAATAATTTGGTACAGTGCAATTGTGTACATACATGTAAGTACTCCTATTTAGAAAATACCTGCACGTAATTACATTTGTAAACAATTTCTGTAATTACATCTATAATTAAAGTGTTGACCCACCTTAACCTACCCTTAAACCTAACTTTAACACTAAACCGGTTCCTAACCATACCCGTATTCCATCTCAATAGCAGCAAAAAGTGTTTTGCAATACAACATGAACACAATATACATTGCACCTAACATTTTTTTTAAACTACCGTAAGTACATAGTAGTTAAAGACACCTAATATAAAGTGGGACACTAACTCCAGCGGTGGACAGTCCTTAACCAGGCCTAACTGCCAGTAGATTAGACCCTGTGCATTTATCAGTATGTGTAAATGAGAAAGCGGTTAGCGTTGGCCCGGCCAGACCGGGTATTAGAACAAGTAGCTTAAGATGATATCGCAGTACACACTGCCTGCAGGCTGACTGCAGATTACTAGGTCAGGAAAACAAGAGAGGGGAGAAAGAAAGAGTGTTGACAAACAATCAGGGCTTTATTAGGCGTTAATTATATGTTAAGCCAGCGTTCGCTCCTAACTGGAGAAAACGCAAGCATTAAAGGAGACCTGTGGGGTTTAGCGCCCCTTCCCTTATCAAGGTCACGAGTCATCAGTCAGTGTCGTCTGACTTCACAGTCTGCTAATCACTGGGGTTACTGGGCAGGAATGGGTTGTCGTTTCCCCTTAAATTCGTTTGACCTCTGTTCAGGAACTAAGTGTGAGCTACACCGCGATACAAATCACTAATCTGACAGGCTAACTGATAAGATGAAGCTTAAACTACAGTGGTGACAGGCAAATTATCGTTATGAGACAGTTGGAAGAATTATTTGAGGGGTGGATTCTTTATATAACACAATACCAGACCTCTGATCACCCAAAGTGCACGTCTCCATGTTCAGGCAAGAGGTCTGTTGTCCATTGTGTTGCCCATTCTTGCCTTATCCTGTTGCAATACACCTTCCTCTGAATGGAGAACTGCCATATACTCAGAACCCCTCAGAAGGAAGATGAAGCAGGCCAGAGAGGAAACAATTTCATTGTTCACTGATATCTTTAATTGTGATGGGCGAGGGGATTATGTAGATTTTGGTAAGCCCTACTGACAAGAAATGTTTGAAAGCGACTGGCCCATAGAACAGGGGTGTGTGTGTGTGTGTGTGTGTGTGTGTGTGTGTGTGTGTGTGTGTGTGTGCGTGTGTGTGTGTGTGTGTGTGTGTGTGTGTGTGTTTGGGGCTTAGAAGAACATCTCTGCCCTATAATAGGGTAATCCCAGAGCCAGGGGATCCCTTTTTCTTCTTACCAAAAAGAAACATATACTGTTTTCTATTGTGTGCTGCGGCCTTCATGCTAAAGAAAGTGGATAGTAGTGAAGTAGCGAACTGTTAGCTTTATAACATATATATTTGTAAAAAAATGTTTTACTTGTTTTGATGAGTGAAAGCAATGTAAAAACATAATGTCATCACTTATTGATCATATTCTTTTTCTTTTCTTTACAATGTACAGTAAACTGTATGTTAACAAGACCACCATTGGCTTTGGTGTTGTGCATATACTCCAAAATACTCCTACACTTTTCCCTTATACATTGTCATGTATACTTGTTCAGTCAAATGAATGACGACCGTGGTTCGACTACACAAAACCCACCGACGCTCCATCAAACTGTGCATGAACAAGTTCTGACTGACCTTATTGTACACAGTTTAAAATACAATGAGGTCAGCAATGTGTATTATTCAAGTAATCCTGAAGACATTGAATAGTTTGTTTAGGTTTATTTATTACTGGAGTTCAAAGAGCAGAATTGAGCATCCTTGGACTAGTCTTAGAGTCCGCTTGAGTCTCGGAAGAGGTCCTATGTAAAGATGAGGGTGACTCCATTGACCACGGCAGTCTCTTTCCGAGGCGTTTTCTGTGCATTCAGTGCACTTTCATCAGGATGTATTCATACGTATACATTTTGAAGTCTGTATTCATGCTGGATGTAGTATGTCATGACTATATGACTTAAATACTCTTTGGTCTGATGGCAGAGGTCAATCTCTGTAAGATCCTGCCAAGGATTTCTCACTGTGTTTCGATTGAGTTCTGTGCAGAGAGGCAAGAGAATGAGGGATGCACATGAAGGGATGTAAGAAAAGAGGCTGTGTGATTTGTGTAAAGGATAAACAAAGACTAAAACTAATTACCGCTGGAGGTCAGCACTCCAAATGCATATTCAAAAGCGTGGGGCGTCGCAGCAAATTTACAGCGGTCACACTTATTTAGCGGCCTGAATAGGCAATTTCGCAGCGAATCTGGAGAGAAAGGGGGACATGAAAAGTTGTGAAGAATTGATGACGGACTCCTTGAGAGTGAGCAAAATAAAATTGACCATGAAATCTGGAGCCTGGAATTAAATTGGCTGGAAGAAGAGATGAAAAAAGGGAGAAAAGGTGTGGGGTGTGACTTATAAAAGTGGTTTTTGTGTGAATGCCAAGGTTAATTTGCACATCAGTTAAATGGATTATTAAATTTGAGAGGATAAGTTTAAAGGAAGGAAACCGTAATGGCCTGATAGATATCATTCAGCGTTAGATTGATGAAATCTGCGTAGGTTGTGAGGAATAGCGTTTCCCTCAGCTCAGCGAGGTTCAAAGGCGAATCATTCTCATAGCTGATATATAAAATAATATGAATGATATGTAAAGTTAACCATGCTTTGAATGCCAGGCAGCTCAACAGATGCCAGGGACACGAGAAGAAAGAAATCGACCTTTCGTTTTCATTCGTAAATCTGTTTACTTTTTCAGTCGAGATCTCATTTGTTAGTTTTACTCATCATCCGTTAAATTAATCTAGTTGTGCACAGTGAATAAGTCCCTTGGTGTGTAAAGCGTGGCAGGCAGCGTGAGTAGAGGTTAAACTGGGGCCAAATGCTTTTCTCGTCGTCCAATGACATCCACCATTGCCCAGATTGGCAGACAGCAGTCACTTCAAAACAATCTACAGTCTTTTGAGGCCACATGCAGATCGCTGCAGGAGTGGGAAACAAACCCGGCCGCCATTAAAGTAGATGCACCAAAACCAATTGTAAATTATTAGCTGGGAAGTGACAAGGAGGAACTGACAAGGCTTTTTACTGCTGGATGGAGTTCCTCCAAACCGTGAAATTTGTATACTTGGCAACTAAGAAAACAATTCTTGCTGGTGCGTTGAGTAGCTGCCCCATTTGAGTTGAGAGAGAGTGACTGTGGGACAGAAAGAGATTGAGAGACAGAAAGAGGGCCAATGTCTTCTTAATTGCCTTTGGTCACCCACACAGGCAAAACGGGTGCCACACGGCTCAGAATTGCAGACTGGGCAAGAGGCACAAAGGGCTGATAGATATTTTATCGCTCAAGTTAACGGTTAATACATTTCCATTCCCCGAGAAATCTGTCACTCGAAAAAATAAAGAGTGAGGCAAATTAAAGGGAGATAGAGAGAGACCGGCGAAGAAAAGAAGTCGAGTGGGTGACACAGTTTTAGAATGCCCTATCTTTTAGCCATCCCCTCTTTTGAAAGGAATAAAGAGCCTGTGCCTCTTTCTTCTCCTCCTTTTCTTCTTCCACTTTTCTCTCTTTCTTTTTTCTCTCCCACCCGTTCCCATATCTCTCGCTTTCCTTTGCGAGTAAAAAAAAAAAAAAAAAAAACTCTCATGAATGATGTATGTGTGTCTTGTTATCAACAGCGATTTCTATAGACCTCGACGCATTCACCAAGACATTCATGGCGTAATTGTTAATTTTAATGCCATAATGGCTTCAGATGGGAGGCCTGATTAGACATTTATTGCACAATTAAATGAAACATACTCAAAAATCACAAAAGGCTTCCATAATTATTTCAGGCCATTAATAAAATGGGCATTAAATTATATTGGACACAAAAGAGAAGTGAAATAGATTTCCATTAGAGCAATGGAGGCAGTGAGGGGGTAATAGATCCTGCCTGAATTCACTCTGAAATTAATTGTTGGCCAGCCTATTTCCACATACAGTGGAATAAATGAATGAGAAAAGAGAGGAAGGAGTTGGTGGCCATGAGAGAGGGGCTGTGGGGGTGACATTAGGAGACTGTGATAAAGCCCTTTTGTTTGAGAGCCTACTATAGCCATTATATTCAAAAGTGAAGAAGAGAGAGAGAGAGAGAGAGGACGAGAGACACGTAGTGATTTCAAATGGATTCGAACGTTCAGAGGACGCAGAATCCAAGCGCTGTCCACACCTTATTTGCGGCGTTTGTTGTCGAATAAACGTTTCGTATAAAGCTGAGTGCAAAACAGTATAAGAAGTTTAGACTAACTGTTGGTCAACAAGGTGTAGATGTGGTACAGCCAATACTGTAACTATTAAATATAAATGCTCCAATTGGCTCGTGTTAATGCTCCGAAAAAGTTAATAAACAAGCTTTTAGAACATGCTTTTCATCTCCTACAAACACACAGGAGCACTTTAAACTGATTCAAAAGGAAACGATCTGAAAAGCGCTTCAGAGCGCAGTTCTAATAGGAAGCCAAATAGAATTGTCTTTTGAACTGCTGCTCCATTGAGAATCACAAAGTGTAAAGGAAAAGGAGAACTGATATCTCACAATGCAATAACAGATCCCCCTCCCAATAAAAAGAATCAATCAACACCCAGTACCAATGTTTATTATTACAGTTTCATCTAAATCAATTTTTCTGCATTCAAAGGCATTCAGATCTTTTAATTGACTCTCCTTTTATCATTACCCTTTTGGTTTCCTTTTTACTTTCCCTTTTTTCTCTCTCTCTGTGTACCTTGGTTCTGAGCGTGGTTGCAAGATGCTTGCTTCTGTTGTGTTCTTCCATTAAACTGTGGATGTCACTACTAATATTAGCCTGTAAAAGAAAAGCAGAATGTCAGTGTTTGTGTTAAAGGAATAGTTCACTTAAAAAAAATGAAAATTCTGTCATCATTTACTCACCCTCAAGTTGTTTCAAACCTGTATGAATTTCTTTCTTCTGCTGAACACAAAGGAAGATATTTTAAAGAATGTCGGTAACCAGACAGTTGATGGACCCCATTGACTTCCATAGTAGGAACAATATACATATTGTAAGTAAATGGGGTATCAACTGTTTGGTTACCCATATTCTTCCAAATATCTTATATTGTGTTTCAGCAGAAGAAAGAAATTCATACAGGTTTGATACAACTTGAGGGTGAGTAAATGATGACAGAATTTTAATTTTTAAGTGAACTATTCTTTTTAAGTTGATTTGTATATAAAAGATCATTTGAGTTTGGGTTTATTCTTTCCCTCAGTGTTGCATTCAGAGCTAACAAAGGAATTTAAATGTGATTTACATTGTTTTTACTGATTTTGCAGCTTGTTTTTTTAGTCCAGTTTGTGTAGTTTTATGTCTAACTGTCTCATTATCTCATTCACTACAACTTAAAGGGACAGTTCACCCAACAATTAACCTTTTTGAAAGCTAACAAGACTTTTGTTCGTCTTTGAAATACAAATAATTTCAATATTCTCTCTTCATTTTTGTCCATCCATTGAAAGTCCTTGCCACCAAAATACTTTTTGATAGATACAATTGCTTTCTATGAAGAACAGATCTAATTTAAGCTTTTATTCCTATATAAACATTGATCAAATTACCAACCCGATCTCACGGCAATTCGTATGAATTTTACGAGGTGGCTAATTCATACCAATTCATACGACTTCACTTGTACGAATTTGTACAATATTTGCTTAAACCTTTTGCTAAAAAAAATTGTATGAGTTGGCAAATTCGTATGAATTTGTACGAATGACCTACCCCTGACCCCGCCCCTAACCTAAATCTACCCATCAAGTGGGTTTAGAAAAATCGTACGAATTCGTACGCGTGAGGTCGTATGCATTCGTACGAATTAACCACATTTTAATCACTCGTACAAATTCATACGAATTGGTCGTGAGATAGCATTGAAATTACACACAGAGCTCATCAAATATGACAAGCACAGACGCTCATTGCTGCTTGCTTGACACGCGGGAACCAATGAGGTTTGTTCATGGTTGCGCTTACGGGTTTGGAATGACATGAGTAAATTATTTTTTGGTGAACTATCACTTTAACTGTCGATGGAAGTACACCTAAACGAGGACAAATAAAAAAATTACTTGGATTAAAGCGGCGACACAGGTGTCACTGGTTTTTGAATTGCGTTTTTTTATGAATTTTTATTTATTTCTAAACCTCTTTATTTTCCATCTGGTTCCTCAAGAGGCTGATCTAGCAGGGACTCTCCGAGTCACAATTACCAATCAGGAAGCTGAAAGTGTGCCGCGAGTCATCCTGGCC
Source organism: Phoxinus phoxinus (assembly GCF_949152265.1). NCBI lineage: Eukaryota > Metazoa > Chordata > Actinopteri > Cypriniformes > Leuciscidae > Phoxinus > Phoxinus phoxinus. Next base: position 18,136,350 of record NC_136886.1, read on the forward strand.
GTGAGCGAGCCTTTCTTCCTCTTAATGAAGGTCAGAGAAGAGGCCCCATTTCTCTTTTTGGGTGATAATTCATCCCTATCTCCTGTTATCTGTGCCTGGCCCCTTTAATCCTAATTGTATTGTATGATTGTGCGATGCTTGCTTCTGTGTCTCTGAAGCATTACCCTCCTCTTTTCATTATCAACCATTGCCTTGAACCTCTTTTAATTTCCATTCTATTTTATTTCATTCAATCATTGGCTCTGTCTTTCCTTTTTCATTAACTCTGCCCTTTGCACAAGGCATATGATTCTCTAAGGGGCCCTTATTGGGCTCCTTCATGAAATGTTATATTGTAAAAATATTTGACCATGAGAATTGCCCATTTTATATGTCTCCTGTCGGTCATACGTTTCTGCCCGATGCTCATTTCGGTTTTGATTAGGGCTTGGTCCCAGCTATTGATGATCACAGATTGATATGGGGAGAGAATGAGGAAGAGGAAACAGATATGTAAACATCCGAAGATGGACTGGGCTTGGCCATGACTGGACACTTTCCCAGACACGCTGTCCAATCTCGAAGGCATCGATGGCTTGTCTTTCACCGTTTTCCCAAAATAGCATTATGCTCATCACTCGTATGGCCGCTCCAAAAAAGGGCCTGGGATGCTGCGTGGGCTAATGAAATTTCTCCAAACCAAACAGAATTTTTTTTGTAAATATATATTTTTTGCAGAGGTTCCAGAAAAATGCTGGCTGTGACAGCTGACTAAAATCAATTTCCACACTGGAGAGAAATGGGAGCCAAGAGCCACGGCCAGAACAAACACTGGCAATTTGAATATGCGAAATAATGTCGGTCTGTGAGGAGGAAGCAGGCTGGGGGAGGGAGATGGAACGGAGGGGGAGGTTGAGGCAATACTCCGCCACTTTTCAGCCCACTGTCTCATAATGGGTAGAATTTTCTGAATTTTACCTTTCAGGCTGGCAGTCGGAGTGAAAAGTTGCTGGAGGTCATCAGGGGTTTGCTTAGTGTTGGCTCAAAACATGCCAAAACAACTTTTAACTTCCATTACAGTCTGTCTATATAATTGGCTGACAGCAGCCCTTAGGGTGAGAACATAATGATTAATTTTAAGTGCCAGTGGTCTTTAAGTATATCATTTGCCAATGTAAAGCTTTCATTTTATATGCTGGTTACTTCATTGGCTCTTCATTACTTTTTAGCAATCAAGTAAAGTAGTTAATCCTAGCTATCTTTGTCATTAATAGTAAAACATATAACACCATATCCCATGGGTTTATATTATTATAGTCACCATCAGTGTTTGTATAGTTCTTGCATTTTTAGTTTCAAATAGATTATTTCTTTTTGAGCTGTAGTAACCTTTAAAATATGTTGGTTGGCTTTCTAAATATATGTTGCTATGTGTCTATTCAGAATGACTTGTGAGCAGTTTTATCATGATATTCTTAGGACTTCTTTGGAAAATTTAATTTCTGAACTGCATATGAGGTTACGCCAAGGCAAAAGAGGGACTCTGCTTTTGAATAATGTCTGCATTCCCACTAGGTCAGACATTTGAAATGTTCTTCGTGTGCTTTGTATACATGAGAGCATTTCCGTTGTAAGCACACTACTATTTCCACTGTTGAATCCGCAATGTTACGCACAGAACTTAACTTACCAAGATAATTCCTAGGGGGTGAATATTGGCTTACAAAACAACATGCAACATAGTCGCAGAGGTTTCTTGGCAGAGCACACTTCCAAATTCTCAGAGGGAAAACATCTATTGCAGCATCATGCGAGCAGAATCACAGCAGCAAATGGGATGAAAAAAGAATAAAAAGCATTGAAATGTCAACACGGGTTTGTGAGGAGTCCTGAGTGGGACCGCGAGTTAGCAGTGGAAAAAGCCACTTAGCGCGTCAGGACCATGGACAGCTACTGTACCACCGTATCCATCTCATGAACCCTGTGTGAAACATCAGGGTCGGAACACGTGGGATTTACTCAATCTTACCGCTGATTCTGAGAAAACACATCAACGGCGATGTAACCGAATTGTTTTTCTATTTAATGGAATTGTTGATATTGAGTTGACCTATTTTCATTCTATATCACTGAAATACCCATTCATCCATCTGGTTTCCAAGTCGCTTGTCCTATGTAGGCCACCATAATTTTAGAGTCATGATCAGTAAAACATCTAAAGATACGTGATTGATTACCGTAGGTTTCTAAATAAAAATAATATAGCGATAAAGTTCAATAATATATCTCTTTATATGAATTACGTTATAGATTTTCTCATGGAGTCTATTTTAACTTGATTTGGATAAAGTTATTGATGGGGAAGTTCAGGCAAATGCGTAGCCTATATTGTTAGGCAGGCCAATTATATTATTATTAGCCTATTATTATTAGAATTATTATTATTAAAGTAATTAATTAAACTTTTCAACAGCGGGTTAAATAGGTTTCACGCGGCAGTCGAGTTTCTATAGGTTGATCATCACATAAAACACCACTAAGTGCAACTTTAGGCTTTAAATTGACTGAAGCTTTGCTAATGGCTTTTTTTTTGTTGTTGTTGTATGTATGTATCGACTTCAGATGCCTTTGTGCATCTCAGTCGACCTGAAAATGCTTGAGAGTAATACACTTTTAAAGAAACAGTTCTTTGTATTTTTAGGGGAACAGCAATAATGTTGATCATGTCAGTGCACGTTCTTAAAGACTATCGGATAGCAGTTAGAATGTGAATAATAGCATACAGTGATATCGAAATATTACTGGTATAGTAAAGGTAGCTAGTTAAAAGGACTTGAACAAACAAGTGATTTTGAAAAAAAAAATGCGTTCAATAAAAAAAAGAAAACATCCGACCCGAATTTGTAGTCGTATTAGATTACATCTGATATACAGTATCTTACACATCAAAACATAAATACACATGCACACCTTTGCATGCGTTGGTGGGTTGCTAAAGTCCTCGGTACGCGGAAAAAGAAGTGCAAGCAGTTCACTTTGCGCACGTGAGCGATCCATACTCCACACACGGAATATCTCCTCCATTATGACGAGCTCCCATTTAATGACGCGCGCGCCTCAGCATGCTTGATTTCACAAATCGCACTTCATTTGGCGTTGAGTACATCATCTCTATGTCAAATGCTGTGTGCCCCAATAATTTCTGTTAATTCCCGTTGTAATTTCTGTTTCTATCAGGCTGGTGTTCTCCGGATTTCAAGCTGCACTGCTCTCGGCTGTGCTCTGAAATGGAGAGGGAGGCTGAGAGGCGGTGGAACGGTAAAGCTTGATGGATATCGAGCCGGCACCCCTACGAAAACACACTTCATGCTCTCCAGACGCATTTACCATCAGCGCCTCGTTGAGGATTTATATAGCTACACATGGGCTTTGCTTAATTAAAAAAAAAAAGTTCACTTTTTTTATTTATTTTATTTATTAGCATTGGAAGACAACCGCTGTTTTTATTTTTGTCAGAATTTAATGTATGGCAGAGATTATACAAGTCCAGGTAGCTAAATTTGCTTTTATTATGCTGTATTTCCGTAAAACGTGTCATTAGGAGTAAGATTATTATGACACTTGAGTTGATATGACACTGCCAAATAAAGTTGCAACAAGAGTAGTAGAAACAATAAAAATTGAAACAACAATTCACATAATTCTGATGGCTAAAATAAATTAAACCATCTTCACCTGCATGCTGCAAAGCCGATACTCCTGCATAGGCTATACACGTGATTGCATATGTGAAAATCAATACATCTGCGTTAATATTCAGCTATAAAGTGACCTTGGGAGAGCAAGACAGGGGAAATTATACACACACACACACACACACACACACACAAATGAAGTGCATAGTCAGTTAAATAACCCTCGCCGATAATAAGAGATGTTTGTTAGACCATTTTAGACGTAAAACAAAAAAAAAAATATTAAAGCTCTCAAGCTAACAAACAGATAAATTATTAAATAAGCAATTTAAATATTTCCAAACATTGAAATGCGTTTTAGATTATTACTTGCGTTTTAAATAACGAACGCTGTATCATGTAATACGGTAGAGACAATATATGTTCGTGTGCTAAATTACAGACAGATCTCTCTTCATGTCACGCTTGAAGGCCCCTGCACGAGATATCACATATCTTATACATTTCACTTAATAATTACACCCGTGCCTCTCATATATCAAGCTCCTTGCCTCAGGCTCATTAAGACCCTGATCTTTTTTAAACACTCAAATTTGCATGTTAAAGGTTTTGGTGCGCGAACCTTAACACAAAACATTACCTTGAATTTGTAATATTTCTGTTCACACAATTTTCACATTTTCAGATTTGGACAATTCCAAATTAATTCGAAAGTTTATTTGTCAGATTCAAAAGAGAAAAGGGAGAAAGAACACGAGAAAAAAAACAAAGGGGTAATAAGCCGTAACTTTAATGTAAAATATGTTCTACTGAAAAGGATTAAGGTAACTTTATACTGTGACCATGAATCTAATGTTTAAGCAATTACGTGATATTCTGAATAGGAATTTAATCTACCAGAATTCGTGCAAATATCTGTTAGAAAGATGAACAAATTGGAAACAAAAACGCATCACACAGCTCAAGGTTTTCATCTGCGTTTGATTATTTGTCGGATGTCATGATTCTATGAGCAACTGGCATTGTTTTCGAAATGCCAAATTTGCGTGGGTATGTTACCATTCATAAAGGGTCCATGGGCATGTTCTACACATGTGAGATTACAGCCGCAAAACAGGTGCAAGCCCCAACCCAGCCTGTCCCAGGAGAGCTTTGGACAATTGTTCTCATTTAGGAAATATTGGCCTGGGGGGCACTGCCTCAGACAGCGCGTTTGTTTTCGGAGATCTTTAATACATTTTTTCTTCTTTCTTCTTCTTCTCTGTTTAGACAATTAAGTTATTAGTGCGTTGTGGTTTTAATGATTAAGCTTTCCATATGTGCTTAATTTATGATGTTGTTTAACCAAAATAAACCAATAAACAACAAATATGCTGCAAAAGGACAGATAATAAAAAATAAAAAAACATAAACGTCAGATTAATTGTTAAAATATTTTAAATAAATGTCCAGTTTAACTTTAAATGCACGCACAGAAGCGTGTTCGCATATGGAAAGCGATGTTTAAAATAAGAATTTGTCTGTTCTTCAGGCATCTGTCGTCTCTGAAGGATTGACGCTGGTAGATGTCAGGTTTTATTACAAAAAGGTTGAAGGTCTGTGTTTGTAGACCTTCAACTAAATGGATTTGGGGTGGGAAGAGAGTCACCTCCTTTTCCTCCCCGATCTTTGTTTGTGTTGTAATATACATATTTTGGTAGGTATTATGTGGCTTTCTCAAAGCTGATTGGGCGCTCAGGTTGGCGCGTGAACGCCCTGCGATTATGTCAGATCGCGTGCAGAGCGAACCAGCCCAGCCTTTGAACTTCACCGCTTTTGGCTCTCATTCACGCGCTACTCCTCATTTCCCAGCCAGGTGCTTCGCGGGGCGAGAATCCTCCGAGAAAAAAAGCAGGCAAACAGATCGCGGAAACTTCGCTTCCCGCGCTGGATTTTGTGGCGCGCGTGGCTGTTCTTCTCTGAGCCGAACAGTGTCAGCGTTTTGAAGAAGAAAAATCTTTCAACTTTACGACAAACACGGAAGAATTACTGGATTTTCTCCCCCATTGATGCCGTTTCCCTACTTCTCCTGCTCTTTAGAAGTGGCATGATCAGTGTCTGTCTGCAGGACAGGTGAATACTTTTTTTCCCTTGGTTGGTCGAAGAACTTTTTCGTTGTTATTTTAACAGGGAACTTTAAACGGGCGCCTTGAAAAATGTCAAAACCGGTAGATCACATCAAGAGACCAATGAACGCCTTCATGGTCTGGTCAAGAGGCCAGAGGAGGAAAATGGCTCAAGAGAATCCAAAAATGCACAATTCCGAAATAAGCAAAAGACTTGGCGCCGAGTGGAAGCTGCTCTCTGAATCCGAGAAGCGACCGTACATCGACGAGGCCAAGAGGCTGAGGGCTCAACACATGAAAGAACATCCAGACTACAAATACAGACCCCGGCGCAAGCCCAAGAACCTCCTCAAGAAGGACAGGTACGTGTTTCCTCTGCCCTATCTGGGCGACACGGATCACCTGAAAGGACTTCAGGTCTCAGCCACGGACTCGCTCTTAAGTTCCGCGGAAAAAGCCCGTGCGTTCCTGCCACCCACATCTTCCCCTTACTCGTTCCTCGACCCGAGCCAGTTCAGCACCAGTGCCATCCAGAAGATGACAGAGATGCCCCACACGTTGGCCACCAGCACTTTACCTTACGCATCATCTCTGGGATACCAGAACGGCGCATTCGGGAGCCTGGGTTGCCACAGCCAGCACACCCACACCCACCCGTCGCCCACAAACCCTGGGTACGTGGTGCCGTGTAACTGCACCGCATGGTCGGCATCGAGTTTACAGCCGCCTGTTGCCTACATACTGTTCCCAGGTATGACCAAGAGTGGGATTGACCCGTACTCATCAGCACATGCCGCTGCTATGTGACTGAGCCGCTAAAAACAGTCTCCTCTTTGAAAACTTGAATACAGCAATGCATGTACATAAGAAGTGAGGAATGATCGAGACATTTTACTGAGGCCGTGTGGACATGAACTTTTCACCATACGAGAGGTTCATTGGATCCCAGCATGGATCTTGGAATAGATAAGGCAGGTGCCCAGAACTGTAAGAAATGTAAATGTTCAAACGTTTATTATTATGGCTACCGGATTTGGATGCCTTTAATTTTATTTATTATGTACGATTTGATTCTATAATAATGATAATTTAGTTTGAACAGTTAATATAATTGTTATTCTCATCATATTATAATTATTATTATTTGAATGACTTTGATTTGCACACAACTAACGGTTAGGATTCATGTTTCTTGTACAGCCTGTTGTATTTACCATTATGTTTGGCACTCTGAAATTCAAATGATACGACTATAAGGATTTCAAAGTGAGAGATTTCAGCGTTTAGATTATACGGGTTATATTGTTTATAATTATTAAACCGACACCTAAAATTAGACAGTCTATTTAAAATATCAAATGTGAAGAAGAAAAAAAATCCTTATCTTTCAATATTTTTAATTTGGACTTTTTTTGTTCTGTGGTTCAAGTGCTAGTCACTCGTTCATTTGATTTCAGAAAGACTTAAAGTTTGAAGCGAAGCAGTTCATGTTGTATTTTTTATCTGCGATGGTAACTTAAATCCTGTCATGTTAATGGAAAGGAAATGTATCTAAAAGGGTGATACCTCGATTCTTTGTTCATTTGCCGAGCAAAGACATTTTGAATAAAGACAATCTGTCTTAAAAAATGCATAACCCTTGTTAAATTGCTTATTTAAACTATTAATGAATATTGTTCTTGACTATGCTCTTATACAGTCGTGCCAAAAGGTAACAGGCATGTCGGTAGTGGTGTACCCGAACATGCGTTTAATAAATATGTACTCTTCCTGTTATGTATTAACTAAGCGGTTTTTATTTTTGCATCAAATATAATGGATTTTGTCGGGCAGAGAGAACGCAGGCCTTGACACACTGCTAACGCACTGCTAAACATAAACAGAAATGTATCTTACACGCTAAATATATCTACAATAATTATCTTCTCGATCAGCACTGCTTAAATAGTCCAACGTTTCGGCTGTCTAATAACCATCTGGCTTTTCGGCTTAGATTTGAGATGAACTCTGTCAGCGCGTGGCGTTCCCGACTGCTCTGTAGGGACCGCCGTTCCAAATTAAATGGCAAAACAATTACTGTACAGGGACGCTTAGGGAAACTGAGGGCGAACATGAATTGTGATTTACCCTGAGACCCACAATAGGATGGAAATTGGACAGAAGAAGGGGTGGTACGAATATGAGCCATGTCATTTAGTATTACAAAACAATTTCCAATAAAAACAAGTGAACAAAGCGTCAGGTGCTTTAAAATATGGGCCGATTTTCGCCGAGTGGCGCCTACAAACGCTTTGTGACACATTGACTGCATACGTAGAAGCTGACAGTTTGTATTACTATCTACATTTTACATTCGGCTTGTTTATTCTTTCTTTCTTTCTTTCTTTCTTTCTTTCTTTCTTTCTTTCTTTCTTTCTTTCTTTCTTTCTTTCTTTCTTTCTTTCTTTCTATTCAATTTAGAGCTCATGTTTTTATTTGTAAATACGTTCATGTTACTGTGTTCAGGGTGTAAAACTTTTTAGCATTTAGGTGTGTCATATCTCTGAATTAAGGTGATCACACTCTTTGATGTGTGTATGAGACGTTTCACCCTTCAGGGACTCGATGCTTGTTCCACCTGTTCCACCGCTTAGATCACTACAACGTTATACGGACAGAAACACGATGCTATAAGTTTCACAAAACAAATGAATTAATACCTTCTTCATGAATTAAGATTACGTGTAAAGTGTGATTTATGACGTTGCGAATAAAATCTTATTCATGCACTTCCCACTAGCCTATATAAATATATCTATTTTTAAATCAATGCGCTGTAAAATAATAGGCATAGGCTACTACTACTACACTGTAAAAAAATATATATTTTCATGATTTGTTATTTGTGATAATTTTTTTCTCTTGTCAAATTAAATTTATGTGGTTCAGATAACATAATATGTTGTTTCTAACCAATCTCATTCATTGTATTAACTCATTTTTTAATTTATTTAAACGAACTCAAAATTTAGGGCAACCAGAAAGGTTGCCAGGTTATCCAGGTTCTTTTTTTTTTGTTAAACCAACAATATATATATATATATATATATATATATATATATATATATATATATATATATATATTATATATATAATTTTTTTACAGTGTACTACTACTCATAACATGCATGGTAACTATAGCTTTGACTTCATTAGTTGTAATGGTTAATGGAAAAAAATCAGTGCACTTTGTTTTTAAATGCAGTCTAGCCTTTAAATCAGTTTTATAAATGTTTTTCTATTTAATAATTCGACGTCTAATGTGAACAGTGAACATGTTACAACACGAACTCGTTTAGAATAACATTTCTTTCACAATTTGTAAAGATTCACACAATACTAACCCAACACAGTTGGTACAAGTCCTCCTCCTGTATTACAAAAGTGTTGCTGAAACTAAATCAGATGCGTGAATGGGGAATGGGATTCACTCAAAGGAAACAAGCTCGCAGAACAATTGGGTTTGGGCTGCAAACAGAGGATTGGAATTGGCCTGTACTTTTGTCTATTGTCGCAGGGATGGGGAATGGGATTTGCACACCGAGGTGTAATAGCATTACTGTATTAATTAAAATTTTCATTTCACATCCAGATTGTTTACTTATCTGCCAGGAACATATGCTGGAAGAAGTTAAGATTCACGATTCTGCACTATTGCCCAAGGTGCAATTCAATATAAGGGAGGGAGGGGGCTCAGATTTTTATGACAGACTGTGCTCTTATCTGCCGCTGTAAATTAGGGTGATACTCCATTGAACCGAATAGCAAGTTTTACATCAGCCCCCTAAAGCATGCAGATTCAACTTTGAAATTGGACGATGATAATTAGGGAACTTTAAGGAGCACTTCTAATCTAAAAGAAATGCTGGAAACGTGTGTTTTTGCATTACTAGATTTTTAAACAATCAACAAGACCTGAACTTAAATTAAATCCTTCATATCGGAAAAAATATATATTTTTAAAATGACTGTTTAGCTCAGCGTCCAATCAGCACGGATGTCTCTAAAATCATTTCATAATTTGGCATATTGATCCAGGCAACATATAACATGGTAAACTAAATGACATACTGAACAAATCAACCACAAGACCTGAATATGAATATCAATCCATGGCTTTATGTTTATTTAAGAGCATGTGGGTGTAATTAGATGTTAATTTATGAGCCCTTCACGACTATTAATCAACTGTGATCATTGCAGCCATTTTGAACTATTTTCTCAAGCATCCTGGTAAAATAAAACGTCGCAAACAAAACCCGAATAGAAAGAAGAAGAAGAAGAAAAAAACAGGTGAAAATTATGATTTGAAATTATAGAGCTCTAAATCTGTAGCTCTTCTCCGAGACGTTTTTATTTGAGCTCAACGGAGAGCCCGAATTCAATCTGCCTTATCTCGCCAAGACTCCTTTCAGCAGGAGATCAGAGAAAAAGAGAGGATAATTGTTCTTTATTTTATTTAATTTAATGCGACAGGCTGTGCTTTCAGATCATTTATATGCTTCATTTAGTGATAAAATTCAATGAGGAGGGGGACACAAGGCGCTTTCTTTCTCAAACACTTTAGTGGAAAATATAAAACACATGAAACAAAAGTGAGGGGACATGACACTTTTAATTGAATGCCATGGGTCATTTGCATTATTGTCTCCTAATGTCACCCTGAAATCGCGGGCGCACTATTCAGTTTGATATGTAGCTTATAAATATCTTGCTCTGAATCTTGCCATGCTAATTTTCTAGGCCTATTTCATTGAAAACTAAAAATCAGCTCAGTGCACTGAGGGAGACAACAAGAACGGGGTTTTGCATGCCCTGAGATTTGTTTATTATTCATATTTATAAAGCAATTATTTTTATAACAATACATTATTTCGAATATAATATATTTTATAATGACAATATATTTTATTATTGTTGTTCTTTAATTATGTCATTTTACAGAAGTGAAACGCATGCTTATCTCGGTCTAAATTTAGTGAGACATTATATAGTACATTTTAATATTGCAATATATTGGGTTTGCTGTTACGCTGATCTCATTTTAAAATTTTAACTATTGTCTCTCTCTCGGGAAGTCCTAAAAGCATCATTGCTGATGCCTCGTCTATCTAAAATTGGATCTGGGATAGCATTTGGACAGAAGAAAAGTAAACCGCAGTGCTGTTGTTTGAAGCGCCGGCCTTGAATTTGGGGGTCCCTGAATTCTCATGTGAAAGAAATGAAACGGTGAAGGAGCTGATAAGGAAATATGGAAGAGAAAAGGAATCATGCCTCGGTGGTTTAATGTGCGGGTCCAGTCGGGAATGTGATATACACTGAGACTTTACCCCTCCGACTGATTCAAAGAGAGTGTAGGATGCATTTCTCTCTCTCTCTCTCTCTCTCTCTCTCTCTCTCTCTCTCTCTCTCTCTCTCTCTCTCTCTCTCTCTCTCTCTCTCTCTCTCTCTCTCTCTCTCTCTCTCTCTCTCTCTCTCTCTCACTCACACACACACACACACACACACACACACACACCTAACAGTGTTTGAAAAACACAAACCTGTTTGTTTGTTACACAAACCTGTTTGAATGAAACATGCATAGTTCACATATACTGATACATATACTGATTTGGAAATAAAATATTACATTGTTGTGAAATATGAATTTCCCTCTAAAACAAGAGGAAAAGTTTTGGATAAACGGTCATGTCGTCAATATGTGTCACACACACGCGGAAGACTGTCAAGGCCGGAGGAATGTGAAACTCCAGATTCCTCCAGATTAGTTTATTATATACGTTTCACAAGTGACGCTGTAAATCTTTCAAACGATTTAGTAGATATGAGCTGCAGCACAGACGTTTAGCTGTCATTACCCTGCGCGTTTCTGACACAGTTAGAGTCGAGTAACAGTTGCAGTGTTCATTTTACAGTAGTTAGACGTCACATAGGCCTATTGTAGGTATTTTAACCACATATTGGTTTTTAAATCTATAGAATTTTAAAACTTAAGTTTAACTTCTGTAGTTAGCCTACGTGTTCTGTAGTTCGTCAAATTTTCGACCTCTCTTTAGTAGGAGAAAATCTGAAAATTTGAACCTGAAATCCGTATCATGTTAAAAGGACGGAAACTGGAAAATGTTGAAATAACAACACTCTGATTAAAAAAGAAAAAAAGAAAAAGAGTTTAATAATGAAGTTACCCGGGGTTTCATAAACACGCTAAATAGAATAAGCTTTCAATTAAGTAAGGAAAAGTTGAATCATGGCAAATGTCATCATTTGTGGTAATGACGACACAAAACGCGTGACGTCGGAAGAAAATCATCGAGAAAACTTTGTGTTGGGGTTGAAAGGTGTTTGGACGAATGTGATTATTTTGCCATTAAAAGTTCAAACTGCATGATTATACTCTTCAATTTTTTTTGAATGAGATGGAATTTGCATTAGAGTCTTTATTTATTTATTTATTTATGTTATTTTATTTTATTTTAAATATACCTTCCGATGACATTCTTTACCATAGTTTATACCATTTGTGCTGTACCGTTTCTATGTTGCAGCTAAACTGTTGATCTCTCATAAGTCATATGTCACAACAATTATTATATTTAGGTTGTGAATATCGTCCCCTTGGAATTATAAGGTTCTATCTGCATTCTGACTGGTTTTGAGATATTGAGCTTTAAAGTTTTTGCATTCCATTCGACTGTGTAGAAAGAACCTTTTTATTTTCTAAATAAAAAGTTCCAAAATGTACACAACTTAAAAAACAACATCCCATAATGTAAATAAGTTGTCACAGAATAAGAATATGTGAATAACTCAATTTTGACAAAAATGTCAGATAGAACCTTATAATTCCAAGGGGACGATATGCCAGAGGCTCTCAACCAAAGAGAACCAGGTGGTCTTTCTAATCTTATAGGTATACACTTTAATCCAAGTCTACGAGTGCAATAACAACTTTTTCCCCCTCTCCTAACTAAAGTAGGTAAATTTATAGTGCCCTTAAAGAGAGTGTACACATATTTGAAAAAAGTGTCAGTTGTAAATATCTAACTTATTCCTGGATGTAGAATTTTCACATTTCATTAACCAGCTGCTCTGTTCTCCAGTCTAATTTGCATTCCTTTACATTCCATTAGCCAGTAGTGCAAAACTATATGGATAGAGTAATGCTACACTAGAAAATTGTCAAGGTTGGTTTATTTTGACTTCTCTCCTATGTGGTGAAATAGAGATGACATACAGTGTCTTAAGGAGCCATGGTGCAGTACCTAATATAATATGATATTATATATTTATGTGTGTGTCCAGGAAACCATTTTATGTCATGTTGCTATTATCGCCTCCGCAATTTTAGCTGTCAAGTGAAGATTGTTGAAAGACAAATGTTTCACTTTCACATGCTGTTATGAAGAGGGTAATCATAATCCTGGTACGCTTGGGTCCCAGTGCAGTTCTGTAGGCGGTTTGTCAACAAAGTGTCGAGAAGAAACACTTTCTTTATGGGCTGTTTTAATTTTAAAGCCACAAACCATGGAGAAATGGAAATGAGGAGTCAGTGCCTATTCGTTTTTTTTTTTTTTTTAAAGGCATTGATTTATTTTGTGAAGTACTACAAGGAATTTATAAAAAATATAACTAGTCTGCTGGAGCTGGAGCCTAACGGTTGGCACACGTGCTGTGACGCATGCCTTGGTGCTCATGAAGGTGATGTGGTGCTCATTTCCTTATTATCTCATTTAAATTGATCCAAATTGACAAAAATAACTTTTAATTTGTTAGAAAAAAAGTATATTAATTAAAGAATCCTAAACAATGCATCACGGTTTCCACAAAAATATTTAGCAGCCCAACTATTTTCAGCATTGATGAAAAAAAAAAAAGATTCTTGAGAAGCAATTCCGCATATTAGAATGATTTATGAAGCATCGTGTGACACATAAGTCTGGAATAATGGCTGCTGAATATTCAGCTTTGCCATAAATTACATTTAAAAACTGTTATTTTTCAATTGTGATGACATATTACTGTTTTTTAATCAAATTTGTGATCATGCAGCGTTGGTGTTGAACATAGATGAAACCTTTCAAAAACATTAAATCTTACCGACCCCAAACTTACTATACTATAACAGTACAAAATAGTATGTTATTAGTGACTGTATTATTGTAGGTATGACCCTTGTTGTTCATTATCCATGTGTAGGTACATATACACCATATACATCCAATGTTACAACACTATAAAAGCATAAAATGTAAAAACGCAGGCATACAAATATAAATCTATCCTATCATGCGGCGTGTCACCTCTCATAGCAATGACTGCATTATTTACTGATGTTGCCTAAGCAGTAGCGAAAGGATCTTGTCTGTTGACAACATTGAGCTCTATGACACACACTGCCATGCAGGTTGACAAGCTGTCAGTCATCCTTCGGTTTGCAGCATATTACCAGATGAAAACTTAAACCCAAGTCAATGGTCTGAGACCCATGTGACTGGTTTGTGGGTCCAGATGTCACTTGTCTCATTCAGATCCAGTCACCTGGATCCCCTGTCAGGAACACACAAATGTAAAATGACCCTGAAACTCTCCAGAGCTTAGCCTGTATCAAAGTGAAGGAAAGTAATTACTGGCTTTCAAACAGGCATGCGTAGTGTTGTACAGGCGAAAATGTCCAACTGGGAAGTTCTAATGATGTCATGAATCACCAAGAATGAATGAGATGAAAAATTGTATTGACAAATTTATCTCTGAATTGTGCATGCAACAAGACAAAGGCCTACAGTGTTTGCTTTCAAACAATAGAAGCATGTTACCTTTATTAAGATCCTCACAAAGGTATCTTTCTAAGAGGAGTGATGTCAGAAATAACCTCCGCTTCCCAGACACTCTCAGGTGAGTAGAAACGATAGAGCGCTTCTCCTGCAGGCTGCACATCAAATGTAATTAAATTTCATTCGCAGTTATATCAACTGAACATCAGTCTCGACAAAGGAGATTAGTGTGTTTTAAAAAACCAGTCGCAATTAATCGGTTTCAGCAAGAGATCTGTTTGTGATGGCCAGACGGGAATTTCGGGCCTAAGTGAGCTCATTTTTTTTTGAATGCCTGACTTCAAAATGCTACTTCTGCTGTTAAAAGCTTAATAAACGTACTGTCCCAATATGGCGTTGCATGCCATACACTGGGTATCGTTGAATAAATGGACAAACACAAGCCTTTCAAGGTCTTCAGAGGGCTTTGTTATTCGTTGGACTGTACGCATGCGCAGGATTGGTTCACATTCATCAGTTCCAGCTGATAAAATCAAGTCGAGTCATTCAAAAATGACCTAAAACTGAGTCTTTCTCTCATTGGGCGCAAACAGGGTGTAGTGGTCCGTCTGATTGCAGGCCTGTGGAGGACTGCGCGTATGTGTGCTAAAGAGAGAGAGAGAGAGAGAGCATGTAAGATGAGTGGATGCTAATCGCTGCTCCCCGTGCCAGAGCATGTCTTCCTGGTCCAAATGAGATTAGAGCGGTGTGTGCGTGGGGCTGTGGAGGTGAAAGGTAAAGGCACTTATCAGGAGGGTTCCCCTCAGGGGCCGCGGTGACTGACTCAATCAGAACCCCGGCACGCACTTCTCACTGGATTAGACTAATCAGGAAAGAGCAGGAGGGATGTATAGACCACTTATCGGGACAAAAAACATTGGGCTCCCTTTCCCTTTGAACAGACCCTACAGAAATGTTTGTTAATATTTTTTTTTCTTTTTTTTTTTGCAGGATGCTTGTCGCCGTGGCAATCTTCCATAGAATCATTAAATAGGGCTCTTCGATGCACGAAAGGCACTCAGTGTTTACATGCCACAGAGATAGCGAAGCCTTTGATGTTTTAAGACCCCCGCTCCTTCTCACTTTTTGTCTTTATTATATATTTATTTCTCACTCTCTGTTTGTTTAGGAAGTCACCGCAGATCATCCTGATGTACGGTAGTGAGTTAAACAAAAGTATGAATATTTATACCGAGGCAACTTCAGGAGCTAATTGGGCCTTTAGCGTGCTTGCGAAAGCAGTAGCGATAAAGCAAATTAAGACACTTATGACTACCTCCAAATTAATCTCTTTTTCTGGAAGGGATTTAGGATAGTTTACAAAATATGCAGTCTATCTCTCCCGTTCAGATCAGAAAATGTTATTGGTTTATTACAGAAGAAAAACAAGAAGAAACATTTTAAAAACAAAACTACACACTGCTACACACCCTGCAACAGACACTTGCAGGGTTCAGCTGAACAATGACACTATTTTCTTTTTGAGCTGCTGTGTTGAAATGAACAGCGTTCGCACTGTCGAATCCTTCTCCTGTTATCACTGTAAAGCTGCTTTGAAACAATCTGTAGAAATAAAGGTGACTTGACCTGACATTGTGAAGAGGTCGAGTCGCGTGCAGACCTACTCGAGAACTGCCACCAAGCCGTTAAAGACACTAAGAGCAAGAATTACTGTAATCAGGTTTAATGAAGACCACATGAGCGTAAAAAGGGCTGCATTTAAATGATTCAGCCTCATTAGCTCAAATGAATCTCACCGACTAGCAGAAACAGACACTTAGGCTGCGTCTGAAATTGAATACTTCCCTAGTAGGCGAATAACAGTATGTGAGACGAGTAGTATGTCCTAATTTACAGTACTCATAAAAGAGTAAACAAAAAAAGTACCCGGATGACCTTGCCGACATTCTGAAGTGGACATTCAATGGACACTTTACTATCCCAGTCAAGCGACGCAACAGACGCTGGTAGATCACATTATAATAACAACATGGTGAAGGTAGTACATCCGGATTACCTTACAACACACATCCATACTATATAGAACGTACATTTTTAGTGATCGCAAAGTAAGTACTTATTCAAAATAAGTACCTGCTCAAGAGAGTATGCGATTTCGGACGCAGCCTTAGTGACTCTGATGCAGGGTCTGCCCTGGGTTTCTTGTTTACCCACAGTCCATTATCGTTACGTCTGCATCCGACGCTGAGGTCTCTGAAAAAGCATCAGATTATAATGATACGGTGGCCTTGACGAACCTGTTGCCTTGGTTGTGTCACATGGAGCCAGGGTAATTGTGAGGCAATGTGTGTGTACTTAATATGGTGTATCCAGACGTGTTCACGGTCTTACAAGTGGTTTGGAGCATGGGTGGATGGATAGTTTACTTCAGTTTTTAAGACATTTGGTGAAAATGCTTTTTTCTCAACACAATCTCATGAGAGAATGGAGCTATTTTATGAGTTGGCGATGTCTTATGAATTTTTATGATTTGATTTGTATAAAAACAAAGCATGAAGTTCCGCCAAAATCCCACAAAAACGTACAAATGAGATCATACGAAATCATCCAAAGTTTGCCAAGTGGAATTGATACAAATTGTGTAACTGTCATATTTCCATATATATATATATATATATATATATATATATATATATATGAATATGAAATATATTACTCCGATATATATTGGGGGACACTTAATTTATGGCTATTAATAATTATTATATTATTATTTCTTGCACCTGTATTATAGCAAGTATTCACCCTCATTTAACAGAAGAGAGATGAGTGAAAAGTGAGTTGTTTAAAACACATTTGATATTCATTCACACATGACTGAGATATGATCACTAAAGAGACCAGGAAAATGCCAGGTTGTCCACTCATGCCTTGACATAGCACTCTACTTCACAAACATTGTCTCTTATAAAAATGTCAATTTGTAATTGATCATTCTCAACATTTTATTACTTAAACTTGCGCCTGGGCTGACCTTTACAACTACCCATCTCCCCCTCCTTCTTTCCCATTTTGCAAGTTCATCATAAAACCCATACTAAAATAATAAACAGGTGGACTGCATTAAGCATAACCGACTGTCATTTTAAAATAAATGTTCTATGTTATGTTAATGAACAAAACAACATGAATTGACACAATGCTATGTGGAAAGCAGTCGAAAGCCAGTCTGAATAAGAGAGAAACAGAAGCAGAGTTATATTTTTAAGATAGATGAGTTGAACCTCTTACATCTGACCACAATTATCCATTAATTATTAAGAACTTTTAGAGCTGCCAAACAATTCCAGTATACTGTCATATCATAAAAAAAATTCTGAAAACAAACTGTAACTTTTGAACTCAAAACTCAAAAAAACAATGTATTGAGACTGGGTTATTTCACATCAACAATGCCTATTTTGTGTTCAAAAACCTGGTCCATCCATTTACAAAGACATAATAAAGAGTATATGTACTATTTAAATAAGTACAACCCATATTAATAATTGGCTATTATTACTATTATTTCTAAATACCAGAAGTTATTATCCCACTTAATATATGACTAATGATACGCGTAAGATATGACATTTTGAAGCATTGTGCTGTTCCTGATCTTTGATTAGCTACCGCAGCTCTGCAAATCCTTCTGAATAATCCTAACATTATAAACGAGTGGCTGGAGTTTATTTCTATGATCTTTTCATAGATTTTATAAGAAGACTCATTTTAAACAAGTTCATTGGTTATTACAGTTTTTTTAGATTGCTAAACGACACTGAGCACAACTGGAGCTACATGTGCAAAACTCTAACTACAGTCTGCACAGCAGCAGTTCATGTGGACCAAACTCTAGTTCGTTTTTCATTGCTTGAACACAGTTTTCAAAACTCTACACACTTATCCCATGACTTTAACCACAACCTGCACAACACTGTGGATTTACAGCACTTAGTTCAAATGCTAACACACTGCTGTCAAAACTGTGAACCACACTTTTAAAACAGAATAGATTTCAGCCTTGTGCCTTTCAAACACTGCTGATGGCAACTTCAGCTGAAACAGGTGAGAGTTACATCCTTACAGTAAATGAAAACATTACAGTAATATATTTTGTTTTGCAATTATAGAAAATTTACACAGATATATATATTACAGTAAGTTTGACTGTAAAATATAGTTTTTACTGTATTACTGTATATACTGTAATATACAACAGGACCCAAAGGCTGGCCCCAACAGGATGAAGAGGAAAAATATTTTCAGATGCGCAGGAAAATGCTATTGTTGCAGATTTATGGTTTTGTACCTGCCTGCATATTCACCCTTCCTCAACCCAAAAGAGGAGTTTTTCTCTGGTGGAAAGTGTTTGGTCACCACCCACATGACCAAATGTCTCTTTTGGAAGCCATGCGTGCCGGATGTGAGGACACGAGTCCAGAGAACTGCAGGGATGGATAAGGCACTCCAAAAGGTGCATGGCAAGAGAGAACATTAGATGTGATGTTGATGAAAACCTGTGGCCTGATGCTAGAAAGAGGCAGGATTAGCCCCTCAATTATTTGTTTGAATTACAGTATGTACTTTTAGTATCTACCTTTTTTTCCTCATTACTGTAATTCCGTAAATTACTACAGACTATTGAAGCAAACTGCTCATTTTCATTTACCTTAAAGAATTGTTATGTTCTAAAAATTTAAATAAATCATGTGAAAGAATGTCACTCTTTTCTTTGAAGAAAATATTACTTTGTATGAAGTCATTGACATTGTTCAAACTGTAAAGATGAAAAGTTTGTATTTTCTGTATTGGTGTTTGATGCTAGTGTTTTTACTCTCAGTGTGTTCTGAGTGACAGTGTGTGTTATCTCAGTGAGGATTGTGCACAGTGTTTGGCTGCACTGAACGTGATTTGAGCCATGTGTTAAGAGTTGTGTTGCTTGGAGTGAGTTTTGCAGGTGATGTGAACTGTTTAGCTCAGGTGACTGTTGGTAGTGCAGACTGTAGTTAGAGTTTTGCACATGTAGCTCTAGTTGTGCTCACTGTCGTTTAGCAATCGAAAAAAACTGTAAAATAACTTAATTTACAATATCTAATCAGGTGTCCTAGTTTTCTATACCGTTGCCGTTGTAACAACAGCAGTCTTTGTACTTTACATTAAATTATACATTACAGATAAATTGTAGATTTACGTTAACAATCTTAATTAGTTGCAAATAATTATAATTTATATCAAATTTGTAGTGCAAACAACAACAAATGTTAAAAAAAGTGTTACAAAAAAAATAAGAACCATAATTTTGACTTAAAACAGGGCTATGCAGTTTCGGGAAATTTCTTCAGTGTATTCTCGCTTTTTGCTCGCAGGTTTCTCTATAGAGCTCCCCCTACAGCTTCGGAATAGATATTTGACAACACTGTCGAAAAACTCGTTGGCGACTCTCAGATACCAGAGGCTAGTAGATCAACGACATCAAAGCAGACGGGACATTCTTTAAAACGTCATCTTCATTCGGGTTCGAACAGCGTGAGGGAGCGCAATAATGACATAATTTTAGCAGATTTTTTGCCATAAAGCAATTCGTTACATCGCAAGACATGATCTCACGCGATACTTCCTGACGCTGCTGCCGGGGTGTGAGGCGACCACTATTCAACCCGAAAAAAGTAATATAACCATTCCAATGACTTTGAAGCTGTTCAGTTAAGGTAAAAAACCTGCATAGTTCACCTTTAATACACCATTGTCAAGTAGATTCAAAATCAATCCAATACATTAAAGGGATAGTTCACCCAATAATGAAAATTATAATTTACTCACCCTCAAGCCATCCTAGTAATATATGACTTTCTTCATTCAGCCAAACACAATCAGAGTTATAGATAATATATTTTAAAGAGAAATGTTGGAGGAGCTTGAGTTTGTTGCCCAGCCCTATTTGTTTGAACCTCGGGAGGACTCTACTCTCACCTAAGCTTACGCTACTCTTACATCCTTCGTCAAACATCAGGCCAGAGGTCACTCTACCACCGGAACTAGATTTTCACACGGCCGTTACCTGAAGCCAGTGATTATAGTTTATAAAGTTATAAACTCTGGTGATTCCACAAGATTCATGAACAGTTTCTATTGTAAAGCTATCAGCATACTGAACTCTGAACTGAAAACACACGCTCCAACTACATCCTTGACATGCAAGAATCATTTCTGTGAAATAACACTATGAGCACTTTATTTAATGTATGTCCAATATGACCTTTGTCTGTAATATGGTGCGTATCTATACCATGAATGTTATTTCTCGTGTCATTTATACGCCAAAAATAGTTTTTACGTGCATATGATACAGGCAAAAAATAAATTTTTGCCGTATAAATGGCACGAGAAATAACATTCGTGGTATAGATACGCACTTTCATGAGATCATGTTGGGATTTTGGGTGGGAAACAGCTGAATCACATGCATGCATCTCTGTGTTGATGCTATGCAAGTGACATTTCAGAGCAGGAGCAAGGTTTTACGTTTTGAATAAAGACCAGTATTATCCCCCCTTAGTATATTGAACAGTTTGAGGTCTACAATATGCTTTTGGGATAAGTCTCTTATGCTCACCAAGGCTACATTTATTTGATCCAGTAAAATAATACTGTAACAACAACAACATTGTAAAATATTATTACAATTTAAAAGAATTATTTTCTATTTTAGTATATTTTAAAATATAATTTATTTCTCTGATGCCCTGATGAATTTTCAGCATCATTACTCCAGTCTCGTGTCACATGATACTTCAGAAATCATTATAGGCGCACTTATAATATGCATTATATTATTTGTTTACTTTTTCTTCTTTTGTTATTATTGAAAACTGTGACTAAAGCATGCTGAGATTGACCCATCAATCAAGTATTCAAGAGAGACATTTAATAATGGTGGTTGCTGTTAATGCATTAAAGACTATGGCAATATTGGCAAATAGTGATACACGAAAAACCAACGTTACCTTTGGGATACTTTGAGATTCACTCTGGGGTGAACTTGACCTTTGACTTCTGGCTCAATTCTATTACATAACAGAGATTTTCACAATCCGATCAAGTCCCAGTGGATACAATTAAGACAATCAATATTTTTTCTTGTTGACTATTCAGATTTATTCATAAAAATAAAGTGAAATAAAAATGGTTTGCAAATTTAATTTCATACTAAAGAGTCAGTTATGCTTCAGAGAAAAAAATGGTATTTTGAACAAAAGTATGACTATGACCATAATGACTGCTGCAATAAAGCTTGACTTATAATATAAATATCACAAAGTGCCTGACAAGGCGATTCAAACCACTCAGTGTTTTACTTGTATTGATTAAGTTTCATTTTTCCTTGGATGTCTAGGAACAAGAACATTCTCTAAATAGTTCCTGTTTCCCATTTCTTTTGTAGTGCACTTCCTACACACACTATTCTGTTCAACAGATGAAACCCCTTATTTTTGAATACCTCTCAAGAACAGCATATATTGTGAAGTCAAAAGTGTGGCCATTTTTTCTATATTGATTTGTCCATGAAGATTATTTCTCTCATTGTGTTGAAATGAAAATGAGTTTAAGAACACTTGTTTTGAGATAGAGGCCATTGTGTGAACTTCCAGAGCCTCTTTGTCCTGCCAAAACAGTTCAAATGGTCTCTGTGCTGAACTCACATATCCCGTGAAATCAAATCTTATTCTGCGTTTGGACACAGACGGCATCTGAAAATATAGCTGGAATAATTCAGACATTTCTAAAATAAATCAATGTTATGAAAGATGGTTAACCAAGCAGATAATCATTTGTACAAAACATGACAGTCTTGTTTGACTTTTTTGTCTTTGTTCATTCAGGGTCATTTGAGTGATTGATTGATTGATTGATTGATTGATTGATTGGTTGATTGATTGATTGATTGATTGATTGATTGATTGATTGATTGATTGATTGATTGATTGATTGATTGATTGATTGATTGATTGATTGATTGGTTGGTTGGTTGGTTGGTTGGTTGAGTTATGTTATGTTGTCATAGTAGAGTTGTGCATTTGTATATAACTTTACACAAAATATTAAAAAGCAATTTTATCACACTAAAATCATTGACACATATTGTTTACGTCTCGTAGCAATATACTAGCCTAGGAAAACCCTGACGAACTTCCGTCAAATTTGAGATGTGCTCTGCAAGTCCGCCTGGCCAAAAACCCAGTCAAGCCCATTTCCAATTTTTCCAAATCGAGGCACCAATCACAGACGTTGAGGCTTTACACGATGACGATTGCTCTTGTTTGGTTTTATCCAATTGTGCACAGAGGCATTTGAGCGACGTCCGTTGGTGACGCCCCTTTGGAAATGGGCTGTGAATGAACCTTCCCCAGACTCACTCTCAGTTACAACTGAGAAGGGTCTGGTGTCAACCAGGCTAGCAATATACTTTTGCAACTGAGTATTTTAAAGTTTAGATTGGCCCCATTAACTTCCATTGTATTGAACCATGAAGGTTCCTTTTATTGTATTTTGTGGGGTTTTTAGTACAAATATCTAAACGCCCTTAAAACATTTTTTTAAATGCAAATAGGGTAAGAAAAATCAACTTTTTTGGAGATTTGTTGTTGTTTTTGGATCAAAGAGAGAAGGCATACAGGAGAACAAGGTTCTAGTGAGGGTCTGACTTGGTTAAAGAACATCATTAGCATTCATTATAGTCCTATAAGCTTGAGTAATTACAGGCGTGAGAGCACGGTAGAAGAGCGGTTTACACTGTTAGTAATTTGATTTCCATCTACGCTAATAACTTCCTTTGTGCGTGTTTATGTGCCGTGGCAGAACACAAGTACTGTTTGGCTGCAGGCTGAATGAGGAGGAGAAAGAAAGGGCTCTTTAAAATATCTATAATTAAGTTGCATTCATCTTATTGCACTGTCACAATCCAGATCTGTGACATGGGAAAGATAGAGGACGAGACTCGACTAGCTTTACACGCACGTAAGGTGTTAGGCATGTTATTAATACTGGATCAGATCGGTTCGTGATTGGGTCATATCACAACATTTCTCTGAGACTCATGAACATGAAAAAACGGAATAAAATAAAATAGAGGTCACATCGCAAAATAGATCTGTGTTTTTTTTCTTTAAGATTAAATTTAAACTGATAAAATAAAAAAAATCCATCGGATGACTCTAAGAGATGAAAATAAGCTTTGTTCATTAATTAACCTTATTAAGCAGTACAAAAAAAACAAGATAAATACCATAAATTTGTCTCAGTTTGGGTTTGATGCAGTTTATAAGAAATATGATTGGATGGTTTAGTTCTCAGCTGATCTGTGACTCTGTGTATACAGGCCCAAATGCAATTCAAAAGAATGAATAGAACTAGTAAAAGAACCAAATAGACCATTTATAAGCAGAAAGAAAGCCAGAGTATTCACTTCTTTTTAAACCAAAGATGCAATCTCTGCAAAATAAAAAAAGTAATCTAGTATGCAGTGGCATCTGAATTAGTGCGCATCTTTAGATGAAAGAGAGAGAAATAACTGAGATCAGAACAGAGTCATGGCTCTCTTTAGTGAGTGTGTGTTGGCGTGTTCGAGGAGTGTGTAGCGCATTCATATTTCAACATAGAACAAAACCTATTCACTTGCTCTTTCATTGTGAATTATTTATTTATTTGTTTATCCGCCGTGTTTCGACACTCGGTCCTAGACCTTTTAGGTCATGCCATTGTCTGTTCTGCCTCCTTGAGTCCTCCTGTTGGAAAGACAGATGAGGTGAAGGTGAAGTACAGCGATGTGGTTAAACGCCATGGAACACACAAAACCATGTTCTAACGGCTGAAATGCTATTTTTGTTTTTCAGAATGCAACGCTTTATGAGGGGGTTCACAGAAAGTGACCCGATGGTAATTGCATAGAAATGAGGGCACAGTTTTGCCACAGTTTCTGCTCATGTCCCCAAAACCTTCCTGCTGTAAACCTCTCTCTCTCTCTCTCTCTCTCTCTCTCTCTCTCTCTCTCTCTCTCTCTCTCTCTCTCTCTCTCTCTCTCTCTCTCTTTCTCTCTCTCTCGCTCTCTCTCTCTCACACACGCTTTTGCTCGGGGCTAGGTATGGAACTGGAGGCATAAGGTCAGCAGGTTAACTCAATGTCTTTGTTATTGCACAATAACTTCCTATTTACCTGCTGGACCAATTCCTTTCTTCCCTGTGTGAGTGTAACCCAGCTGCCAAAACCTTGCCTTTGTCTCGACGAGGAGTGGTGACCCATGCATTTGGATTACCTTGCTTGAGTTTCAATAACCCCGGCGGTTCTGCGTGGGGGGGTGGGGCGACTGACTCATGGTACTACCCTGGGAAAACACATGAAGCTCATAGGGCGACCTGTAAGACACCGCCGGTTTAAACCCCTCACAATGCCATCCTTAAAATGAACGACTTTCTGCAAACGTGAGATCAAGTGAAATGATCAAAATCTGTCTGAGGTTACTTGACTCGAATGCAATTAATGTGTCAAAGTACTGGCAGGTACACCGTCATGAAACAAAAAAAAAATATTAGAAACAGCAAAACGGCTATGCTTGTTGTGACATGACACCCACTCGAGTGAGCGGCAACATAAATAGACGGCTCCTGTATTTGAAGTGTTTTAATTGTTCTGTTTTGATGACAGAGGGGAGTGCATTATCCACTTGCTGTTTGACAGGTAATGAGTGAGTAGAATAAGGAGACATTGTTTTCTTTTTTCCCCTCAATGATTTGAACGTCAAACTCTGTTTTGTGAATTGATGGACTGGAATGTCAACTCTGGCTTCTCACTATCCAGCAGACTTAAGAGATAGGACCCCCTATTTTATTTGATGTGTTGCATTGTGATTCAGTGGTGTGGGAAATTCTTTAAATATACTATCTGGAACTTCTGTTTACTTTTTACATCAAACTTTTATGGCACAAAAGGAGAAAGAAGATGAATTGATTCTTTTATTACTTTGAAAGAACTGTCTAAGCCGCGACTCAATGCATAAAAGAAAGACTAGAATAAAGGGATTGTAAATACAAAACTCTGAAAGAACATCGCAAGAGTACGTCATCTGAAAGCAAGTTAAGCAATTATTTGCTGTGGTCCAGAAGGGTTCTTATCCCTGGCATTCACCAGGTCTTCTCTGCTCATCTGCCAACTGTGTCAGAGGCTCTGGCGTTCAGCAGTGCCAGTGTGAGGACAATCTGTGCCAGTGTAGAAGAAGAAGGCATGGCCTTACCCACCCACAGAGCCATTGTGTGTCTGACTGATCCACTGGCATCAATGCACTGCCTTCATATGAAGGTATGCTGTGCTGGAATGTTGGAAACCCTCACATGCAGTCCTACAGGTGACTGGAGTGCTACTGGATATTATATTTGTTCAGTAGGACAAATTACTCAAATGACTGCACATCTTAGCATTATCTGTGCACACACTGTAAAAATGAATTGAGAAACTTAAAAAAATTAAGTCAGCATGATGCAAATGTTTACATTTTTTCCCCAAAAAAACCAATGGACCATATTCACAGACTATGATTAAGCTATTTAACAGTCAGCACTGTAGATGTACCATGGGGTGTAGCATTGTAAATCCTACACGTTTCTTATATGTTCATGTTGCATTGTAAATAGTATATCACCTTTGCATCATATTATAAAAAAAACTAGTTAACACTGCTGTGGGGGTGTTTCTAATACTGCGGCTATGTGTCACATCTGTTTCTGGTTTGGTTTTATGTTCTGGTCTTCATGTCTTTTATTTTGTAGTTTTCATAGTCATGGTTTCTGTTTGTCATGTGATTTCCTTGCCCTCATCTGATAATAGGCTGCGTTTTTTATGCCGTTCCCTCGCTAACTTCCCTCAGTCTCGTTCACTCGGATGTACGTCATTGCTTACGTTGCACGAGTGCCCACTACTGGCGGAACCCTTGCAATGTGCTGAATTGAAACATCCTAAGTCCTTGATCACTTGAATCCGCTATGGAGTTGATATAATAGGCTATTACATTTTTTTTTCCATTATAAATTAGTTTAATGCATGTATATAGGTGTGTTTGGGTTGTTTTATACATCAAAAATATATATAGGCTAATTCATATATCATAGTTGTTTGTGGTGGTGGTGATTAGACGAGATCTGAGATGACGTCACAATCGTGTTGCATTGTGGTAAATGGAGCTGCCTGAAGTGTACATGAAGTAGACTCGCTCCCTCAAAATCGAGGGGTTGAAGGTCTGCCCATATAAACTTCCCTTGTACACTTCACGAAGTTGAACGCACTTCAAAATGGCGGCTGGGTTTCCCCCGAGGGGAAGTGCTTAGGGAAGTTTGCGAGTGCATGTCTAAAAGTGGAGTGGAACGCAGCCCATGTCTTGTGTTTCCCTAGTCTTATGTGTCATGTTCTCATTGGTTGTTCTGGTCATGTGTCCTGTTTTCTCATTGGTTCATTGTTTGATTATTCTCAGGTGTTCCTTGTTTTGTGATTAGTCCTCGTGTATATAGGCCTATAGCCCTCATGTTAACCTTATCTTTTGTGTAGCTTTGTTCACTGTGATGTTCATGTTCATGTTCATGTTCATGTTCATGTTCATGTTCATGTTCATGTTCATGTTCATGTTCATGTTCATGTTCATGTTCATGTTCATGTTCATGTTCATGTTCATGTTCATGTTCATGTTCATGTTGTCAAGTTTTTGTTTGTGTCTGTATTTGTTGGGATTTAAATGAACTGCACTTGGGTTCTTTATACTCGCCTTCAGTGGACCATTAAACTATGGTCGGTGAACTGAAATTGACATATTTCTCTCTTCTGACCGCTGTTATCAATATCTCTTTCTTTTTTTCATTTTAAGGAAAGTTGTGAAAACATTATTGTGGAGTTTCTTTTGCTATTTGAGCAAATGGGAGCACGCAAAATATATTTAATGTAGTCTCTAATTCTTATATTCTCTAATTCACCGCTATAGAAGTTTGACAACTTCTGCTTCTGAGAAACCCGGAAATGTGAATAGGGTCTCATCAATAGTCCACAATAATACCATTTTGTTTAACCAATTTGAATTGAACTAAACAAAACATTTTATTCAGCCAACACATTCTTGTCAAGGCATTTACAGACTTGTTTAATAAAATTGACTGAAATAATTTGTTTATGGTTGTATGTGCTCTTTAAGGGATTGGCACCCAGTTCTTTCTTCTATGGAACATAAAAGAAGCTATTTTGAGCTATTTGCAGTGTTTATTCTTTTTCTTTTTTTGTCCATACAATGGAAGTAGGTGGTCACCAAAACTGTTTGGTCTTCCACAGAAAAATGAAATGCATACAGGCTTAGAACAACATGAGGGTAAGTAAATGATGACAGAACAACAACAGAATAAATGGTGAGCAGAACTATAAGCCTATTACAGAAACTGCATAATTTCTTTATGCTGCAATGCATGCTGGGACCTTGCAAAACTATAAAATAGCACACTGTTCAAAATAAAATTGTTCAGATGACTCTGTTAGGCTAGTTGAGACAACATTTCAGGGTATATTGTTAGTCTAACGTGTGTGTGTGTGTGTGTGTGTGTGTGTGTGTGTGTGTGTGTGTGTGTGTGTGTGTGTGTGTGTGTGTGTGTGTGTGTGTGTGTGTGTGTGTGTGTGTGTGTGTTTTAGATTCAAGGTAATCCACATTTCTTAGTATTGACACAAAACCATACCGGATGGAATGTCTGTGCTGAAGGAGGCTCTGTGCCTGTTCCACAGGTTGGTTCTGTGTGAAATCATGCAGCAATAAGGCATCCTTAAATTTGACAGACATTTTAAAATGTAATTCATTTTTACCCGTGATGGCAAAGTGGAATTTTCAGCATCATTACTTTAGTCTTTAGTGTCACATGGTCCTTCAGAAATAATTCTGATATTCTAATCTGCTGCTCAAGTAACATTGATCTGTGCTTCTTAATATTTTTTGTGATACAAACATTATAATTTTTTATAATTTATCTAGAAAGTTCAGAAGATCAGAATTGACTTGAAATATATATATATTTTGTAACATTATAAATGTCTTTAGTGTCACTTTTGAGGAATGTAATGCATCCTTGCGGAATTAAAGTATTAATTTCCTTTTAAAATATCTTATTATTAAGAATGAATTATTATAAAATAACTAAGTAGAATAACAAAATTGTATTCATAATTTTTGCCTATAATTTCATTTATAATTTCGAGTGTCTATATTCATAGCCATAGTCTCATTTTAAACCAATAATGTCATAGCATTATTTCTGCAGATGTAATTTGTGTGTAAATGCAATAATGCCACCACTGTGCTGCAATAAACATTCTTAGAAAATGCACCTATTCAAATATATGGCACTTCTCTGCTGCCTGAAGTGTAAAGATGGCAAAGGACCTTCTTTTGAGTCAAACAAGCGATTACTCTTTAAAAAAACACACACACACACACACAAAAACCACTACCTTGTCATCATCTCAAAATATGTTTGTGCTATACTGTAATATCTTCCAGGTTCTGTCTCTCTCCCTTTTTCTCTCTCTCACTAATCCCTGGTAAATGGCTAAAGTATAGAAAGCCCTGCAGGCGAGAAGGTTTTGTGCTTGGAGGAGTGCTCAGTGAAGCACGCAGGAAAGAGGAGACACCAAGGGTACATAGTTTGGGCTCAAGGTGACCTCAGATATGCACACACCCTCTGGTCTACTACTACACAAAGAAGATATAAAGGTAAAGATGTAGATCAGATAGGAAACCTCTGTCTATGACATCATTTCTGTCTTTTGGTCTGCTCTTAAGGCTCTGTCTTCAGCTCCTAGAAATGAAGCCCCTCTACTTCTCAATGTAATGTGTTTCCACATAATTAATTCTCTTCTTTTTGATTCCTCTCTAAATTCTCTACACTAAAGCAGCATCTCTCTTTCTCTTGCCCCTCCGCCCCCTCTCGGTGCTGGATGATGAAAAGCTCTTGTAGGAGTAGGAATGGCTGCAGGCTGTAGACAGGCTCTTCCATTAGGCATGTTAAATATGAGAAGACAGGACTGTGTGAAAAGAGGCCTAGGCAGAAAGCTCTCCCTCCCACAGTCTCCGAACCTCAGCCGCGCAAGCAGTCAGGGTTTGAGCCGGGCCACGGTTCTGTAAACCATAACGCTAATTAATGTATCTCCACCCCTTCTGCACACGGAGAGAGGACAGATTAACAGGATGAATTTCAGAGAAGGGAGAAAAGTTTGGAGTGTAAGCATTAGGCCTGGTTCATGTTCGTGTAAGCTGCATGTAAGTGTGGCTGCAAGGCTGTGGCTTTATACAGAAAATAAAATGGGTTATTATATTTTCAGGGAGACCACAACAATATACAAATTTAAATGAATCTGCATGGAACGGAGATCAAACCAAAATTGCAGCTGTAAACTGCTTGTATCATCTGGGTCAGGGGTCACAGGACCTACAAGGAACCACAAGGGGGGTCTGCGAAAAAGTTTCTGGGGTAAAAATTATCAAAACAAAACACATCGAAACAAAACGGATAAATAAGTAAATACATCTTTAAATACTACTAATAATAATTATAATGGAAATCATTATTATTATTATGTTTTTTTAAGTTTCTTTTTCTGCCTTATTTAGTTATCTTTTTTATTTATTTATCCCTTTATTCATTTATATATTATTTCTCTGTTATTATTCATTTTAATAATGATTTAAAAAATGCTTTGAATTTTACATTATTATTGTTTCATTCTGATTTTCTACAATCTGCAGTTTTTACATCGATTTTTTTTTTTTCATTAAAATATATATAGTTGCATTTGAATTTTAGGAAGTCTATGCTTTTAAAAGGTATGAATCCCGGTCTGGATTCTGTCTTATTTACCAAACAGAAAATTATGTTTTTGAGCTTGTCACTGTATGTATAACTTGCATCAATCTGACACTCGTCACTGTCAAACAACGGGTGAGCAGATGGCTCCATTATTTATCATTGCTTCAGAGCCTAGATTGCATAAAATGTGCGTATTATCCATATTTTCTGCTGAGCAGCACATGACATGCATCAAACAGGCTCAGCACTGAAACTTTGCTTGCAGCTACACTTCTGCTAGGGAGTACTGTGCAGCTAATGTGGGCTGTTGTGCTAAAATAAACACGGTGTGAAACCAAACTTTTCTAGTCACAAGTAATGTACCATCTGGTAGGTTAACCCTGTTTGTTATGACTCCCACAGTCTCCCAATAACAAACTCTTCAGGCTGTGTGGATCAGATGAGCTAAAGCCTTGTTTGAGTGTCTGAAGTGCTGTCCGCCCCATCACCTTTGACCCGACACCCGACCCCTGATGTGTTTTGTTGGGGTGCAGTTGTCATGCAGGACAATAGGAGGAAGACGACAGGCCTGGGACACTGCGGCAGTTTGTAGGCCTTCGGGCACAGACACCATCCGCCAACCCCCTCCCACCCATTACCTTAGTGGGGTAAATCCAAATCACTCAACTGTGTCATCTGCCCCCCTCCTTCTCCAAAACCTCAATCTCCTGCCTGTGCTACTAACAAGATCTGATACCATCAGATAACTGCTGGAAGTGCAGAAGTGGGTGGAGAAATCATTCTCCACCACCAACGAGATGTCACCACCATCTTTGTTGGAACTGTCACGTTAGAGTGGTTTGTGCTCCTCGCTTATTGGAAAGACCAACAGACATTGTTGGGCGAATAAAAAACATGCCTCCAATATCAGATCTCATCGCCATCCTGAAAATGATTGCTGGATGAAGTATGTCATAGACAAGATTGCCTGTGTGTGTGAGTGTGTGCGCATTTGAGGCTTCCGCGCGGCGTATGCAAGAATCAAATTATGATTCAGGAAGGAATAACGTCGGAGTTCACGCAGATAGAGCCTCATCTAGCATTATGAGTAATTTAAACCTGAAACTGCTTAACCAAATCACAACAGTTCAAACAAAGCACAAGAGATTTTAATGAGTGTCAGAGGCCAAAGAAGATCTGATAATCTCAATGAGATGAGAGAAGAAACCTTAAATGGATATTAATATCAAATCAGGACTTGTGGAGTGGGAGCAGCGTAGCGCGAAATGCCCAATCTGAAGATCTCAGGCCTGTCTCTGCGCTGGCACTAATGTGAGCTGACCTCCCCGAGCCCTCTGTTAGGATCTGGAGAGACTCTGATTAATAATGGAGAAACGGTGCGGTCAAAGACTGCTATCTCAGTGGTATGAGTCGGAGATGTCCCCCTGCGTCAGTCACCCCGAAAAACACAACCGTCCTAGAGCCCCAGAGGACGGAATCTATAATTGATGAGAGATCAAAAACGAAGAAGAACACTATGTAGGTTATGTGATTTGAATGGTCGAATGTGCTGGAATGGGACAGAAGGCAATTTTGTTCGTTTTAGTATGAGAATGGGAGAGAAACACCCGCAAGGGACTTTGTATTGGAATTATTAGATTCAAAAAATTACAGTAATTAAATGTGACAGTGGCACAATTTCATGTTTACAAGATGTAAAATATTGCCATGCACAATCTCAGATGTATTTGCGCATGAGCTAGATTTGTGGTTTCCAGACTTTTCAGGTCAAGAACGACCTTCACACTACCTTAGAATCTCAGCTGATCCCAGTCATTCACCAATGTTTAACGATATTTATTTTTAACGAGTACAGACTTTGAAAACTATATTACCAGTGGATTCTTAGAAATAAATGGAATATAGATAATGTTGTCATATACAATGCAGCGTTCAGTAAACGCATGTTGCTGAAAGTTCAAAGGAGATCATTTTACTAATAACAGAGAATATACACAGGAGAAAAATAGCACTTATACCACATAACATAAGATGAGAATCGAAAAAGGATTTAACAAAATAGGAGTGCTTATACACAACAAACTAAACTATACACAGGTGGGATAAATCAGTAACCTAGGTAACAAACAGGAAGGAATTAGTAACTAAGGAAATATGACTAATCTGAAAGGAAACAGGAAGATGAACATCGTTTTGACAATGGTGTCGTCTGTATGTGGAAAACTCAAAAGGAAAAACTTGATTCGGTGTTGATTCTGTGGTCACTGCTTGCAAAACAAAGTCCCTTTAATTAAGCTACATGCTCTTAGTACTGTAGTAGGCAACTATATTCATTAAGAAAGAGTTATTTTTCTGTGGCCACAAAACTGCACATTTTGGATGTCTCTATCTGATACGCCCATTTCAGATCTCAGAGATTCTTCTAATAAGCTGATAAGTTGAATCAGTTCAGGTGTGTTTGATTAGGGAGACATTTAAAATGTCAGTGCTGTGCGATTTGAGGACCATGGTCGCTGAGCTAATAATTCAGTATTAAAGTATATTTCAAAGTATGTATCTTGGTATTACGTGATGCCATTACTGTACCTTAGTGCTACCACAGTACTTCGTCATTGCATGCACGCATTCAAAAAACCCTTTTGTAAGTAAGAAAGACTGTCCTCGCTCAACACCACATGATGTGTCAGGGTTACAGCGAATCTGGTTCTTTATTTGTGACAGGCATGGGTGTCTGTGTTAGAGTGCATCTCAGGTTTGTATGCTAGACCCAAAAGTTTATGAGTAACTGTTAAATATTTATGATAATGAGCTATAATTTTGAATAAGTATCTAGATATCATCGAGATACTGTAAATATATTTGGTAAAACTTTACAATAAGGCCCAAGTGGTTACTTTTATGCATGAACTGACACTGAGCAATACATTTGTTTCAGTATTTATTCATCTTAATAAATGTTCTGTTAGTTCATCTTAAGTCAAGTAATATTAACAGATACAACCTGATGTATAATTAATCGTTTAAATTAGCATTAACTAAGGTTTATATATGCTTTAGAAGTATTTTTGTTTAGAAGTATTGTTTTTAGTTCATGTTAACTAATGTAGTTAATGTTAACAATTTTTTAAAAAGTTTTTATTTAAATTTTAGTTCACTTTTTAGTAATTTTGTTCTTTTTGTCATTTTTATTAGTTATTGCTTTTTTAAACATGTATACAGTACATAGTTTTTTTTTTGTTCTTTTAGTAAATAAAGTGAAATGTTTTTATAAAAAAAAGCTGTGCGCAATGAACAAATCAAACACAAGTAAGGGTTTCACTTTTTTATTTTGATGGTCCCCAAAGCTACTTAGTTAAGACTGTCAGTCCAAATCCTATTTTTGTGCATATCTGATTGAAATCGTATCAGATTTAGCAAGTTTAAACGACAAAAAAAATAAAAATTACATGAAATTTGATCTTTTTCGAATCCGTTTCAAGCTACATCCATATGTGGTTTGAAGTCCTATTCAAATCGCATTTCTGGAAATCCATTTCAGTTTGACAGCTCTGATCGGATTTCGCGTGGTTCATGTGACCATCTCACGCCACGTAAAACGTAAACGTCAGATGTTGTTAGAAAGTCGCTGCCGAAACAAGGCTGTGTTGTAACAATTAAATAAGACAGCCTATAAGACAATGTCTATTGCAAACCCCTCCATGTTGCGGTTGTTGTATTTGGCGTATTTCTACCAACGCAAGTATTCCAGAAAACTAAAGAGCCGCATGGACACACAAATCGGATCTGAACAGTTGCGATACACAGTGTGGATGTCAATCATTTTAGATCAGATTCCAATCGTATACACAAATAAACGTATACATGCCGTTTTTTTCCCTAGGATTTCCTGATACTTCAATGAATCCATCTTGCCTTCCACACGCTCCCGGGTTTCCAGTGCCAGAGGATGCAAAGCAGCCCTACAGCATCACCGAGCCACCATGCCTAACTGTAGACAGAGTGTTCTTTTCAGCATATGCTTCATTCTTCTTCCTCCAGACACACCGCCGATCCATAGTGCCGAAAAGTTCCAGTTTTGTTTCATCGCTCCACAGAACAGAATCCCAAAACTTCTGTGGCTTATTTATACGATTTTGATCACCTTTTCTCTGCCTTTGGATCAGTAGTGGTGTACGTCTTGGAGTTCTGGCAAGCTGAAACCTCAGTGCCTGTTGCCACAAAGTCTTGCTGCAGGTCTTTTGCAGTCACTCAAGGGGTTTTCTGAACCTGCCTTCTCAGAAATCTGGTTGCAGCCATTGATATTGCTTCCTATTTCTTCCCTGTGTAACCACTGTTCAGATATTTCATGTGTTTTAGCCCAAGCACACCTGGTGCAGCTAATGAAGCCCTTGATTATTTGCATCAGGTGTGCTTGAGACCACACCTATTTTGTGCTGTTGTGATGGATTCTATTCAGGGGGTTGAATAATTTTGATATTGCAAAAGTCATTGAAAGTTGCATTTTCAGTTGAATTTGGGGAAACCATTTTGTTGTGTTGAGCTATTTTAATTAGGCTACTTTTGTTTCATTTGTTCATTGCAAACAGCTGAAAGTCTGTACATTTTGCCAATAAACATTATAAGGGGGTTGAATAGTTTCGATTACAAATATATATATATATATATATATATATAAAATCCTACTAAAGTAGTAGTTTATAAAAAAGTAGCACTTGCAACAACAATTTTAAGACCCATTATTTTTCATTATCTGTATTTAACAAACCGTCCATGTGTGTCTTTGTGTGCTCTTGTAATCTTTCACTACACTTTATGGAGAAAGATTATTGTCTGATAGAGGTGTTGATCAAACATGTCTAGACCTAAGTATATACTCGGGTGTCTTCTTTCAAGCCTGAAAGCATGTCATACTCTAAACAGGCTTTATCTTACACACTCATCTCTTTTCTTCCTCGTGAGCTCCCTCAGGGGCCACATGCTAGCACAAGAGCCTTCCATAGCTGGAAGAACATCCTTCGCTCATGCAATGTGACTCCAATACAAGCTTAATGAGTCTTAATAACTTGTGCAGACAACTTAAAGACAGTTTTCTTGAAATTGTATAGAGAAAAGTGAACATTTTATTATAATGTAGTTTAATTTGACTCATTACGACCTGGTAATGCCACTTGACACCTTGTTTTCATGTCTGAGGAGAAATGGTGTTGATCATATTTGTGTAATGTTGTTGCGGTTTGCAGATAGAACAGAGCTATTTGTGCACTCCATAGCCTTTTAAACTTTAGGTTGTACAGCTTTAGTCAACTCCCTTTTTATAATTTAAGGCAAGTAAAAACAAGAAACATCCTCTTCTGTGGTCTCATCTCATTCAGTTATTATCACCCTGAGGTGAATCATGTAACTCCTTCTCTTTGGTTGTTTTTTTTCACCAGCAGAATTGACTTGATATTACGGATCGACACATCAGGGCTGTTTGTATGCTGCTCTTGGCTCTTTTCCCTGCTCAAGGAAGGTACTTAGGTAGGCATATCTGTGTAAAGTAAGTGCAGTGTGAGATTTGTTGGATCCATCACAGTCGTTTACTGATGCCTTGAGGCCAAGCAAAGGTCTGTGGGAAGAGGAAGCATTCACATTTACAAACACATGTACACATGAACTTGAAAGTCTTATATACAAGTTACAAATTGTTAACAGTAAAATGTTGGTATGTAAATAGTAGTAAATGTATTTAAAATCAGTTTTTGTACATGTTTAAAGACATTTAGCTCAACAGGTTTTAAGCAATCAGATCAGGATTAAACTAATCAGACTTTCCAACCTCATTTCACACTCACACACTCTCACACAATTACAGTGCATTAAAGGAAAATTTACTTTTTCAAAGACACATAATTACGGGGTATGGAATGAGTCATAGCTGTGATAGACACGTAAATAGGAAAGAAAAACTTGTTCATCCAATTGTGACTGCCAGAGCTTTGCCCTGTGGAAGAAAAACCAAGCCAACGGATAAAGAGTTAAATCCAGACTCTTTCCTTTATTCCTGTTATTGTGCTTTTCCATTCTTCCCCATTCTGTCTCACGTTCTTTCACTATTAAAACACGCTACTTTTTAAACAAGTCCAAGTTTTGTTTTGAAAATTGTGCTCAATGTGAACCAAAAACAAAAGTTATAGGTTACAGTTTTCATTTTAAAACCAAATAGTTTTGCATTAGGTAGGTGTCATGAACTAACAATAACCAATATTTTTTATAGCGATTAGAAATCTTTGTTAATATTAATTATATGTATACTACCGGTCAGTATTAGTTCATATAGATCATATAGTAGCTTTAGTTCATATACACATTTTAACAGTACTGATATTTTTACTCTCAGCCTTTGAGTTTATTCTAAAGTGTGTACAGTACAGTATTTTTTACAGTAAAAACCATTACGTTTATGGAGTCCCCACAAAGATAGTGAAACTAGTGTGTGTGTGTGTGTGTGTGTGTGTGTGTGTGTGTGTGTGTGTGTGTGTGTGTGTGTGTGTGTGTGTGTGTGTGTGTGTGTGTGTGTGTAAAATGTATATGCATTTTACCATTCTAAACATATAAAATTATTATAGTTTGAACACACTTAAACTGTTTTACTTAATGATCAATGGCCATCAAAACTCAAACCTGATATTTAAAAAGGCAACTGAGGTTTAAAACATAGCCTATTCCACTTTCCCTTCTGCCACTGACCCATATAGCAATCATAACCAAGAATAGCCTATAAATGCTGTAAAAATATTGCTAATTCATGTTAATAGCATCTCTAAACTTCCTCTCTTCCATCTCTTCCCTTCCTTCTCCAGCTTTTTCAGCAACAGTAAAAAGAAACACAAGAAAAACAAACAGTAGGCTACGGAAAGCGAATAGGCTGTGGGCCCGGTGGGAGGATTTGCTGATGAAAATATTCGCTGATCAGGAATGAATCAAAGGAGATAATAAATGTTTTGGAATTTGTGCACCCTATGGACTACGTCCCCCAACCACTATCAGCCTGAACCATCAGGTTACTTGTCTTTATCAGTCGTTTGGCTGCATTTCCATGCATATGGTCTGTTGACTCTGTACAAGGACTGGGCTGCACTGCCCTCTAGTGGTGGATGTCCATCTGAGGCCAAACGAGATAGTATTATGATTATCTGAAGGACAGTACTATCAAAGGTAAAGGGCCTTTGTATATATAAAGAGCATATTTACAGTGTGCATCCCTGTAGGTTTAAAATCATTGCAGGGGTAAAATACATCTACATTAGGCTACTGTCTTAGTTAAACCCTAAAATGCAAAATGACTGTGAGAGGTAGATTTAAATATACATAGCTCAGAATTTAATGGAAAGACCCCACCATATACCCAAACAAACGTGCATGAGTGTTTGTCTGTCATCTGGCTGAGTGAGTGACTGGGTTTCTCTTGGTTTTGTCCAGGCATGAGGCTGCTCCCCCAGTTGAGGAGAGCACAGCACTGGTGATAAGATTATACCGTGACTTGTGTTTGCTCATGATGAACAAGCCCTCGTTAGCAGGGCCTATAGTCTGCTCATTAGTACCAGTTACACGTTTTGTTGAGAGTTCAGACAGACTGTGGCTCTTCCCTCACCCTCTTCATCATCATTTACTGTTTGCACTCTTTAATTATCTTTGTCTCTCCTAAGCAGCTTGATTTAGTGCCGATACACACTTTTAGGGACTTTGCCAATATGGTTGCCCAGTCTTAATTGAACCCATTTGCTAGGATGATGCCACAAATCCATCAAAAGTAACTAAAAGAAGACCCAAGCTGTGGGAAAGAATTTACAGGATGCAGATTGTAGAGAAACACTGGGTTGCAAACTATCATTCAATTGTATATCTTAAGACACCTTGCAGTATATTGTCAAAATAAAATATGACCCGATTTTTTTCAGTTTGTTTTATATTTATTATTATTTGCATACATGGGACTGTCACACAGGCTGGTCATGACCTGAAAGTTTAAAAAAATGGTTTAATGTTGATTTCAGACTAGCTAACAATTATGTTAAATTAGAATAATTTTGTTGAATTTTGTCCCAATATCTAGTTCATATTTTTTGCTATAGCTGTGGAGTACAAGAGAACCATATAAATAAATTATACATGAAAGCATTTTCCATAACATCAGGTCGGGGAAAGTTTTTATACACCACCGGTCAAAACTTTGGGATCAGTAAGATTCTTTGATCACACTTTATTTTAGGGTCCAATTCTCACTATTAACTATGACTTTTGCCTCAATAAACTCCTAATTACTGCTTATTAATAGTTAGGTAGCTGTTAAGTTTAGTTATTTGGTAGGATTAAAGGATGTAGAATATAGTCATGGAGAATAAGGCATTAATACAGTATGTGCTTTATAAATATTAATAAACAGTTAATATCCTAGTAATATGCATGCTAATAAGAAACTAATAAATAGTGATAATTGGACCCCCAAACTATTGTTACCAATATATATATATATATATATATATATATATATATATATATATATGTGTGTGTGTGTGTGTGTGTGTGTTGCAAGTAATTACAGTTTTTACAGTCGCTGTTGGCCAAAAAAAAAGCATTTTTTTTATTATTTTTTTTATTATTGCTTCATGAATTGCTTTAGCCTATAATAGTTTCCTGTGGTTACCCTATTTAGTGACAACATGCGTATTCAAGTTTAATTTTTGTCAATAAAGCTTTTGAAAGGTTCAATAGCTGTTTTGTAGTGAAAACATAAATGTATATGAGTAAAACAATTGACGACCCTGAGAAATATTCACCTCAACTACTGTAGCCCCAGTCTCCTCTATCTTAAGAAAACTGTCTGTAAAATCATCTTTATGCACTAATATCTCTTTGTGCACTTCTCTGTGTTTCAAAGAAAGGTGCAAAATTCAACATGGCTGCTCTGAAAGTAAACGAAGCCTTCCATTTCCAATTATTCTTGGCAGCAGGGTGTTCTTTTCAGCACTTTCTTTCTTTCATATCCTTTCTCCGGCATATCCAAGTTGTTTATTCTTCTTGATGACTATCTCTTGCACTGTAGAAATCTAAAAAGACTTTGGAGCAAATCATTCCAAGCCTGGATATTTTTAAAAAGATTCTCGAGGCTTTTGCAAAAAAGTACAATGCCTTGGGTTCCTTTTATTGTCGTCTCTCTCTCATTCTCGTCATCTTTGTGATACTTGCAAACACTCACTTTTATGACAAGAGCTCTAACTTAAATCAATTTAAATCGGCATTTGAAATTCCTTTCGTTATGCTATTGTGCAGGTTTGAAAAAGAATGAAAGGCAAATCGGAATTGTAACATCTGCCGAATTGGGGTGCTCTTCCCCCTCCTGTACGGCTTTCGTCACACACACAAAAAGGAGTTGATCGATTCAAGTCCATTTAAAGGTTTTGAAATAAATCTGTATCTTCCCATTTTGAGAGGGGAAACAGAGACAAGAAGGGAAAAGAAAAAAATCACGGGCCCCGCAGGCAAACAAACATTAAAGATGCTGGGAGGACAGAGGCAGCCAAGCTTAGTTAAAGCCAACTGGATGATTCATTTAACCGCTTCTGTCGTCTCCATAAGCAGTATGTGGATTTCTGCTGAAGCTAAGGACTCTCTCTCTCTCTCTCTTGTTCTGTCTCACTTTCAGTCTCGCTGCCTCTCTCCTTCTAGTATGACTTTGAAGCACTCTCCTTACAACTCAATAGTGAATCCTGCACAAAGCTTACTCAGAAAGATGCTCTTGGTGGATTGTACGTTTTTTTCTTCTTCCTGCCGTACATTCAAACATCACTGAAATAATTATAGTCTATTTCTTCAAAGCTTAAAGTGGTTCTAAAGCTGTATTGCCTTAATTTTTGCATCACAAGGGAAGAAATTACAAAAAAAGAAAAAGAAACGTGCTTGCACTTGTCCATTTAAAGGGGACCTATTTAGCCCCTTTTTACAAGATGTAATATAAGTCTCAGTTGTCCCCAGAATGTGTCTGTGAAGTTTCAGCAATGCAAATGAGCTACTGTTCCCCACCCCGCTTTCCAGAAGAGGGCGGAGCCTGTACAGCTCGTGCTTCGGATACTCTGCCAATACATCTGTTTGGTTTTGATTATCCTCTCTATCTCTGTCATGCTCACGTGACATTGCAGTTCTTCTTCATCATGAAAGTTTATTATCTGCATGCAACTTCAGATATATTGTTTTCTGAGCGCACACACCCGAAGCACGCACACAGAGAGCAGGATGTCAGACGCCGTGTCGTGTGAGTATTAAACCAAGTTCTCTTAATCAAGAATTCTGTAATCAGAATTCTTTCTACACTATACAATGAATCCATCATTTATATTGTGTCTGCACTTTGTTTGTTATAATGAAAGGATTCGCGAGCTTGTAGAACTTGAACGACAGTGAAGTTGTTTGTCAAATCTTTTTTGCCAATATCAGATGGGATGTCCTAATTTTCTGGGGCCCTAAGCAGCCACTTACCTTGCTTATTAGTTATATGATACCACCCCTGCCGTCAACTCACGTCAAACCTCATTGGTTCTCACATAACGTTTTATGAAATTTCATGAAGTGCAAGAACCTGAGAACCAATGAGCATGAGGTTATATGCTAGTTAAGGTTTGTACTGTATTTCCTAATCACATGTACGGTCATCAATGTTTTGATTTGATTTGAGGGTGAATAAAGGCTTAGGCCATTATGTAACATTCCTTAATGTTAATTGTCTGTGTGTGTGTGTGTGTGTGTGTGTGTGTGCGTGTGTGTGTGTGTGTGTGTGTGTGTGTGTGTGTGTGTGTGTGTGTGTGTGTTGCTCAAGATAAAGCGATACAAGTTAGTAAAAACATGATGATGAGTCATTTTTGGGTAAAAAAATGGTGCATTCCGTAGTTCTTTAACTAGCGTTAGCATCGTTGTTCTTCGTTTACATTAAAGGGGAACTATTTTTGCCACTTTTTACATGACATAATATAAGTCTCAGATGTCCCCAGAATGTGTCTGTGAAGTTTCAGCTCAAAATACCCCACAGATAATTTATTATACCATGTTGTAAATGCCCATTTTTGAGTGGAAGGAAAAACATGCAGTTTTTGTGCATGTATTTTTAAATGCAAATGAGCTGCTACAGCTGGTGCCTCCAATACTCTGCCAAAAACAAAAACATCTGTTGGTTTTGATTATCATCTCTATCGCGGTCACACTCATGTGACTGCAGTTCTTCTTCATCATGAAATGTTAATGTCTGCTTATAGGCTGTTGAATGCTTGATTCTGATTGGTTGACAAATATTCTAAGGTGTGCAATTATTTTCAGGTAAACGCACAGCTAAAGTAATTCCAGGCATTACAGTTCTTTATTACACGGCTCTGTGGAATACTTGATTATGATTGGTCAATAGCGCCACTGGTACCGAACACTGTTGAGAGACTTAATTGACTCCAAGCTGTTGAATTATTAAAAGGATAGTGCATACCCGAGGTTTACCGTCCACTCCGCAAAGAGTGTGCATTATTTTTCTAATGTCTAATGTGTTTTAAAGCCATATCAGTCTAAACTTCTGATATATGGTTTTCAAAGCGCACACATCAGAGGCACACACAGAGAGCTGGATGTCAGACGGCCCGCAGCGTGAGTATTAAACTAAGTTCGCTCTCATGTCTTATTGCGTTTAAACTGTCAAATACACACAAGGTTATGTCAATCAAAGTTCACATAAGCACAGATGATTATATCTGTGAATGTAAACAGCAAGTAAAGAAATCACATGTGTACATTAAATCTGTGTATTAAAGTGAAAGCAGTAAAGTACCTACACTCTAAAAAATGCTGGCTTGTTTCAACCCAATTTTGGGTCAAATATGGACAAACTCAGCCGTTGGGATATATTTTTAAATTAAATTTTTTTACCCAATGTTTGGGTTTGTCCATATTTGACCCAAAATTTTTAGAGTGTACCTAGTGCTATACATGCTGTTATATATGCTATATAATACATTTCTTACTTGAGCGCTGCTGTTAAATGTCCTTGCGAGGAGATAAACATGGCGGTGTGGGTACAGCTCACTGAGGGCAGGGTATATGCAAATTGGGTAGAGTCCGTCAGCAGTTGTGGGCGGGGCCTAGGATCTGCAAACTGCTTGTTCTTAGACACTGCTTATGATTTATGGGGATTAAAAAAAGAGGAGTGGGTGGATTTTTACCAACATAGGGTGGTTGTGTACACACTGACGACACACATTTATGTTCAAACACCATTTAAAAGAGAATTTTGTATAGGTCCCCATTAAGCACTGATAACACAATGCTGTTAGATGCTGCACTGTCACCTATCAACATGGATGGATCATTGTCGATAGATTTGAAGTAAATTACAGTGTATACTAGTGGGTTTTAGAGAATGGTTTACACAATTAATTCATTATCAAATCTTTCCAAATCTCCCAAATTGCATACCCTAGCTCAAATAAATGTGCTCCATTGGCTAATTTTTGCACTCTTTACACCTTTAAAACACTACGCAATAGCATATCTACAGAGGCGGAAGCCAATGATCATACATATTCTCTCCATAATTTAAACTAGGCAAAATATGTTAGTCAGTCATATTTATTTATAGAGCGCATTTAAAAACAACAGCTGTTGGCCAAAGTGATGTACAAAGTGTAAACAGGTATCCTAATGAGTAAACATATAACACATAAATAAACAAAAAACTACAAATAATACCACTAGGCCCCCACTGACCATAAGCAATAGTAAATAAGTGGGTTTTAAGCAAAGATTTAAAATCAATGTATGTTGGTGCAGTCTTTATGTAAGATGGCAGATTGTTCCAAAGCTGTGGAGCGGCCACTGAAAAGGCTTTCAAATCTCCTTTCAATTTTTAAACGTGTCCTTGGAACAGTCAGCTGTAGACTACTGGTTGACCTAAGTTTTCTAAAAGCATTATGGTGGGATGAAAGGAGATCAGAGATGTATGGAGGAGCCAGTCCATGCAATCCCTTATAAGCAAACAGTAGTGTTTTGAAAT
Organism: Phoxinus phoxinus; assembly: GCF_949152265.1. Taxonomy (NCBI): domain Eukaryota; kingdom Metazoa; phylum Chordata; class Actinopteri; order Cypriniformes; family Leuciscidae; genus Phoxinus; species Phoxinus phoxinus. Next base: position 18,179,919 of record NC_136886.1, read on the forward strand.
CAATACGATGTTTAACTGGAAGCCAATGGAGAGAGAACAATACTGGTGAAATATGTTCTCTTTTCCTTTTTCCTGTTAACAATCTTGCAGCAGCATTTTGAACTACAGTAGGTGAAGACGTGCCAATAGGGACTGTGAGACACCCAAGTATAGTACATTACAGTAGTCTAATCTTGATGAAATAAAAGCATGTATCACAGACTCCATGTATCTGGGTGATGAAAATGCCTTAATTTTCGCAATATTCTTTAACTGATAAAAGCAACTTCTGACCACACCACTGATCTGTTTGTCGAAAGTCAGGGCAGAGTCAAAATTAACGCCCAGGTTTCGAACATGTGTATGGAGATTGCCAGCTAAAGGTCCCAATTTACTGGTCCCAATTAAGACTTTAATCTTGGAATCATTTAGCTGAATGAAGTTGGCAGACATCCACTGTTTAACTTCTCTCAAACAATCAAATAAACTCTGCAAACTAGAGTCATCCTTTGGATGTAAAGGAACATAACACTGATTATCATCTGCGTAACAGTGGTATGACACATTATGCTTGCTAAAAATAGTATACAACGGGAGCATGTATAAGGAAAATAAAACAGGACCCAGTATCGAGCCCTGCGGAACCCCATACAAAACAGGTGCACGAGATTATAAGTAATTGCCCGTCTCTACTGAGAAGGTCCGATCCTTTAAAGGAACACTCCGACTTTTTGGGACTTTAGCCTATTCACCTTATCCCCCAGAGTTAGATAAGTCCATACATACCTTTTTCATCTCCGTGCGTGCTATAAGTCTGTTTGACGCACCCACCACTAGCCTAGCTTAGCACAAAGACTGGATGTAAATGGTTGCAGCTAGCATACTAATCCAAATAAGTGACAAAATAACGCAAACATTTTCCTATTTACATGTTGTGATTTGTATAGTCACAGAGTGTACAAAAAACAAAGTCACATGAGACACAGACATATTTTAACCGTATAAATACTGGGAACTATATTCTCAGAAGGCGAAGCACTGCTACTTGGGCGGAGTGGTAGCACCTGAGACGCGTCGTTGTTTCTTCTGTCAACAAAACCAACGTGACTAACTATCTATTAGCGGACGTGAATGGTGATCATGGCTGATTTTGAGGAAATTTCAGATGATTTTTACTTGGTCAATATCCAGAGCAAGTAGCCATTTCTTCATCTGGTCAGCGTTTTTAGTTGGAATTCTATGAAACATCATGGTATTACCTGGTCTCCCCTGTTTATTGTCACAGCTCTTTACAATACAGCAAAAACCCATGATTGTAAACTACGCTTTTGCTATTTATAAATTGCTGACTCTGTTACCCAAACTCTGATCGAACTCTCTGCTCCTCACCACGGCGCGTCTTAGGTGCTGCGGTTATCAATCCGCCCAAGTAGCAGTGCTTCGCCTTCAGAGAATATAGTTCCCAGTATTTATACGGTTAAAATATGTCTGTATCTCATGTGACTTTGTTTTTTGTACACTCTGTGACTATACAAATCACAACATGTAAATAGGAAAATGTTTGCGTTATTTTGTCACTTATTTGGATTAGTATGCTAGCTGCAACCATTTACATCCAGTCTTTGTGCTAAGCTAGGCTAGCGGTGGGTGCGTCAAACAGACTTATAGCACGCACGGAGATGAAAAAGGTATGTATGGACTTATCTAACTCTGGGGGATAAGCTGAGTAGGCTAAAGTCCCAAAAAGTCGGAGTGTTCCTTTAAAAAAGAAGCAAACCAATTCAAAACACAACCTTGGATCCCAATTTGCTCTCAACGATTTAAAAGAATGCCATGATCAAGATTGTCAAATGCCGCGCTAAGATCCAGCAGAATTAAGACAGCACATTTACCAGAATCGTCAATCAGAAATAAGTTTAAAAAATAAATCTATATATATATATAGTTTTTTTTTAAAGGGACAATGCTCATCAATTTACATTTTTTGTTTACACTCAAAATGTAAATGAGCCAGAGTTAGCAGAAAAGCGAATTTTCATCTGTAATATAATACTTTAAGCAGTGCAGACTCTGTACTGTGCTGTGATCTGAAACCAGACTGCTATTTATCCAAAATACCATTTTCCTGTAAGAAAGGAAGAAAGCTGATTAAACACAACCTTCTCCAAAACTTTTAATAAAAATGGTAATTTAGAGATGGGACGATAGTTATTCAAAACTGTTGGATCAAGATTTGACTTTTTGAGCAGCGGCTGCACAATGGCATGTTTAAAATAAGATGGAACTATCCCACCAACTAAACTACTATTGATTATTGACAATAAGCTAGGACTGATAGTATCAAGTATATCTGATAAAAGGCGAGGATAAACAACATCCAGTGAGCAAAAAGTGAACTTATTTTGTTGCAGATGAATATGAGACACTGGAGAAAACTCAGATAAATCTGTTAAAATCTGTGACGATATTGACTGAGGTAGATCCAAAGAAGAGGCTAAAAAACATGATCTTATAACATCAATGTTGTCGCAAAAAAATGAGAATCTGTATATGTATATAAGTACAGTCTTCATTTCACGTAAGTGTACACCATTCTTAGTATTCCTCAATCAATTCAATGCCTGCTTTCCCATTCATTAGTTTGTAAAAAAAATGTATAGGCTCGCTAAGGACCCGAGGTATGTAACAGTGTAAGTATATATTTTTTGCACAACAATAATTGAATCTTTGATGACTGAATAAGTGCAATTCAACATGTCTGATACACAATGATGAAGTGACGTTTTACTCATACTTACCACAGGCTGAAAACAAACAAAATTGGAAGTATCATCAGCAAAACTTGAAATGGCTCAGCGATTTACTGCAGAACAAATACTGAATGCAATCAAAAATGAATCTCACTGTCACTTGATGATGAAGCTGTCAGCGATCAAAATATTGATTTTGAAGATGTTGAAAATTATAGTTTTGAGAACATGTTTGAGATGGCAAATATTAGCCAGATGCTGAATGTACTGGGAAATGAGCTCTGACGAGGACAGTGATGGTAGTATAAATCATCTGCAAAAAACTAAAAACTTCCAAGCTCCAAAAGTTAACATGCTTTATTTTATTCTTCTTTATTATTTCATTCTTCCCAAATATATAATAATGATTGGCAAAACATTCATGCATTTAAGGGTTAATGGTTTATTTAAGTTATGTTATGTTATATAAGGTAATTAGTCATTTAATCACAGTTCAATGCAGTCAAGTTCATTTGTATAATTTTCTTTTCTCTCCAAATAAACACATAAGCAGTTGAAACTCTTCCTGGAGTGCTTGCTTAAAATGTAGATTGTGTTTTCCTGCTTGGTTGCGGCTCACATGGTGCCACTGAGTGTTTACAAAGTGGATCACCATCCAAATGGACATGGTAGTCATATCTGTTCGAGTAGAATTAGGAATGTCTCCCTTAAAAACAGCTTAAACTCTGTGAGCAGTGTGAGCGAGAGAGACTTTGCCTCTAAGTCAAGTATCTCATTGACCACACTTCAAACTTGGTGAATTCTTGAGCCCCTTCAAAAAGGCCATCTTGGCAACATAACACATGTGAACAAGCGCAATACGCTTGAGAAAGCTTCTCCTAAACACCCAGCACCTCTGATACAAGCAAATCCTCCCTAAGCCACTAAACTGTATTTAAGCACTGACCATGAGCAGAAGGCAGCATTAGAATCTATCAGAGCCATCGCCATATGATTTGTGGTGGCAGGGTTGACGGGGAGCTATGGAGAGGGCTGCGTGTGGGTGGTCAGTGATCCCCCCTGATCTCTGCTTCTCTTAAACCTCAGAGGAAAATGGAAGCTTCTCGGATTATGGACTGCTGTAATTGTGAGAGGTGGCAAAGTCCGAGAGCGGTGATTGGACTGGATTAAGACAAGGAGAGGGAGAGAGAGAGAGAGGGAGAGCTGCTTCCCCTCAGGTCTTTTGAATGAGAACGAATAAGGGCCTTAAGGGTACATTTCCTGCAGTGGCAACAAACATTACAATTGACATCAATACTGCGATCACTAGACGATAAGACTTCCTGCACCTGACCTGTCCACAGTCAAACCAGTGCCAACAAAATGAACTGCAACCTGGTGTTTTTCAACTGTGCTAAGATTTTAAAAAATGTGAAGTTGCAATGTTACGGAAGTAGCGACAGATCTTTTCTTCTTCCATATTTCGGATTATCGAAAAAGAAAAAATGTAGGCCATTGCTTCTAGGTTCTGATCATCAGTCGTTGACTGGATGCGAGCTTGCAGTCAATTGTAAGAAAGTGGCGGGGTTTAAGCGGGCTAAATTATTGGAGAAGTCCTGGAAAAGTTACCAGAGGGAAGTCTGTCATCGATTAAAAATTGATAATAAAAAAAACTGCATACATGAACTAACTGTCCATGTTTAGAATTTCCATTTAATTTTTTTTTTTTGTCAAAAGACATATTTCTGATGTCTTCTATGTATAAATCTTATTGTTTTATACCATTTAGATTAAAACTTTTAATCTAAATACATAAAAAGCTATGCATTATTTCATTTTACTTTAACAATATAAATAACCCATTTAGTATTTGTTGGGTTAAAGGTGATTCCTAATAGACGCCTAATATAAAATGTGACTGATATTTTCTAAATATGTGCTGCTAAGATTTGATTTTTATTAAACTCGATGTAACAGAAGTAGCAACAGATCTTTTGCGAAAATGTTATTTTTGTGTATTTAGATGCATAAAATGCTAGCTGTGACAATAGCTAAGCTTTAGCAAGACAACAAAGTCCTGCATTTTTCTTTCCCTCAAAAATATTGTATCTATTTTCATATGAATAAAATAAATACATAAATAAATAAACGTAGTGGAAAAGTTAGAACACTACAAGATAAAAAAACTTTGAGGTAAAATAACAAAACACCAATGAGCTGAAATAAACTAGTGGGGATTTACAGGGCTGAAAGTGCTCACAGAAACACTCAATTACCAACAGCAGTGATTGCAAAACAAACGCAACAATCCGAGCGAATAAAGCTAAAGTTTCCGTCGGTGCAGAGGTGCCGGAGCTCATCTCCCGTCTGCAAGCAGCGCGGGCTCCTTTGTCTCCTGGAGGGGAGGTGACCCCATGTCTGCTGCTTGTATCAGCGGAGCAGCATTGTGCTCTGGGGGAGATTTAGCTTCTCAAAGCATCTCCCAGCCCCAGCTTTCCTCACAAACACCCCGACTGCCATCTCGCCTTTTCTCTCTCACAGACAGTAATCTTTCTCTCTTCTTCTCCATCTCTCATGAGCTCGCATTGTCAGAGCGCTGCTAATGTTTGCCTCCTATTCAGTATATATACACATATATGTATTTTTGTGTCTGGAAGAATCCATTGTTCCCAAATCATTGTAATATCTATTTAGAGTGGCAACAGCAGTGGCGGCTGATGCTCAGTATTCACAGAGCATAAACCAGCCTTAAGACTTAGAAAAGCTGAAAGAGCTTATCCCTATATTCTTAAACTCACTGCTTTTATGCGGGTCTTAGGCATTAAGGGTAGGATTGTGAATAGCAATTGTTTGACTGCTGCAAAGAGAGAGCGAGTGTGTATACGTGGGTGGGGGAATTTTATTCCACGGCAAAATCCTCTCTTTTTCCTCCCCATTTTTTTCCCCTTTTTTTTCCCTCCTCGCTCGCTCTGTCTGTAAATATTAACCACGTTCTTAACTCGTAACGGTGTATGAGACAGAGTAATGTGCTTTTAAGGATACATTATGTGAAAGATTTTCCACAGTATACAGCGCTGCTCAGAAATAAGAAAAGGCTATTTTATGGAGACTGAAAACAAATTTGCCGCGGTTGAGAGGAGAAGAGAAAAAAGTGATTTGGAAGCTAAAAAAAAATACTGATAGAACTTTGAGGTATAAAATTGTTACCAAACAATAAAGAAAAGCCTTCAATAGGGCTGGGAGGATCTGGATTTTAAAAATAAATAAATACATAAATAAAATTCTCTGTGTCCCATTTCTTTGTGCTTCATTGCTATGTCTCAAATCCGTGCTTGGTCTTTCTTTAGATAGTGTCTAATGCTAATGCATTTCCAAAGGCTTTTTTCAAAGCACAATGGAATACACCATAAGAGTTTAGCAGTTTGGCTCCAGATGTGCTTGAGCTCAGCGTGTTGAAGAGGACATCGGCTCTCTGAAATGCCCGCTGCTTCCTGTTTATAGCCATTCTGTTGCGCAGGAAAGAGTTTATTATGTATGCAAAATGCTCTTACATTTAGGGTATGGATAACATAAGGACAGCAGTTTTTGGAGGACAACATATGGCTTATCCTTTTTCTGTCTTTTCTTGGTGCCTTATGGCTCCAGTGAAGATTGTGTTATTGCACCATCACCTAACAGTGTTTAATCTGTCATGGACAGCAGCTCGGATCTACAATCTTCAGGGTAGTCTTTTTTTTTCCTAAGGAGAGGAGACGACCAAGGCCTGTCTTTTACATCAAACGAATGACACAGGATGTGAATTGATGGTTTTAGTTCCTGTGTGAGGAAAAAAATGTAAAGAAAAACAAGAGCATACTGTTGTAAAGGGCTGTCGCTGAAAGCATGGAGCCAGGTCTCCGCCTAGACCTGTAAACATGAAACAAATTGCTTCATGGCTGTCAGGAAGGAAAGTGGTGGCGTTTGTAATTCTGTGTGCTGTCGTTCTACCGGGTCCATTAATACAGGCAGGGGGCTCTTTAATTGAGGGAGCAAGGCTAAGGTTGGGTGGAAAATAAGTGGATGGTTAATGGGAACGAGCAGTGTGGATATTTTAATCAGCTGTGACTCTTCAGAAGGATGGAAATGGAAGCGAACAGTTCCTCGTCGGCACAGAGGCTCAGCCATCCATCTTAAAAGCCAATGGCAGTGTCATTCATCTCGTTTTTCCTCTGTCATCAACGAACCCCTTCCACGTGTTTCTGTTGTTGAAAAGGACACATGCCAATTGCCACAAGCACTAAAACTGTTTCTGTTGACCAGTCTAAGCAGTGAAAGAGAGTTCCCCTTGTATTACAATGAAACGGAGAAACTGTAACAACCAATATGGCAGCTCTAGTAAAAGAAGTCCCGCCTTTCAAATTGCTAATTGGCTAGTTCTTGCTGTTTGATGAGAGAAGATCAAGAAACAACAGTAAAGTGGTTGGTGTAGTGAAGCTTGCATTTAGCATTTGCACTGGCTAACAAACTTGATATTGAAAATAGCGTCCGTGATACTATTCATGTCAGATTCGTTTTCAATAAAATGTTATTGAAATGTGAGTTTGGCAAGCAGGCTTTTTTTTTTAGATTAGTATTTCCTCATTCAATTAGTTAGGAGCTGTACTTGATGACTGAAAATAACTGCCTGAGTGTGTTCCCAAGATGGCCGCCGGCTTTGGCAATGACATATTGACAATGACGGATTCCAATCGGAAGTGAGGATCCCTATGCCCTACTCACTCCGAAGGGCAAAGCCCTTGAAGTGGGGACCTTGGAGGGAGCAGAGCACTTGCATGTCAGAATGTAGCCTTTGGAATCCACTTTGTGAAGGGAGCAATGAAAGAAAACGTAATTTCTTCATTACCTTCACCTGGAATATTACCATGACAACGCAGTGCAGCATCCATCGGCCCATTGGCTGCTCTAACATTTCTTATTATTGCTGTTAATATAATTTTTGCAAATAAAAACACATATATAATAATGATTTGTTTATGCTTTATATACATTGTTCCCTCTCTGCTCTCAAATTAAGAACATGCCTTTCGTTTGGAGACTGCAGGTGGTCACATTTACCCAACGAATCTACTATTAAACACATTTCTTATATTTTAAACTTATTTCAATTTTATATGATATGTATGACATAAATGTGTCTAATATATCGTAAACCAGAGATGTTCACAAGTCCTTCATCTAGTAGAGTCAAGTCTGAAGTCTTTAGGCTGGAGTCCGAGTCAAGTCTGAAGTCTTTATCACTGGACTCTGAGTCAAGTCTGGAGTCTTTTGTCACGAGTCCGAGTCGAGTCTTGAGTCATTTCATGGCAAAAATTTCAAAAACAATTCTCATACTCCAAAATCCTATTATTTGTATTATATAGACAAAATATATGATCTTTCTATTATCTGTTTTGTTTGTAATGAAGGTCCTAAGATTTGAGGGATAATGTAAATCCAGCTTGTTACTTTATAATCCATTACAATGTATAAAACAATCATCTTGGCAAGCAACAAGACAAGTAATTATTTTCAATACAATCGCTAAGTGGATGCAAGATGGCGCCAGTCGCGGTTTGTTATATATTAGTGTGTTATACAGCTGCGTTGTTATTGACGACAGTCATTATCTGAAAATATCAAACCTCGGGATGTTTAAGTCAATAGAAAACTGTACGCATGCTGATTGCGATACGTTAAGATATGCACTTTAAGTAATACATGGATTAACATCCTTCTACCTCCATCTAACTTTAAAATGAATAGCAAAGATTCGTCACCTTGGGTCACATGACCATTGTGGCGAGCAGGGCGGGGCCGAGAGCCGTGGTCACAACGGTCTCAAGTCCCATGGAGGAGCTCTGGAAGGATTTAGGAATTTCAAACACAACAAAAGTTCTGAGGTTTTACTGAAGCAATGAAGAACAGTGTTATCCTTTTGAAATTATTATTATATTTTTTGGAACAGGGGTCATCCTCGGCTATTTGAGAACATGTGCCTTTGTTTCTGGTCTTCAGGATATTTGCTGAGGCAGTTCATATGCAAAACTTTGCAAGATATTGTCAGACGCTCTCATTTGTCCTTGCCACGTTTGTCATTAATCTTTGGCCCTGCTTGGTGAGAGACAGGCCTGATTTGTATAGGGGGTCTCCAGAGGGAAGCCCAAGACATTCAAATAATATAATGGCATTATGACCAGCTGCAGTAAAAATGTGTCATATAAATTATACATTAGCATAGAGCGCTATGCCCCACAGATTTATATGACAGCTCTCAGTCTACAGTGAAATTCAGTCTGGACTATGAAAACGAAAAATCCCCCCTCCCTCCCTTAAGGCCTCATATAGCAGCTTTCAGTAATACTGAAGTGGGCTTTTTCATTATAGGCTGTTTGATAAACAATGCAGGACTAAACACCCTCCTACCTCAACGGGCACAGAAAGACATTAAGAACAGCTTAAGCTGTATTATGTTGCATTTGCTTTGTCCACCATTTTTCTTTTAGGCACTCAACCCTGAGTGTGACCCATCTTAGTCTGGTTAATGTGAACGTGTTTCTAAAGGATCCAAGGATGAAATGTTGCTTCATTGTGTCTAAATCATAGATATTCCCACTAGACACATATAAATCTTTCGTTTTTCTTTAGTCCTTGATACTTTACAGACTCAATGAATGGAGGTGTTTCTTCATTCACGCACTTTTTATTTCATTAAAACTAACCATTTTGTTGTTAAATTAGCATCACATTAAAACTGTTTTATACAACTGTTCTTTCAAACTGTAATTTTGTCAAATGATAAAAATAAAAGAAATACCATTATAATAAAAAATCATTTAATATTATTAGCCTATATTATTTAATTCTGTGTGTATGATGCATATAAAATGCTATAGCTATGAACATAGTTGATGACACCCATGTATTAAATCAGAGGTAAATTTGAAACGTTGAAGATTATCTTTTTTTTAAATGCATGTCCTATATTGTTACAGGGCCACATAAATGTGTCATATAACATGTTACCCTACATATTCTTCTTCCCTCGTGTCACTCCAAAAGTGAAAAGTTATTATTAAGGTTGTTTTGTCCATAGACGGTGAAACTTCTTTCCCCCCACATCTCTAATAGTACTACTTATCCAATTGACATTAATGGTTAAGGGCATTTCTCCTCTGCTTCAGAGAGCAGTATATACAAAAAGGGGAAAAAAAGAGAGTGAAATGTAGAGTGGCACAGGGAAATGACCCAATACCCAAAGGAGCAGAAAAACAAGGTGAACAGGGTACAACAAGTACTAAGCCACATTTGAGAAAGGTGGAGAGCTGAGAGAGGCAAAGCCTGGAGACTTTGTTGGCAGAGATTAATTAGAGCACTGGAAATAGCCCTTTCCACTGATACCGCCAGTTAACACACACACACACACACATATGCACATCTATCTCTCTTGCTTCTCATTCCAAACATCCACAAAAAGACAGAGAAGGAGAGAGAGCATTGTATGGAGGAAGAATAGACTGTAGCATGTTCAAAGTGAGCCTCGATTTTCAGTTCTCCAGAAAGCCATTTTGTCGTCCACATATGATGCAAGTGAAAATAATACGCTTGACCCTTTTGTGTGCGCACGTTGAGAAGTTTGTTAGACTGCGGAGTTCCATAATAACTCACAGACCTCATGTATATTAAGTAGAAATTCACCGCCTTTTATGATAAATTGCCAGGGTAATGGTGAGACACCTTTTTTTGCATTTCAATATGAGTGGATGTCAGATTGTTATTTCATTACCTGACGACACATTAGTTGATGGGAGTTTAATTTGCTATTTCCTGCTCTCTCTTCCTCTCTTTGATAGCCAGGTATCCGCAGAGACCACGTCTAAACACGTACATGTATGGTCTTAAGAGGAGGGGTCGGAAATGAATTATTAAAGGAATCCGCACGGATGTCAAATGCATTCTATAGCCAATTTCAGGCCCCCGTAAAAATAAATGCATGTACTCTTGCATATACATTTGAATACCTTTAAAAAAGTTTTAATATCATCAAAAGTAAGGATGCCACAGACTGCTGGGTTTCTCTTTGCTGAGTAGACAGAAAAATCAAGGTTTAATTCATTATTTGATAAAAATCTGAATGTCAATGAAACTAAGACATGGTAGACTGGAGCAATATTCTGCCATTCAGCTAGACTCTCTCTCTCTCTCTCTTTCATTTCTTCTCGCCTAACCCCATGCCCTAATCTACAGTACAAACTCAGCGGTGGAATTCTTTACGCCTTACTTACTTTGAGTGGGGAAAGAAGCCAAATAAAAGGTGCCTGTGCAATTAACAAATGACTTCTGCCTTTCTCGCCCCCTGCTTAATCTGTTTGTACCAAATCCAACTAATAATACATTAATGGAGAAAAAGATTATAGCGGATGAAATGAGACACTCAATGGAGGCAGTAATTACTCTCTCTGTAGTGCTCAATAGGCGTAGGCTGGATCAAAAAGGAGGCTGACGTGATACCTAGGAAACCGAGAGACTCTGCAATCCTTTGCCAAAAACGACTCCATTATACTGTTCTCTGTAAAGGAGTAGTATTGAATGATTACACAGTTTTACTAAAATAGAGAAAAGAAACAAATTAGTCACCTATGTGAGTCTCTAGAGTTTATCAGTTGAGGGGGGCAGAATTCTTTCATCAAGATTAAATGAAAGCGTATATAATTTTAAAAAAGTCAAAAGGTGATGGTCTTTCCCTTAATTTATTTGCTATAGAGAAAGTTCAAAGGTGAATCTCGTGTACTGAAATATCATAAATGAGAGCGAACTAGGACTAAAGCTGGATGCACATTTTATGATTTATAATAGTCCTTTATGACTGTTGCTAGTCTGTACGAACATGATTCCCTCTTTAAGCCATGTCACACGGTAGGATCTCAGTTGTCATTAATGTGATGACTGAACGGCAGTCAAGACACGTTAAAAACGGAGTCCGGAGTTTTACATTATCATTCTGTGACACGTTCTGTGACGTAAGCTGCATTACATGCGTATGGTGGCCCAGTTGTGTTGTACATTTTCCGTTGTGTTGTGGCTAATTTCCGCTGTTGTACATTTTCCATTGTGTTGTGGCTCATTTCCGTTGTGTTGTGTTTGCTTTGCACTATGTGTTGTGCACTACTGGGCCACCTTACATGCGGGATTGAAATGGTGGCTTGCCAACAGAAACATTTTTGGTCATGGCTTGTCTTGAAAAAAAACAAAAAACAAAACAAAGACGATGTGTGTGGAGCAAGTGTTGTTGTGTTGTTGTCGGACTAATTGTGTCATCAGGTTCATCACTCCAATTGATTGAAATTTTTGATTTGATAGTTGTCGCAGGAGAAGTCAAACTGCAGGACTGTGCGTCAAATCTTCTGACACTGCCAGAATTTAATCGGTCATTAATCGGCTGTCGGCGAACATGTCAAACTAGCGATCAAAGACTTCTTATTTTGGCCAAGGATCAGAAGAATATTTTAGTATCCTCAACATTTGTCTCAGATGGCCAAATCATGGCCAAAATAAGCGGCAAAACGGCTCATTTTGAATGGGTGATTTTTCCCCCAAGCCAGTTAAGCGCAAAGCCGATTCTAAATATTTCACTAGTCATGTCAATCTCAGGGATGATTGTCTACATCATGCTGAAAACAAATAATGACCCTAAAACACCAACAAAATGTAGCCTATTCCTTTTTACACAAATTATGATTATGGAGTAAAGAAAGTCTTTGAGAGGTTTCTTGCTCAATACTACTTTTTCACCAGGATATTGGTGAATTCAATGCAATACACACTCTAAAAATTGTTGGGTTGTTTTAACCCATGTTTGGGTCAGATGTGGACAAATCCAACCATTGGTTTAAATAAATAAAACATTTAATTTTAAACCCAACGGTTGGTTTTGTCCATATTTGACCCAAACATGGGCTGAAACAACCCAGCATTTTTAGTGTGTATATAACAGAATATCCTAAACAAACTAAATAATTCTATATAAAAAATAAACTCAATATAAAAACATTAATTAAAAAATATTCATTTCTGTCTCCATTCACTGTATCACAACTAAATGTTTTCGCAAACCGTGAAAGTTGAGTAAATCACTATACATACTTGCTTTTCACTTACTGATCTCTCTAACAGTAATTAGATATATTAAATGACATTATCTAAATCAGTGTTTCTGCCATGTTTCAAATTGATGCACCTCTTACAACAATCACAAACCAGCAACTCATCATTTACAATTCCGAGTTTCCCACTAAATATGACTTCACTCTGTCATTCATGTGCTTGGAAATCATAATTACGGTATTTCCAACTCTGATGGGCACATATGTTATATGACCTCAAAACACTTCTGCCATAGTGGAAGATTTGTAAACTAATACATTTCACATTTGCATCATAACCAGCTCCATATGTACAGTATCACCTTTTTTTGTGTGGAAAAAATCATTTAAATTAATCAAGAAAATTGAATGTGCTTTTGGCGCCACATGTTAGAAGCAACATCATATAATTTTGCATAGATTCCACAGGAATGTTTTTCTAAAATGGTTCTTAAAGGCACATCAGCAAAACAATCAAAAAGAGGGTTAAAAATTTGTTCTGTTGGGGCGCTAAACTTTACTAACAATATAAAGTTTGAGGTGGGCATATTATATGGCCAATTTAAAAGTTCAGGTAAAATCAACTAAGATTAATGCCCCTTTTACAATTACAATACAAGGTGATCAACAACACATGCTTCCATGCCAAAGTGGTACATGCCTGAGCTCACTAACAATCTATGATAAAGTTAGCATATGTACACCTAGCTGTTAGCAGAGTGTGGATTAACTGGCATTGGCCTGCCCCCATTCATCTCCAACATACAGCTGTAATTTATACAGGCCGAATGAGCTGATGTGATAGGACCATATGCTTGAGTGCATCAATGCTGCTCATAATTCAAATCTAATAGCTACTTAAACTGAAGTGAGAACCTGAGCTAGGCCCTTCATACAGAGTGGGGTAATAAGGGATGAGGGATGACTGGAGTGGGTGACTGATGCTGCCGTGGAAGTGGAACAGAATGAGAGAGAGGGGGAGATGATGCTGTGTGATTCCTGGCTTTCAGTTCTAGCTCTTTAGCTGAGTTCTGTTTCATTGGCTTTCCCTTCGATAACACATGTCACATGGCTAATTAGTGGGTTAATCAACATGTTATGCAGCTTAACTGGAATGTGTAGAATGGAGATCCGTAGATGAGAAGATAATCTACAGTCAGTACTGCATATTTGAAATTGTACCTACTAAATATTCTGCTTATACTGTAGGATGGCTTTGTTCAGTAGAGGAAGAATTAGTCTTTACTAAAATTTTGTAAAGCTTAAATGAATGTCCAAGCTAATGTTCAGCTAAAATCTGACATTCAAGAGCAAAATGTTAATCAGTATTTATCATACCTTAGCTTGCTTGATCTGATGTTTTTGTGCCTGCTATAATATTGTGTACAATTCAAACAAAAGACTGAAGCTGATGTATGAGAAATTCTTCTTTTGAGTTATTAAAAAGCGGTAAGTTTCTATCACTCTATCGGTGTAACAATACGATTCATAACAATATGCACGAAAGTGAGTACACACCTCACATTTCAGCAAACATTTTAGTATATTTTCTCAAGGGACAATACTATAGAAATGAAACTTAGCTATTATAGAGTATATAATACAGTATATATTTACTGTACTCTGAAAATAATTCAACATACAGCTATTATTGTCAAAATAGCTGGCAACAAAAGTGAACGTCAAAACTGTGTCCAAAGTGTAAATGTTTTGTGTGAGCACCATTGTTATCTAGCACTGCCTTAATCCTCCTGGGCATGGAATTCACCAGAGGTTATTGCAGGGATCCTCTTCCACTCCTCCATAATGACATCATGGAGCTGCTGGCTGTTAGACACATGGCGCCTCTCCACCTTCCGCTTGAGGATGCCCCACAGGTGCTCAATAGGGTTCAGGTCTGGAGAATTCTCATGTCACATACACTGTTCGTGGACATTTTTTAGTGGACAAATTAAACTAGTGAGAGTGTGAAAAGTTTGTTTTAAGAGACTTGATTTTCACCTATATTATGTATGCTCTATATATCGTACTTTAGGTTGCTTTCTTTTTAATTGCAAGATGTGTGTGAAGAATTTTTTTATTTCATAAATAACATTTATACCAATTTTTAATAAATTGAGTCAATTATGTGTTGTAATGGATTTGAATACAAATACTATCAGTAATGTGCAATATACATGTGAGAAGATCACTAATGCTTTAAAAGAGCCATCAGTGCTCCCATTTTGATCTGAGTCTCTGAGTTGTTAGTCAGGAAAATCACATTGAGTCATCTAATTACACCTTAGTTCTTTTTACAGCAGTTCCATCTGTTGTCATTGTAATTCATCGGAACACTGTATAGAAAATAACATGAGCTTGCCTGTAGCCAGTCACATCTTATTTCACCTATTATTCCTCTTGTTTACTCTTTGCTATGACATTCTTCTATAAGTATGAGATGCGGTATGTTACCACAGCGCTAGCCGCCATTGTCATCTCCCGCTCAAGCCCAAATCAATGAGAACAGCCACACTTCCTTCCCTCCCTCTCCTCATCGCTCAATTCTTCCGAATGTCATACCCATTGCCCATTGTCACTGTATTAACCGTAGGCTAGCTTAAAAGTAATTGGAAACTGACGCCATCCAGAGCTCCAATTAACGCTCCCGCCAAAAGTCCCCTGTTCTGTGTAATCCACTATAATAGCTCCATGTTTTGGGCGACGGCGGGTTGCCCGTGTTCACCGTTCACCTCCTGACACTGGGCTCTTCAGCTCCACACAAAAACCCCCCGTTTGCAATAATCTCAATTTCCAGCATTTGTCTCCCTCTCTCTCTCACTCTGTGGTGTTTGCTTGCAGTCATTGCGTATGTATCGCGGGAGCAGGAGGTGTAATTGACTGCTGACGACTTGGCGACAGGATTGTTAATTATTACCTCAGGGAACAGCGACCGGGGGAGAGTTCAGCTCTTCCACTCAGAGCACTTAAACAGCCGTGACTACTTCACTTACCATATTCAAATGCATCCTGCTCTGTGCTGTCTGGTGTCAAACCTCTCACTGTGACAGAGAAAGAGGAGCTTCAGAAATGTGGAGTGAAAGTACAATGCAACATTGTCCAGATGAAGAATGACTACTTAGTCTTTTAGTTTGGAATCACCAAGTATTTGTAACATTAGCTGCTAATGACAAAGTCCTATCCACTCAGAGCAAAGGCTAGCTGATAGAATAATGAACCATGCTAATGTAATAATAATTATATAATATGATTAACTGCTCATTTAATATCACAATCTTTGACTGACAACTCCCTGAACTATCAGCTTTACAACTACTCTTAAAATTCTCATTTAATGTATATTTAAGTGTGTTAAACTGCTGAAGTGTGTGATATCTGTATAGGACTAGCCTCACCAAACCGAATGGCAAAAACAACAATACCAGTGACCTGACAGCAGACAAGTGGTTTGGAGAATGGATAGATGGATCTACACAGTACCCCAAACTAAAGTGATCATGCATCTAAAGTGATCATGCATATTTTTGAGTGAGTATTGTAGTGCTTAGAAGAAATTCCTGGAGGCAAGGACTATCAATAGTGTAGCGATTCATGAAGCACCACTTACTCAGAGATCACTTCAAAACTAAACAGCTTTTAAGTATACTTCAAGTTCATTTTATTAAGTTTACTTAAGTAAAGTTCAAGTGTATTTTTAAGTATACTTTATGTAGCTAGTAACTATACTAATATCAATGTAGTAGTATTCTTGTAAGTGTACTAATTCAGTACTACTTGACAAAATTGGCCCGCTTTTTAGTGCATACAACTTTGAGTACACAACATAGTTTACAAAGTTATTCATTTGCACTGCAACTATAAGTGAACTCAGGTATACTGGTGGTTTAAAGCTACAATATGTATTTTTTCGCCGCTGGGGGTCGCTAACCTCTTACCATAACAAAGGCGTAGGTTGATGACACAGTGATAAGTGGAATTATGGGGCTTGCTGTCTGTGGCGAGCAGGACCGTGGGAGGACGTCGCGAGTCCGGGGGTGTGATTGATAATGAGCGGGGACTGCCGTCTTTACTTTCGTTTTACATTGTTGAATGTTCACCGGTTCCCGCCTCCCTTTTCCCATAACATCTGAACTTCGTTACAATGTCATGCTGATGGATCTAATAATGTTTATGGATGAGTGAAAACATTCATGTTTTTTAACATGACTGTGGTATGAAGATTGCTAATGAGAGACAGATATCAGCACCACACCGAGTGCCGTGGATATAAAGGAATAAGGACATTTAATGGCCGCAAGACAAGTGCTGATTTACTACAAATAAACACAGGTCAGTTTATTTGACAAATTAAAGTTATGAGGTAACGCAGCGCTGTTTTATTTGGTCTAACGTTACACTATCAAACTAAACAGCATTTGAGTGTTGAAAGTTATAATGTTATTCTATGTGTTAGTTTGTTTGCTTTTTGAGACTAGCAGTAAACTAGGTCAACATTAGAATAACATACTGATCATATTCTAACGTTTCATCATGTTGAGCTAACAATGATTTGTTTTATGTACATTTGCTCACCTGTCTAATAAAGTACATGCAAGAGTGGCGTCCCTGTCAAGTCGTGACTCGTGAAGCTCTGTCAAGTCCAAGTTTGTCGCAGACGTGGAGCTCTCGACATCTCGAAAACGCCACGCTGATATTGATCCTCGTTTTAGTCCCAAAGTCAGCTTACCATGGTCCATAATGTTTAAACGAAACAACAACAGCGTGCTGCTAGACGTTACGCACTACGCAGTTGTCCACGTCTGTTGCCATGGTTACTATGGCAGTACAAGCGGAAACCAGGGATACTGTGGATATGTCATTGACAGGTAGGGTGACCACCAGTCCCGCGTAGCGCGTGCGCGCACAGCGTTTGAAGCCCAATTCATGCGTCCCGCAAATTGAGACCGTGTCACGCATAATCAATGCTTGCTCAAAAAAAAAAATTGGTCGCTGTATATCCTCGAGCCCCAGGCAGCCAAACGAACATTACTTGACAGTTCGGTACGCTATTGCCTCACCCACCCCTCAGTTGAACTGCTGACTAGGTTGTCAACTTTTTCGTTGTTGTCATGACAGCGCACGCACGTGCATACCAGACACACTGCGAAGGAACTTTTAGATGCGCGCTTTCCAATTAGAGGCGCGCTTTCTCTTTCTTCCTTATTTGATTCAGATGTTGGTGAAAAGGTTTGAGTCCCAAAGGTGTGCCCAAAGTCCTAAAGGTGTCCCCAGAACACATTTTTTTCCCTGCGCCTGCCTTTACTAACATGCAAGTTCACCATCCTTCCTCCCCCTTCTCGTTCCGTGAACCTCTGGAGTTGTGAGTTAAGACTTTTTTTTTTTTAACTTCTCCTGTGGTGTTGAGCAACTACAATTCCTGTTAATCCTATAATTTTATATTATAACTTATTTAAAGTGAATAAATTGTAACGAAAAATAAATAAAATAAATAGCTAAAGTAAATCATAAGTGGAAGTGCATCTGTCAATTCATTGAATGTTCAAAATATTATGAATATTTATTTAGAAAAAAATACACATTGGTTGCATGGCCTATTCATGAGCATACATCAGCAATTACAGGTGAATAGGGCATTATTAATATACCATGTAAGGTGGTATGTGCTAGAAATGGGTAAACCACTATCAGTGAGTCTACCCGTGGGGTGGGGGCACCGCCGCGCCAGGCAGTGTCCCACATTGTCCCTCAGAAACATACCCCTTGTCCCCCCTTGGGCTTATTAGCAGGTGGTCACCCTATTGACAGGAGACAAATGAACAGGGACGGGCCCTGAATTTCTCTGAATTTACAAATTCTTGGAAACATTTAGGATAATGGAAGTACACAATTGAAAGAAAAATACAACACTGTGCAAGTTTTTTTTTAAAATATATTTTGATACAACATTCTTACATATTGTACCTTTAAATACTTGTACCATTTTAGCTTGTTCCTTTTTAGTATTATACTTCTAAGTTTTCTTTAAGTGAACTTAACCTCATACTTATAGTTTACTATTTATATAATTTTTGCACGGTATACTTATATGTTCCTATTTAGGTATTCATTTGTATACTTGAAATATACCTTTAACTGTACTTTAACTCGTTTAACTAATGGTGATTAATACATAGATAGATGGACTAGACCCAGTCCATCAACAAGCCCAAAGCGTCACAGTTTTACCTCTTCCTTGGTCGACATTTCATTCGGCAGTTTGTATATGGTGTTTAATGATCGTGTTATTTTACATTTGCGTAAGCAATCTTCTATCACTTGTTTTTGCTTATTCTTTGCCTGTGTTTTGATCCGGAGATTCTGTACTCTTGCAGAGGATGTGCAATAGTGCCCCCTACCGTATAACAGTGGAAACATGGATAGCCGGGAAATTCCATCCATGGCAGGGGAGTAGATTTGAAGTAAATTCACACTACCAGTGGACAGACTACACAAAAATGTATATACTCAGAATTAGGAGCATATCTGTTTTCTTTATAAATCAATATTTTCAGACAGTATAAACAACTATGTGAAAGAAAGTATTTAAAGGCTACTCAACCAAAAGACTAAACACAACTACAAGCCAAGTATACTTTGAATACTTGATTAAACTTACAACTTTATCTCAATAAAAAGATTGAGTACAAGTATCGGCCAATCTGTCAATAAAAGTCAATACCCAATACCTACTTGAAATTTTGAAAGTATATTATCTTAAAATAAGTATAGGCCTACTAATAGCACACTTGAATAAACTTCTTTTTTTGGTAAGGGTTATATTGGTCAATGCAATGAATTTGCGAGTTCAAAGTTAAATTTGAATCCTTGAATCCCATTACACGTCCCTCATGTGAAAATCCATTTCGTCTTCAGAATTTTGCCACAAAATGGTAATAATGTAAATGTGCACCCTATGGCATGAGAATGTAGAATTCCACAGTGTGTCAAATGCTGTGAGATATAGCAGTGTTTGTGGCTGGATGAGAGCAAACTGATGGCAGTAGAACATCATGCTGGGTCAGTCTGAATGTGGAATATGAACCTCTGACCTACTCCGTTTGTCTGGACAACCTCTTTTTGGCCTTTATTTACAGTAGTGGCAGAGAGGAAAATGGGAAAATGGGAATTGGTCATGAGCCAAGTCGAATTTGGTCCCTTAAGCCAACCACTGTGCGCTACCTACTGCAAAAAAGCTTTAAAAAAAAGAAGCATCTCCTACAAAACACAGCGACACCGTGATAAAATAGATTTTTTACAAACACTTTCTGGCTTTGTCTGGTGTTGACTTGTTGTGTTAGCTCTGTTCTGTGAGATTGGGTAGATCAGCCTGGTTAGAGAGACATTGCTTTTGCTCCACTGTGGCATCTATATCAAGCTTTCTTTGCGGGAGGATATGGACGGGGGTGTAAAAACAATTGGACAAAATGGCCTTAACACGATTAGAGCCTCTTCTTTCTTTAATCAAAGCACACACACATGAGGCACAAAGGGAAACAGAGAAAACGTGATTCTCCGCTGGAGCTCCGTAGCCTCTGTTCTCTGGCTTAGCTTTACCAGCTGTCCCCTATGCTGAAAATGAGGTGACACACAGGATTTCAATGCCTCTTTCACTTTTAAACTCTCTTAAAACCATAGAAAGGCTCTCACTATGTTCATTCCAAATGGAGTCTGGTATACAGTAAGATGTCTGATCTTAGCAGCTGTATGACTAGAGTGTTGATGGATTAGGAAAGCTACTACAAACTTGATAAATAGGTGCAAGTGATCTTAAAATACAAAATATTTGGTAAGGTGTGACACAGTCAAAAGTATGTAATACTAAGCAACTTTTGTCCAAAGTAAATTACCTTGCATTCAAAATAATTTCATGCATTCCTTCAGAATTTTAACCCATGACCTTATGCTAGCACCATGCTACACTACTGAGCTACACAAACATCTTGTTGCTATAATGCAGAGATCACCAATAAGCAAAACTTGGAATCCATTCTCCAAACTGCTTGTATGTAGTTGCAGGGATGCTTAAGTATTACATGCTCTACAATTCGGCAGTCCAGTCAAGTCAAGTCCCAAGTCATAACAATAGATTTTATTTATACTGCTTAAAAGTATGCATCTTTAATAAACATGAACAAACAGAATTTTGCTTTAAATTAGAATTGCAACTTGAATTTCTACTATAAAGCAGCTCTCCAGTGTGTTCATGTTTGACCTCATTGGACTGAACAGAATAAATTAACTTGAGACTTCCACGTCAAAGAAGGCGGAGCCCCAGAGCGCACATAACTATTATGTAATCGCCACGGACCAATCAGTTCAAACGTCTTTACCAGCCATGAGTGAACTTTTCCGAAACGTTTGGTTTGACAAGTTTTTGAACTCCTGAAATGAACTCCAAAAGTCCAACATTATTTCGACCTGATTTTGTTTGAAGTTCTGTCACACCAGTTCGTTCTTTGCTTCAGCTTGAAGTATGTCGGGCCTTTACAGCATCTGGTATTGCAGGCGGTCTCCCATCCAAATTCTAACCAAGCCAAACCTTCCTTGGCTTTTGAGATCAGATGTGCCCACTGGACCATGAGCCACTGCTATTAAACTATTATTAATACAAAAATAGCACTATTTGGCTTTACATTGCAAAGTTGAAACAGAAACTACATGTGAAATAACATAACCATGACATGGATGGATCATTTATACTTTTTGATGCAATAAAGATAATGCAGATTCCAGAGTCTTGATTTATTGATTTTTACTCTTGTATTATGGTATTGTGGCTGCCAACCTAAAATTTACAATTAATTATAGGCCATTCTGGACCCCCATTTTAGAAATCTCTAAACAACATTCTGACTGCTGAAACATTGTGAGTTATGATTGTTATTCAAAAATATTTGACCTTTTGGAACTTCAGTTGAATACCCATGATATATTTAATTGCTGTGGACGTTCAAAGCTGATCATTTTGCCTGATATCACTGGTCTTTCTATTGTCCATAACTTTGCCCGTGTCCTTGTGATCTTTATTGTTTATTCAGTAGAGAGATCTTTATTTTTTTTTTACATCTTTACTATTTTGGCCCTCCACATTTCAGCGCATGCGGGTCAGAGAGGAAGCTTTACTAAAGCCCAATAAGAACAGTGACATAATGTTGGATTCCCATCTGTAATTTGATAGCCGAATGAAAGGAGTATACCTGGAAGGGCACAAAGCGTTTAAAGATGGCTGTAGCTGGCCCACTTGCCCTTGCCCTTAGTCTAACATTCAAGGGGAGAAGAGTATCCCTTTGTTATCATCCTTCTCTCGCTTGCAATTATCACCCTCTCCACTTCCCCCTGCCCCGCGGAGCCCAAGAGCTGAGCCGGCTGAAGACGAAGAATAGCTACATTTATAATTTTTTTACTCTCTCTCTCTCTCTCTTTCTTCACTCTCCATAGATTAATTTTCCAGGAAGCCCTGTCACTGCCCATACAGGGAGGGTGAGGGAAAGAGGGAAGGAGAGAGAGAGAGAGAGAGAGAGAGAGAGAGAGAGAGAGAGAGAGAGAGAGAGAGAGAGAGAGAGTAGAAAATGAGGGGAGGGGAGAGATTGGGGCTATGGTGCAAAAGCCTTTTCGCATTCCTTTTTCCCCTTCTTTTTTTTCCTTTGACAGATCATTTTCATACGGGGTATCAGGGGGTCTGGCCGATAATTGGCATGCAGATTGCTACTGATGGCGTCCTGCAACAGAAGAAAAGAGCCGGCTAGTTAGAATAATGAGCCAGCCGTTCTGATGGATGGCCGAGAGAGGAGGTCATACAAAATGTTTCAGACACAATCCAAACCCCGTTCCCCTCCCCTCACCTTCGCACAAGCGCCGCCAATATCCCTACTTCTCCCATAAAGAGCCGCTCTTCTTTGCCTGATATTACATTATTGCTCTCCAATCTCTCGCTCTCTCTCATTCTCCCTCTCTTCCTCACACTTTACTTTTCTTAGATCCACCTCGACTTCCGTATGCTTGCTTTCCTCTTCCAGCTTTTAGCTTACATACTTCTTTTTGTTTAAAATAGCTTCACTTTAAGGCCTTGATGTCAACAATATGAACAGATGTGTTTGATATGAATAAACCGCAGTGTTGCATACAGGCTATAGTCATGTTTGATAATGCCATGCCATTTAAAGCATGTTTAAAGCATCTGAAACGTCCCCTGAATTTGGTCATTAATTGATGGCATTAAGTAGCTTCTTTAGTTTCAGAGAAAAGGTGGTTGGTAAGAAATCCTCTCTTCATTCATTTTCCAGATGTTACATAAGGGTTAAAAATAAGGCTTTATACTTTCATTTCTAAAGGGTGGACAAAAGGCTGCCATAGTTTCTAAACATTCCTTGTACTCTTAGTTTAGATTCTCCTTTAGATGTGTATAATGTAGCACATTAGATGCATAGCTAAATGTTTACATCCTTGTTAAAGAGTGCACTTGATGCTAATAACACTAAAGCTATTTCACTCAATGACTATGAAAGGAAAGGCATATTTATATTTGTCTAACCTGAATAAATTCAGTTGTTGCATGGAAAGATGGCTGATATTCTTTAGTAATATGGCCATGTCTTCATAAACATAAAATACTGTATGAGTATACATACAGTATACACTACTGTTTTAAATGTTTTTGTTTAAAGAAGTCTCTTATGTTCACCAATTTGATGTACAGTATTTGATCAATAATACAGTGAAAAAATAAATACTGTGAAATATGATTACATTTTCAAATAACTGTTTTATATTATATTTGTTTTTATTTTTTATTTACTTAATATTTTTGTGGAAAATGTCATGCATTTTCAGGATTTTTTGGTAAATAAAAAAAATAGCATTTATTTGAAAGGAATCTTTAGTAAAATGATGAATGTAATTTACTGTATTTACTATTATTACTTTTTGAAAGGTAGTATAAGTAATATACAGTAATATGTATGAAATAACATTCATATAGGCCTGTAGCCTATTGTATTTTTAATATATTAAATGTCTAATAGTATTTGGCAGAAACATATTATTATTAATATTATATAGCAAATAGCTCCTTCTGAAAGAACTTGTAAAATCAGTATTGTTTTTATACATTTTAAATTAAGTACGTAGTTCCTAGAAGGTGACCTTTGTAATTCGGATTTGACTAAATCTCAAGCTGAAACGCCCGCTCAGGGTTTCATTGCCATGCCTTGAGGAAAGATTCAGTTCTTTAAAGATAAAAAGTTCTCAATAGCACACTGACAAGAGGATTTGTGGTGTTGGGCCTTACAAATATCAACCACCATCAACTTCAGTGTGAACCAGAAACCTGTTCTCCTTTGCAGGCTGCAGTAATTATTTTTTGAATGAAGGTAGGTATTGGAATGCTGACGCACCCTGTTTCTGCCTTTGTGTTAAAACCAGAGGCTTTAAACGTTTCTTTTTTAAATCTCTCCTTTTCTTTCCTTCACTGTTACCCGAGGTCTTAACTCCCATATCTGTAACCACATAACTACTCTAGCTTAACCCCACCCATTGTGTCAATACTCGTCTGTCTCTCTAACTTTAATATATGGCTGTTCACTCGCTCACAGATCTGTTGGCGATGGTGAAACAACCCCCTGTCAATGCCAATATTTCCCCTCTGCTCTTCTCCATGACTCTTTACCATGATGTCAGAATGGGCCTGGAGGGTGTGGTGAGGCCTAGTAGTTAAAGCTTCTCACACAAAGGAAGCTGTCACATCCACACCGCCCCTTGAATGCCGTCCCTCCTCTCTGATCGCTTCTAATCCCTGCAGCTATACTGATAATTAGCCCGTCCTGTCATCCAGCCAGGCACTGCCTCCTCTCTTTGATCACCTCCAGCACAGGTGATGCAGCGGAGGAAGGCTGGTTTAGGCCCTGTCCACACGAACACGGGCATTTTCAAAATCGCAGCTTTTTCTATGCGGTTTGGCCGTTCGTCGCAAACGCAGTATCGAATTTTTTTGAAAATCCTGCCAGGGTGAAGATTTTTAGAAACTCAGTGCAACCGGAGATTTTGGCTTGTGATGTCGGAACCGGTAATAACCTTTTTTCCAGGCTTCTGATTGGCCAACATGGCTTTACGGTTAGGGTTATATTGCCACCTGTTGGTTTGGAATGCTTGGACAGCGATTTATAGCGAGTTTATGCGTTTTTAAGATGCGTTTTGGTCGATCGGATCACAGGTAGACGGGGAAAACACATGGGCGCAGATTTACTAAAAAGGGCAAATTGAAGTGAGCGGAATTTCAAAACAGCACTGATGGCAGTGGAAAGGTCTAGGTTCCATTAATTTTCCACCTGAAAGGCAAATTTTTCACTGTGTATCTTTAGTAAATCCTGACAGTAGTTTGCGATGGGATGGCGCAAGCTGGTAGTAAATTTGGCCCCTGGTGTTTTAATCCATCTCTTTTGTCCACTTTTTTCCTGATTTCTACAAGGGGAGGGTAAATGTATGAGCTTATTCAGATCTTTTGATTTAATGGAAATATATGTTTATGCAATTTAGATCTGAATGCAACCGAAGACGACAGAAAAACATACAGCTTTTGTTTCTGCTCTGACAGCCGCAAGACCAAGCCAAACGCTGTGGTTAGAAAAAAAGAGTGCGGGTTAGAAATCAGGAATGATGAGAGAACATTGTGCTCGCTCTGTAAGTTTTTCGTCTTATAGCTGACAAATTTTAAATCGCGTCTGGCTGTAGCGCACTTCCTATAATGTTTACGCAGTAAGGCAGTAGGCAGAGAGCAGGCAGTCTTTTGTGGCTGTTCGAACGCATTGGACCACATAAGCATCTACACTACGAAAGCAATCCGGTCTAATGTGTATCGACTACCTCTGGAAGTGGACAAGCTAAAAATGTGCTAGACCCCGTTTAAACACTAAATATGCTTAATATTGTTAGGGAGTCATGATATATTTGTACATTGACAAAAATGATACCTCATCAATTATATGGCAAAAGAAAAAAAATCCTGTATAAATGTATAAAGGAAATTATAACATGATTACATGCGCTATGTATCCAAGTAATGCATTTGTGCAAATAACATATAAATCACGTTGCATGTTCACAAGATTTTCCTTAAGATTTTTGCATCTTTAATTTCTCCAGAAGACCAGAAGCTATTTTTCATCGGTCCAAAATCCTCACATACTTATTGGTCACTTGTCATTTAACACGAAATTTGCCCAAAGCGATTTAAAGTTCAAAGCATCAACCTTTCCAGTGAGTTACATCACCTTCACTGCTGCAGTTTGCAAGTGCTGTGTATTCAGGATTAGTTGCTAATCGGGATAGTCCAATTTACTGGAAGTTGTGAGTATTGTGATGGAGATGCCAGGGATTGAACCAGGACCAGCAATTTGCGCGGCCAGGACAAGCATTTGCGCTATACCACCAAGCTACATCCTCTTATTAGCATGATTCATATTCCTGAACAAACTCAAACCTGGAAATTTCAGGAAACGCCAACTTTAAAGCCCATACTAAATCCGAGCTGCGCTTTCATCAGCTTTTGCGTAGAGGAAGTGTCCATCCCAGAGGGTCCTCCTCGCTGCAAACATAATCTCTCCCGCACCCCCATCAACGGCAAACAGAAAGGGAACAAATTCACTGTCTCATCCTCATTCTTCCTGTCGTGCCAAGAAGCTGTATACAGTACACTGCAGATCAAAGCCGTAATTGAAAAATAATTATAGGCACTTAATCATGGGAGGCGGTGGACTAATTGAAGCAAAAACAAGGCAGTGAGTGGAGGCCCTCCGAATCGTAGCAGAAAAAGGATATTGTGTGAGCTCCCGTCTTTAATAAAGCATCGTCTTCAATCCCCCATTGTCTCCCAGATTAAATTGGAGAGGGCTATTAGCAGAGTTAATTGGCTCTCTAATTTAGATCTGGCCAGTCTCAATGCATAACGGATGTGAGTCGCAGCGGCCCGTGATGTGCTCACTCTGTCACACCATATTGCCAGACCTGATTGGTTAATTGCTCTGGAATCAGCAAAAGTTTGTGCCCATCCTTCAATTGCAGGGGACCTCTGCTTTCCTGGAGGAATCTCCAGTGATTCTTCATTTGTGCGTGACGGAGAGCAGCTCCAGACCGCACTTATGAATGTGTTTGCAAGTTATTTGGTTGCAAGTTTACATTTCCTATAGTAAAGATGAAAATCCACACAGCTTAAATAAATTCACCCTGTGACCTCACTATCCAAGAGACTCTGACCCGGGGGTCAACACATTAAATGCGGCTATCGGTAATAGAGAAAAGGTCTTTATTTTCCACCAGCGTTTTTTGGAGAACTTAAGCCTGCCGTTTCCAGCACCGATGGGACCATGTCAGTTTCTAGCATCTGTGTTTCCTCTGTGTTAGAACAAAAAACTATTTCAATGTCACTTGAATTTGCCATTTCCCGGTCTTTCCGCGAGAGCCGTGCTGGATGTTGTTACGTCTGCTTGGTGTTGCGTATTAGTGGATGCTGCTCATTGAAGCCAGGCCCCCGGGCGTTCGTCTTGGAGGATTTGAAATCCTCTGTCTGTCAGCTGAAAGCGGCAGCGCTGGCATTATGGAGCTTCGGGATGGACAGAAGATAAAGAACAAGGACACAGAAGATTGTGAGGAACTATGGATTGACTGTTTCAACACTTATTTCAAGTGTGAAATGTGGGTAAAAATCCTAATTGTCCTCTTCTTGACTGGCCCACATTCAGTGCGAAATCCTCAAGGCCTGTTGAGAAGTACAAACAAACTGTTTCCGCTTGGGGCTTCGGAGAATGAAAAGAGAATGAAAAGAAACACTCTTATCAAGTGCTCTGCAAATTTGTTTCCTGCTGTGATACAAGCCGCTTATTCTGTACACTCTGCGCCCTCTAGTGACAGCTGAGCTGTAATAGCAACTAGGCATCAATCTAGTGGAGAGTGAAGAAGAGTTACAGAGGAAGTAAGCCAGGTAACCATGGGTAAAAGGCTGTAAATGGCACCCTATTTGTCACCATTTTCCCTGGAGAGTCTTTCATCTTCGCCAACACTGCACGGCTTGGGTTCTTTTCTCCGAGACTTCGCTAATGGAGGGCCCACAATGATTGCAGCAGCTCAGGCTATCAGAGCTCAGAGGCACAGACAGAATTTAAAGGCCAGAAACCTTTATGTCTCTTTATGAGGATGCAAGCCATTCTAGGTCACGGTGTAAAATAGGACAAACAATCGCCAGGCCGCTGCTGAAAGAGCGGGTAGGAAGGCAGGTTGTGCGTTGCCGGGTGAGAAACGGAGAGGGGTGCGATTCAACATTTAATCTCATTCTGAGATGAATGTGTGCTGATAAGAATGGCAAGGAACCCAACTCTGTTGCCCGAGAGATAAGAACATGCAGCCAGGCTATCGCGGCGACTGTAGCCTGCATGGTCGCTTATTTGGTCAGAACTTAAAGCCACCTCACTTGTTGCAAACTATCGTGTTTCATCTTCATCACACATGGCAAACATTACTTTGAAATATTTTCTCATTAGCTACTGTTTTACTTTGCATTGTTACTTCTATATACAGTAAGCATACTTATAATTATAATCATGCCTTGCTTTAAAATATGAAAGATGAAGAACTAGTTGGAATCACTTTCAGAATGCTCTTTTTTCAGGTGATGAGCAAAAACAAAAACAAATTGACACCCAATCAGAACTTTAAACTTTAGACTTTAAAGAGAACAAGCATTTAAAGCGACAGACAACATAAATGTAGCGCACTTATAATAAACACAGTTATAGTTACCATTCTTGGTGTGAATGGGCCTTCAGACATTTTTTAACCTGATTTTGTTTAAATTATGTTTCATATGGTCATGAGTAATGTTTTCATTCTAACCAATACAGCAACCATACATTTATTGCCCCAAATATTATATATATTCATGATTGATTGAAAGTCTTCAATATAAGATTAAGATTTATTTCAAATATCAATTATATTTAAATATTATAAACACACACACTAAAAAAGGTTTTGAAACCCAATGATAATTTACTGTATAAAGCTAATAGAAATTTTGTACTACTTCCTGCTTGGCTGCTAAAAATTAAATGTGTCTTGGACTACGTTTGTCACTCTCAAGTGCACAGTTTATAAAAACAAAGTGTCTGAAGGTTACAACACATAAACAAATAATGGCTAATATTTTTGGCTACAATTTGAGGATATTATATATGATAATATATATATATATATAGATTTTTTTTTTTTTTGTAAATGCGCTTGTAAATTATATAAGATAAATTTTGGGTTTGGAGTGAAAAGATGCATTTATTTGACAGGTCACATCTCACATCATCACCACGCTCCTGGTCTACTGGCCGCAGAACTCCATGCACTGGTGGCCGAGGTTCCGCCGACCTCTGAACTTTTGCGCACTCCTGCACGGTTTGCTGTGAGCTCTTCTATGGAGGACAGCTCGAAATCACTATCTTCATCAGACAGCTAGAAGACAGGTATAATACAAAGCCATTCAATCCAATACTAAAGACAATGGGTCTCATTCACTAATAATTGCATACACTGTTCGTATTTACACACATTTGAACTTCTTACGAAAAATGTACACCTACGGTAATTCAAAACACATGCTTATGTAACAGACATACTATAGACAAGTAAGAGCTGTGCGTGTAAACCTCACTTAACAACTGTCTATTTAAGCAGATACAGTATATTCATCTACATTCTTCATTTGAAAAGGCAAAGCAAAACTAAGACTGCAGGTATACAAACAAAGCAGCGCTTGCTTACCATTTTGAATATCAATCATCCTGATCACGTTCTTTATTCCACTCGGCTCATGTTATTATGCAAATATTTGCTCAGTGGAATGCTCAGGTAAGATGAGGTAAAATTAGAACAGCCTTCTGTCTTTGCCGTCATGATTTCTTTGCTTGATTTCATCACTTTTACTCTTATTTTCATGCACTGACTCATTTGGTAAACTGAACAGCCAATCAGAGTTCTCTCTCTCACTGACGGCCCGACGCGGATTCTACACGTTAAATCAGCCAAACAAAACCCCTGTGCGGTGCGTGTAAACCTAACGTCCTTGTTAGCGCACCCGCCTCCCACACCGGAGACCCCGGTTCAAATTCAGCTCGGAGTTGGTCGAGTAGGACCGGTTAGCATGCAGTATATATGTGATGAAATATATTTAATATCTATATCTATGTTTAAAATGTCATCTTAACATGTTTATAAGGCCACCAATAATATGTGATATTTGCGTATGAGTGGTTTCAGTTTTTCTTACATTTTTTGCAAATTTAGAATAAACTTTATAATGGAAGTTAATGATGGATCATGATTTGTTCCTGAAAACGTTCGTAAGCAGAATTTAC
The DNA here is from genome assembly GCF_949152265.1 of Phoxinus phoxinus. NCBI lineage: Eukaryota > Metazoa > Chordata > Actinopteri > Cypriniformes > Leuciscidae > Phoxinus > Phoxinus phoxinus. Next base: position 18,210,213 of record NC_136886.1, read on the forward strand.
ACACAAATTTGTGAGTAGGCCTACGCATGCTTAGTGAATGAGACCCAATGTTCAAAAACAAACTATATTTCTGCTGCAAGATTTCAATAGCTATGGAAATAGCTTCTTTTTTTTTTTACCGCTCTTTGTTTTACAATGGCAGGGCGAGGGGAGGGGCTGGATGGTGGCAGAACTCTTGTCCCGCCTACAGGCTTTTTGACTGGTGTGCTTAGCTGTCTTTCCAAACTTCTTGTCAGTGTTTGGACAACAGAACCTGCAATCATAAACCATTCATGTTAACTGACTAATACAGTAATGTAAGACTAAACTATGATTAAAAGGATTTCTCCACATCCCACAGGACATTGAATTGGAATGACAGGAAGGAATTTACATATTTCACCCTGGTCCACAAAAGTTTATTAAATATGATAAAATATAGAATTTAATTACAAATTTCTATAGGTGGCATTTAAAAAAATCTGTCTATTCTTTTGTTATAGAGTGTTGCAAGGATGATAAATTTAAGCCAAACCCTAAACAGTGAGCTAACATTTTAGCACTTTCGGTTCCATCATCCTGAAGTCAATAGTTTTTATTTATTTATGGGTATTTGTTTAAATGCCTGACATAAGGTCCGTGGTTAAGACAAGCTCAATAAATTGTAATGTTTTTATTTCACAACATGAAATACATCAGTAATAATACCCTCTTATGATTTTTTTAAAAGCTTTTACTTGTCTTGAAAAAAGTGGTTGTTAACACGTGGCTAAATGGGATTACATAAGTTTTCGGGGACATTAAATGTCATCATGCAGAACAGGAAAACTCATCTACTTTACATCTACGGTACTCACTAGTCTGCTTTTTATAATTGTGCTCTTGCAAACCAATCTAACTCAAACTTTCAGGGAATTTTTGTTTTAAAGACTAAAAGTGTTGTCGGAAGCTTAATGGTGGTGACGCTGAAGTCATGTGACCGTGATGTACTTTGTTTACAGCCTACGTTTAGCTTTTTACTTCTGGCGATTGTATTTAGGCTTCAAAATTAAAACAAAAGTTGTGGCCATTTGTGAAGATTATCATGAATGTGCAAGAATCAAACTTTTGTTGGTCACAAGTCTTTTTTCTGCAATAATCCAAAAGCCATTAGAAAATTCAGTAACACAAGGGGTGTGCATAAGACTGACATGACACCTTCATAATCATGACATGACATATGTCATGAATAAGAAGGAGGTTTTATGCATGTTTATGACAACTGTCATTAAGTGTCATTCGCTCAACTATGACATTCTATAATGCAAATATGACATGTTTGAGATGTCTTTATTATGACAACTTGACATAAACCAATACATCATAACCTGTCAGTGTCATAACAACTTGACAATACCAAGACAACATAAATTGTCATAAATATGTTATAAACATGACATAGCAGGTTAATTATCAAACTTAAGAAACCACTTAGCTTTATGGGTTAACATTACATTAAACTGTCATGTGGTTGGTTTTGACATTGGCTGTCATGAGGCCATTATAACTGTCATGAAGGTTTTTCTTGACCTCAACTACAGTGGTGAAAATTTAATTTGTCATTAAAATGTCATTAAGTGTTAATACTCTGTCAAATTATTTTATTACTGTGTCATTAATATTTTTCTTTACCTCAACTACAGTGGTACAAATTGAATTTGTCATTAAAATGTAATTTGAATGACAAATTCAATCCATAAAGCTAAGTAGTTTCTTAAGTTTGATAATTAATCTGCTATGTCATGTTTATGACATATTTATGACAGGTTATGTTGTCTTGGTAATGTCAAGTTGTCATGACAAAGACACTGACAGGTTATGATGTATTGGTTTATGTCAAGTTGTCATGACAAAGACATCTCAAACATAGTCACATTTGCATTAAAAATGTCATAATTGAGCGAATGACATTTAATGGCAGATGTCATAAACATGTATAAAACCTCCTTCATATTCATGACATGTGAAGGTGTCATGTCAGTCTTATGCACACCCCTTCAAGTAAAGTGTTACTGAAATTTCCTATAGGTTTTTTTTCAAGGGAACCAGGGTGATGCTAACTTCCAGGTTGGCCTACACAAATACATCATCACAGCAGAACTCTATTTTAGCTAGATGATTTGACACATTGATATAGATAGATGTCAGGGAGCGGTGATCATATACATAATTTATATATATTCAATATATTCAATATTCAGACTAGTTCCAAGTGGTCTTGTTGTGATTAAAATAAATAAATATGTATAGGAATTTGGCATTTGCTCACCATGTGGATTGGGAGTTTTGTGGAGTTTGGGTGTGTCTGCAGCCTCTGACAGCTCACTGTCTGTCCAATCAGGCTCAGCTGTTGGGTTCATCAGTGATCCTGATTGAACAAGGCGGACAGAGGTGGAAGGTTTGGCCCGTAAGCTGGTAACATAGGCACTGTCCTCAACTGTCTCATCCTCATCTGAACTGAAAGGTGGTGTGCTGAAGAGAGAAGTATCCTCATTAAAGCCTGATATTAAGCTAAAAGCTGCTTGGCCTCTCACAACTATATTCCATGTTTTAATTTTCATTTGTCCCTGAGTAGTCTGAACATTTCCTGACTAAAGGATACCTGTTCTTTTTTTGCTGTGTTTTTGGAGTCTGAATCTGATGAGGTGCATTGGAGCGTGGTGAGGGTGTTGGAATAAGTGCTTTTGGCTGTAGTCTCTTGGCTTTCTGAATGGACGGCTTTGAGCCCTCACTAGATCGGAGCCTTTTTTCCTTCACTGGGGTTGAATTTTTCTTTCCCCCTAAAAACAAATATACAAGATTGACTTATTTTGGTTCAGATGAGTAGCAATCAAATAGAACATGATATGAAAGAAGATAAGCAAGATGTATGACTATGGGTGGTGTGGTGGCATGATAAATAACACTTCTGCTCACTCTGTTTCGAAGTGCTGGGTGTTATTTGCCCCTGGCTCTTCTGTAGGCTTTTTACTCGCCTGGTGACCTCATGTACCAAGTTGTCTCTATGGTTTTGAAGGTCTGGCTGCTGTCTATATCTCTGTTGCCGCTGACCAGTCAACAGAACACCCAGACTCTTAAATGTTTGCTTAGAGATGCCCTTGGTACCCTGCCAAAACATAATCACTTTAACCACTAAGCAATGTTTTTGAATTACATAAAATTCATGTGTCCATGGTCCTTTTTTTTTTGTCAGAAAATAGAAAACTCGCAACAGACAAGTTCTTTACTTTATTATGCGGTTCGTATGTCGGGATAAGACTATCAATCTTACAGTTTGAATTAAATCATGTTGTATTTCCAATTTTTACTCCCTTTTGCTTCATGTCAAATGTAAATATTTGTGTCTGCAATGTGCTCTACCTTCCGCAGTCCCATATTCTCCAGTTTTTCCTCCAGTGATTCTTCTAGAATGGGTCTAGACTCTCTCATCAGCTCTGGCTTTCCTTTGTGTAACTTTAGGACCTTCCACTGGGGTTCATCTGAATCATCCAGGCCTGGAGGTGCATGCACAAGTTTGCTTTAAATACATAATGGCATGATTGGTGTATGCACACAGTATACTGTAGTTAGAAACAACTGAACCACATACTCTCCCCTTCCTCTTCTAGCTCCTCAGGAGAATCTTGGGCATTCTGAGAAACCACTGGAACTACCAAATGAGAGAGAAAAATGGGCCAAACCAGATTAAACTTAATTCAAAGCAACAATATATTATTTAATCAAGCAATGAGTAAGTCCACATAGATATAATTCATTACCTGAGACTGGAATGACCGACCGTTTTTTAATCTGTGTGATAAAACATCAATTAGAAAGATAATTAGTTTTTAAGAATCAAGACATCAGCAGATAATTTTACAATACAATCACTTTAATAATCTAATTATTAATTAATATAGTTAAAGGTAAAGTGTGCCATTTTTTAATGTGAAAATACTTAAAATACCTTTAAAATAATATCACAGGTTAATATGAGATAAGTTTGATGGTTGTCCAAAGTGTAAGTAGGTCAAGGTCAAGCTTTATTAAGATCCCTTATGGGCAATTTGGATGCAGCACAAATAGACACAAACTGACACATACAGTACATTTAAAAAGTAACAAAAAAAAAAAAAAAAAAAAACTACATCAAATTATATAAATAATAATAATAATAACCTAAGAAATAACCTAAGTGTTTAGTGCATTTTTATGTTTCACACTAAGGTTACCAAACCAGCAGCTACCGTAATAGAAAAGGACAACACCGGCTATATATAAGACTTATAGAACAATTCCATCAATGTCTTGTCTATATTAAATTATCTTAATTTTGTCAGACAATATAGGTGCTGCTGTTCCTTTTTACACAAAGCCTCCGTGTTCACATCAAAACGCAATCCTTTATCAATAATTGTCCCCAGATATTTATAACTTTCCACAAGTTCCACCTTCTCGCTCTTAATAAATGTGGCTTGAGAAGAATGTGTTTGTGTTCTAAAGTATATATATCTTACTATATATATATATAATATTCATTTCTTTTGTCTAAAATACATTAAGCTGCAAACAGGCATAATCACAACATTTTACAAAGTTATCAACCACTGGACCATGACACATTTCACTGTTTTCCAGAAGACTCACAATAACGGTGTTGTCTGAAAAAAAAAAAAAAAAGCCTATTTTTATATTTACTTATACAATCACTTGTATATAAAATATACAATAAGGGAGAAAAAACACAGCCCTGAGGAGACCCTGTTATCAGGGGGGCTGAGAGACTACCATTTACTCTCACTCTTTCTTTCAGTTCTTTTGAAGTAAGCACTGTGGTGCTTCTTTTTACAGGATGACCTGCAATAAACTGTTTGCAATAAACTTGGGATGCGAAGCGGGAGGACTAGTAGGTCAGTTTGGGGAAACCTTTTAAATCTGGAAGCATTATTTTTGCAATAATGTTTGGTGCCCATAGTGGAACTTTACCTTTAAGGAAACTATTTCTGACAATTGCATGAAATTATTTCTCACTTTTTTTCACTGTTTGTGATTGTGAAGTAAATAACCAACCTTCTCCTCCAGAGATTTGATGAGTCTGTCCTTCTGGCTCAACTGAGAAGAGAGAGAGACAACCTGCTGCTGAAGTTTCTTCAAACTGGAGCCTGAGTTTTTCTCTACAGACAAGGCCTCCAGAAGCCTGGCATTCTCTCTCTTCAGCTGTGACATACACATACCAATCACAGACATAATGAGATAATTCCAAAATGATGCCAAGACAGTGCAATACCAGAAAGACTTGCCTCCTCTTGCTTCTGCTGGTGTCTGTTCTGTGCTTCCTGGTATTTATTTTTCCATTCACTTTTCTGAATGAAAAAACAAACAAAAACGGAACATGAATAGTTAAATATTAAAAAAATACAAAGTAAATATTTTAAAATGCATGCACTATGTGGACTGAAAAGTCTAGTATATTTATACATTTTATCCTTCTATGACGATACAATCACATATTTACTTTATTAGGTACACCTGTTCAACTGCTTGTTAACGCAAATATCTAATCAGTCAATCACATGGCAGCAACTCAATGCATTTAGGTATGTAGACATGGGGTGTATCTCAATCAGCTCCCTAGTTCAGTAGATAGGGCACTGATCAGAGAGTCAGCCATTTTAAGGGCTGTCTTAATCGCAAAATTGTTACAGTGCACTGAAAGGTCCCCTTTCCTAAAAAGTCCCACAATGCACCATGAAAACCAGGGAGCACCAATGCTCACTATGTTCCCTTAAAGGAAGTTCTGAAGCGCAAAACATAAATCAAGTGAGCCATTTCCCTGTTGCACGTATATGTAAAAATCAAAGTATTTATCATAATGTATACCGGAAAAAGAGTCAATGTCCCAATGTGTAGTGAGCCAGGGTCTTTACTGCCCTTACCATTGCCCAAATTAATGTACATGATATACTGATTCACGACCTAGGAAGCTATAGGGAGTTAATTAAGTTCCCTTTTGAAATGGTCTCTCACATTGCATTAATCACGCTTTGGGGGAAACTCTGTTTTCTCAGAATACTGAAGCCTGATTTGTTAATGTTTGTGCACCTGCTTGTGCATGTACACCTATGGCATTCCAGCGCGCCAAAACAGGCGGGCCGACTGCCTATATAAGTCATTTTATCAGAACCTTTCTCAATCAGCACGAAGATCATCTTCTTATTGACTCCGAAGAAGACAGACGGCTCTCTACTAGCCGCCGAAACAAGCCACCTGCAGAGGATTAACGGTACCTCACAACTCACGGCTCACAACTGACTCAGCACTTCCCCTGCGGCTATCCGGCGAAAGCACAAAAGAGCACAGCGTTGACAACTCAGCAGCTGAGAACAGCGCTGACAACTCAGCAGCTGAAAATTGCGCTTCTCCCTGTGACTATCAGACTTCATTTTCAAAAAAAGCATATTTTGAGCACGCCAGCCACGTACATCAAAGACGGACACTCTCACAGCGCCTCATGCCTGTCCATATCCTGCGTGCCTCACTCTCCTTGCAGCGAGGGGATTCCCCAGTGCTCTTCTCCCACGAAAACCAGAGCCCTAGTCTGGTATGAGGGTTTTGGCCATGCAGGACTCTGCCCCCTACCGCCTAAGGAGCCAGGGGATGTTAAGGCCCTGGCCTGAACTTGTCATAAACTCGGTTTGGAGTTGTTGGCATTGGAAGTACCTGCCCACAGCCGCTTTGACAAATGGTTCCTGCTGCCAGGGCGACATCAGCGAGCACCCCACAAGGAACCAACCCCATTCGTTCATGATGAACTTACCAGTTGTGGCATCTTCTGCTTCGCTCGCCCTCACCATTGTTGACAACGGCGAAAGCCTTTCCCTGGAGAAGGCCGTCACAGAACCTACTCTGCGGCCTGTCAAGCTGGATCCGCTCTCCATACGATGGGGGTCCTTCAACTGTTTCATACCAAACTCCTCTATGCTATGGATGAGTCCGGCCTAGAGCCTGCTGCTTTCAAGGAGCTAAACAGCGCCACTGACCTCGCTCTCTTTGCACTACTAAGACAACAGCCTGTTGGCCTACGATGGCCTGTTTAGTGGTCCACATTGCGCCACCTATGGTTAAGCTTGGAGATCAAGGATGTCGACAAAACAGCCCTCCTCGACTCCCCTGTCTATCCCTCAGGCCTATTTGGTTCTGCACAGCTTTGCTTACCTTTTCACAGCAGTCTGAACGGCTTCGCTGGCTATGTGCTAATTCCTACCAGTGATACGCGGGTTGATCCAAAATGAGCGGGTGCCTGCGGTCACCCGCGGTTACGAGTCATCCAAAAATATTTATAATGATATTCGGGTTGCAGTCGTTTGAAATAAAGATACCAATTAAACTTTTGTAATTTATATAGTACTAGACACAATTTTCTATGAAATACATAGGCCTACACTTTATTGTCTGAATAACTAGCTCAGTCTGCAGGTAGAGATGAAAGTGGGAAATCCTTATTTACCTTTTGAATGTTGAGCGCGTTATTAACTTTTGAATAAAAGCTGACGAGGGACAAAATGCCCGATTTCCCAACACGTTGAACTGAGCAATGCCATTGTGCCATTTTAATAGGCTACTTTTAAACGCATATAGCTCAGTAATGTCCGTTTTATGTATTTTCTGAGAGGGGGCGGAATTTTTGTTGGGAAAGTCGGGGGAGAGACGCACACTTCGATTAGACTGGATAAACACATGCAGCATCTTTTAATTGTTAAGAAAATTAAACGAAATACCGGTAAATTAATAAATCAAGCCTTTATTACATAAAACTAGGCGATATCAGAAAAACGCTGCACCTTCACCCACACCCCTAGTTCCTACGTATATGGCCCAATGACGCTACTATGAGCATTTACTAGCTACTTTTACAATATATTACAATATAAAGGTACAATATATATATATTTTTTTTTGCGGTCCGGGTTAGTTGAAAACGTCGGTTGGGTGCGGGTTGTTTATACATTGACCCGCGCATCACTGATTCCTACTGAAGCAAGCGAGTTCTTTTGCAGTTGTCAGTTCTTTGCCCCCCTGCAACAAATTGCAGCCTGAAAAACTCACCCGGGCGTGTCAGGCTGGGTTCTGCAGACAATAAAATGAGGCTACTCACTACAATTCGTACGCAGGCCTCTCCACTTCAGGGGTATGGTTCAAACTTTGGTTCAGGACAACAATGCTCACATTCTCCGCTCCAAAGGGCAATGTCTGCTGTCGAAGGGCACCGTCTAGAGTCTCACCAGATACAAGCGAGTCGGCTTTTACAGCCGATATTTCCTCTTTCCAAAGAAAGATCCCAAGCCCATCTGCAACCTCAGACTCCTGAATTATTAATTAATGAATGGCCATTCATGATGTTGACTTTGAAGCAGATCCCTGAGCAAATTTGCCCAGGACACTGGTTCTTATCGGTAGATCTGAAAGATTCTTACTTTTTCCCCAAATAGCCCCTCATCACAGACCGTTCTAGAGATTCACGTTCAAGGGGGTGGCTTACCTACCTATAGTCTTCCTATTCGGACTGCTTCTGGCTCCACACACTTTTATAAAGTGCATGGACATGGCTCTCTCCCCTCTGAGACAGACGGGAATCCACGTCATGAACTACCTTGACGACTGGCTGTTAGCCCAGTCGGAGCACGATCCCTGTGCTAACAGGTCGCTGCTCCTCAGTCACCTGGAGTGTCTTGGGCTCAGAATCAACTCTGCCAAGACCTGCCTGTCTCCCAGCAGGTGAGTTGCTATCATGGGGGCAGTTATCGACTCGGCCCAGATGCGGGCCGGGCTCACGCCAGAACGCTCACTGACTATTCAGCGGCTTGCGGCGTATTTCAAAGTAGGGGCTTTCCTTCCCCTAAAAAAGCTTTCTAGAGGTTTCTCGGCCTGATGTCAGCCACCTCCTTGTGGTACCATTGGGCCTGCTCCCGTACTGCAATACTGGCTAAAAGCCAGAGTTCTGTTCCACGCTTGGCCTCTTTCCAAGGGGCCACAGCTGTGACACACCGATGGTCATGGCCGCGGGTACTAGGGGCGCTGATGACAGCTGTTTCACTACATCTACATATATGACTTTAAATAACTTTTTGTTTTTCATGATTTTTAAGAACACCTTCTACCTTTATAAAATTACTCTAAAGATTATTTCATTTTGATATGTTGTTGAATATGGTTTTATGACTTTAAAATAAATGAATATATCATAAGGCAAAAGCCGATATCCATGGAGTGAGTGACGTGACAGTGGTTAAGGACCAGCATCTTATAACTGATTTGACACTCAGTTATTGCATGTGAAAAAAACTAAATATAGATGTCTTGATTAAAGAATTATTTGGCATTAGGGGCTGTTCACACAGAATGTGTTTTCCCATCCCCTCTGCTACCTATCCAATGTTTTTCAGTGTAAACACACTAGGCGTGTTTAACTGTTGCTTTCGCGTCTCGCGCATGACACAGCATTCTCAAAACGCACCACTCAAGTTAAAATAAGTTCAACGAAAACGCACCTCGAGACCTTGCATTCCCCCCCAACCGCCCCCCTGATAAAATGTTCCCGCGGCTATGCCGACAGTCCTCCTTAAGGCGCAAATGTCCCTGTGTCACAGCTGTGACCGCTTGGAAGGACCCTTGCCTATTTTAAACAGGCGTTCAATTGGGACTGAACTCCAGAAGGAAGGTTGTCATGACAGATACCTCCAACTCAGGTTGGGGAGCTCTGTGCGAGGGCAGACCGGCGTTCGGCTCCTGGTCCAGCCTAAAGCAATGCCTGAATATTAACTGCCATGAAATGATGGTGATGGCAGTATTCTATTTCTTCACCACGTTCTCAACTGTTCAGATAACATGATGGTGGTGGCCTTCAAAAATGGCCAGGCAGGCCTAAGGTCATGGTATCTTTACAATATAGCAAGACGCCTCCTCCTATTTTTCGCGAGGGAACAGGACGCGCTGGCCCAAGAATGACCCAAAGCTTGCCTGCCCTATCACTCTGCTCCCTCAGGTCATCAGATGAATTAGGGAGGCCAGATGCTCAGTCACCATGGTGGTTTCACTCTGGCGAAACCAGTCGTGTTTCCCCGAGCTGATACAGCTCTCATGAACAGCTTCGTGGCCAACTCCGCTTAGGGAAGACCTTATCTCTCAGGCAAAAGGGTCTGAAAGGGTCCCTTTGACAAGCCCAACCTGAGTTGTAGAGCCTACATCTGTGGTCCCTCAATGGGAGCCTTTGCAGCTCCTTGTGAGGGTGGCTAACATTATAGCGGAGGCCAGAGTGCTGTCTACAAGACGCATCTATACCTGTAAGTGGTCTGTCTTCTCTGACTGGAGTACGAAAGGAAGACCAATCCTCTTGTGAGGTATCGACCATTCTGTTCTTTTACAGGAGCTGCTGGATAAGGGGCATACCCCTTCCATGCTCAAAGTATATGTGGCGGCAATCGCAGCGAATCACGCTCTCGTGCCAGGCCAGTCTGTAGAAAGAAATGACTAAGTCGTCAAGTTCTTGCGGGGAGCCAGGAGACTTAATCTGCATTGCCCTCATATTGTTCCAATCTAGGACCTGTCCGCAGTCCTTAGGGCCCTTCAAGGCCCTCCGTTTGAGCCGCTTCAAGCGGCTGGTTTACGGCACCATCTGCTAAAGACCTCTCTACTGCTAGCTTTAGCATCAGTCAAGTGTGTGGGCGACATGCAGGCAATATCAGTGAGCGCTTCCTGTTTGGAGTTTGGGCCTAACAACCTTAAAGTCGTCATCAAACCCAGGCATGAGTTTACCTAAAGTGCTCTCTACTCCGTTCTCTCCCTGCCTCAGAGGATGTGCAGGGTGCTAACTTACGTTGCCTGGTCCGGACCCTCAGAACTTACGTGGAGCGCTCTAGCCAGTATCGGCAGTCAGAGCAGCTATTTTGTGCTTCGGAGGCCGCACTAAAGGGCTGCCAGTTACGAAGTAGAGATTGTCCCGCTGGATAGTTGATGTTAAAGCCCTGGCTTATGAGTCAGTGGGTTCTGAATGCCCCATTGGAATGAGGGCCCACTCCACTAGGAGGATGGCCTCCTCCTGGTCTTGGTCCAACGGAGTCTCCATTGGGGATATTTGTGCGGCAGCCGACTGGTCTTTGCGGTTTACCTTCACTAGGTTTTATAACCTGGATGTCCCTGCCCTTCAGGCAAGGATCTTGTCCACCTTGACTGTCTTGCACCCCTAATAGTGGTCTGGACTGTCTTTGCTGACGCTCCAGCCTTGTGGCCTGAGCCTCGTAAGTTAGCCTATGCTTCCTAGGGCCCTCATATTGGTGCCCTAGGACTGGGCTCATAGGACAGCTTCTGTTCTGTGCTTATAACACGGCGCCATGGTATATCGTTCCCCAAAGTGGGATTCACGCAATGTAAGAGACCGTTTCGAAAGGGAACGCTCCGGTTACTAACGTAACCCAGGTTCTCTGAGATAACAGGATTGAGCATTGCATACTCTGTCATGCTATACAGCTGCATGCAAGTCGACGCTGACGCTTATCAGTCGAAAGATTCTGATAAAATGGAATTCGGCACCGACTTACATAGGCAGTCAGCCCCGCCCATTTTGGAGAGCTGAAATGCCATAGGTTTGTGCAGCTGCACAAATGTTAACAAATCAGGTTTCAGAATTCTGAGAAAACAGAGTTTCCCCCAAAGCTTGTCTCGTAATCTCAGGGAACAGAGGTTAAGTTAGTAACCGGAGCGATCAGCTGAAGTTTAAACTGAGCATCAGCAAGGGGTATATATGTATATATATTACTGTATATATACTTGCCTGAATATTACTGTATATATACTTGAGTTGTTCAGTATTTGTAGATTAATAATCCCTTCCTTGCCAGTTTAGAGGACATTCAATAATAAAGTGCATTGTATTAATTACTCATGCATGAATCAATGAACAAGGAGATAAATCTTACCTTCCTTGCCATTATCTCTTTCAGCTCTCTCTCTCTGTTTTCTCTCATTTCTTTCTCAGGGTCTATCTCTTCTTGTAAACTGACATTGTTAAATAGACCAACTTCTTTGTTCTGCAAAACCACCAGTTTCTATAGGTGAAACAATGACAAATAACATTAACTAAACTACTTTTCCATCATACAAAAACATCTTACCTCCAATAGCTCATCTATTGAATGGCTGGTAGAAATACATAGCAGAGGATCTGTCTCCATCTACTGGTGACAATTTAAAATGTTCATTTTATTAAACTTGTGTATACTCACAGCCTCTATGGATGAGCTCTTGCTTGCTATGTCTTTTGACTCCTGGAGAAACAATTGTCTCAGCTCTCCAATTTCCTGCTGAATTTTTTTTCTCTCCTCTTCTTTCCATCTCTCCAGCACTTGTTTCTCTGACTGTTCTCTCCTTTGCTGCTCTTCATGTTCCTGGCAGAATACATTTATATATTTTCTTTTTTTATATATAACAAAAAGGTACTTCATCTGGCATTTTATATCGAGTGCATAAAGGGGTATTAATTATTTTATACTGGTTCCTGGGGTGCCCCTATAAATGTTAGTATGATTTGTACATAAAAAATTGTCATAATTTAGAAACAAAAAGCCATTTTCCAAGCCTGATTTTAGCCTCTGATTTGAACAGTCATTTCCTTATGCAACTTTTGCGAGAAACTTAGCATTTGCTCACAAAATATTTGTGTGTTTCTTCCCATCCCTTTAAGAGCTCAATATTACTGGGAGGAAACATTATATTTCAGTGCTTTAGGGTTCGCTCACAAAACTTTTGATAAATTTTGATACAACTTTCCAATAAACATTTTGATAAACAATACAATGCAAATTCCAATCAGATATTGACATTCAAAGCCCAAAATGCACATTTGCAAGTCCCCATCCACTTCCGTTGTAATTAAAAAGAGCAGCTTGAAAAATTTTAGGTGAACTATTCATGTACTAAGGCCTACTAAACTGTCAAGAAAAATAAATAAATAAATAAATAGGCTATCAAACATTAAAATGTTCAGCAAATACCAAACATTAGAAATAGACACACAGTAGAAGGAAATAGGGTTATTTAAGAGGTTTAGAGCTAGCCTATATGTGATGCTGGATCTTGATTCAAACACAAACCCAACTCACATGCTGCCGCCTCAAACTGTCCGTTTCTCTCTCTGCCTGTAGCTGCAACTGTGTCACTCTCAGTCTCTCCTTCAGTTCTTCTATCCCATCTTCCATCTGTTCGACTTTCCTTTTTTTCTGCCTCTCTGAGAAACACACATGCACAAGTGATACTGAGTTAACAAAATATTCTTTATTTATTTTATCACATCATAAACATATTTATCAATTGAAATTAAAGTGCTAGCTTCCTATATCTGAAATTTTATCAAACTTCGTTTGAAAAGTGAGTGGACACACATTTTCTCACCAACCTGTATCTGTGACCTCAGGATGTCTTCGCTGAACATGTGCTTGTAAGTAGGAGTAGCTGACAAATGATTTTTCACAGAACTGGCACTTTCACAAGGAAAAGGGATCAAAACATTAGAACTGGTTTTATGATTACTAGGCTCTTAAACTAAAGGTGTTAGCCTACAGATATACTTCCATTCAAAAGTTTGAGATCAGTACTACGGCAATAAAGACATGTACAATGTTAAAAAAAAATCTATTTCAAATAAATGCTGTTCTTTTGAACTGTCTATTTATTAATTATTCTATTAAATTATCACAGTTTCTATAAAAATATTAAGTAGCACAACTGTTTTCAACATTGATAAAAAAAATCACAGAAATCGATTACATATTAAAATAGAAAACAGTTATTTTAAAAAATAGTAATATATTATACTTTTTGCTGTATTGCTGATCAAATATACGCAGCATTGGTGAGCATAGAGACTTCTTTCAAAATAACAAAAAAAATCGTATGGACCCCAATCTTTTGATCTGTACTACTGAATGTGAGTGTACCATTTAAAAAAGACTTTTCAAAAGCTCTTTATGTGTACAAGTGTTTAAGAAATCCACCTTGTGATAATTATTAGCACTGGCCTGCAGGAGGAGCTGTTGAGTGCTGATCAACTTCTTTCTCCGTCGATTCTCCAGCTTGGCTTCCTGCAGATTTTTTTCGAGTTCTGCTCGTTGTTCTTCTCCTCGCTGGACCAGAGAGAGCGCCCCCTGCAGACGCTCCTCCAGTCCTGACAGCTGAGCGGTCAGGAAGTCCTGGCAGTGCAGCAGGTACTCAGTGCTCAGCTGAGACATACGAAGCAGCTTGATCAAAGAAGGGTCAGCAGGCCCACGGCAGTTTGGACAGCGCTCGCTGTCCACGGCACAGAACGTCACGGTCATAATGAAGTCCTGAAGCACACTGACATCTATCTCTTGCACAACACGGTCCACGTCAAGGGCGGAGAGACGCCTCCAGTCTATGGGCTCAGTGCGTGAGCGGAAGCGGAAGGGCTGAAGTTGGTGCGCTGGGCTCCAGGGTGGTGTGGGGGACACAGCCGGAGGGAACTGGCCCAACATGGTGAAAGGTTTGAGATACAAAGATGGATCGATGTGGTGATTCCTAACCAGATACTGGATGGGGAGACAAAGAGAGAAAACAACGAGTATTTCTAGATTAGCTATTACAACCAAATCAGCATATCAGAATCAAAGTAATAAATTACATTTTAAAATACAATTCAAATTGGAAAACTATTACCATATTAGGCCTACTGTTTTTACTAGTATTTTAGCAAACAATGCCGTCTTGGTAAGTAAAAGATACTTCTTTCTCTAACCCACCTTGTTTCTTTTTAGTTTATGTTCTTATGTCTCTCTTTCTTTCTGGACTATTGAGAAAGTAACCACTAACATGAAGATAACTGCATAAGAAGGACATATGGATTTTACATGATACCGTGGTCTGTCTGTTCAGTTCTTTTGTATTTCTGTTCCACTATTAAAATAAAAATCTAAGTTAAAAAGAGAAAGAGACTTCTTTCAAAAACATTAAAAAACATAACATAAAAAAACAACAACATTTGACTACCGCAATGGCAAAGGGTGAAATTTTCACTGAAAAACATCTTAAATTTCCGACCGTTCATCATACGCTATTGCATTGCTTCAAAGTATCACCTGTTTTTTTATTCATTTTCTTTGAGGCATTTACAATAATAGCCTATTTAATTAAAATGTTTTACATATTCAGCAATGTAGAAATTGAAACGCTGAAAGAACATGCAGTTTAGATTTCCAGTAAAGCTTAAAACCGATAATTTATTATTATTTATTATTAATTTGACTTATTATTATTTATTATATATAATTTTTAAAAGGAAGGGGCAAAGGTTTTTCTGGGGTATTTTTCTTCCTATTCTAAAACAAAATTGAGAACCACTGTCTCAAAGATATATTATTCCCATAGTATACAAACGCACAGGCACTCTTTCAGCTATAACAAGTGAAGGAAATACTTTTCTTTTCTGCATATGGCAGACAACATATTGTTAAAGTCCATCTCTATGACAACTGTTAAAACCATTGTCAATTTCAATAAAAATTGTTTTATATATTATATATAATGTGTGTGAAAGAGAGAAATAAATGCATTGCCTTTCTTATGCTCTGCATTAGCCTTGACATAGCAGGCCAACATTAATTACATCAGCCATAACAACAGAACCAAACATAGGCCTATCTATTAAGTGAGTATTGTATATGAGAGAGGACTACAATTTTCTTTATAACAGTCAAAGACGCACATACAAATCTGTTCGGCTGTTTACCTGAAAATGCTCTTGGTAAGGGTCCATCTCGCTCCTATGAAACAGTGTCATAGTGTCTGAACTGAGTTTGATGCCTCTTAGTTTACTTATCAACAATAAACCGTCTCTCTGCAACTCAAAACACAACCCCTCTGATAAGCAGCTTATAGTATTTCACTTCCCCTGTTTCTAGACAACCAGCCACGCCTGTAAAACACTGCTCTTACTCTTACTCTTAACTAACTGCACGATCTCAGCAGCTTACCAGGCAATTTACCTGCATCAGGCAATCAATAGTAATATAGTGCTTTTCTCTGGGTCTTATTGATTGATAGACCAAAATCAGCATCTTCTTCTGTTAATAGCAATTAAAGGATCAAATAATGATAATGTGATAAAATCAAAAACCTTCAGAGAATTTCAAGTTCTAATTATATTTTATTAAAACACAGAGCCTTCTCTTTATCAGGTCACATTGTTAAAGAGACATTCAAATGAAATTCATATTATATATATATATATATATATATATATATATATATATATATATATATATATATATATCAGGGGCCACTTTATTAGGTATTACACCTGTTCACCTGTTGATGCAAATATTTAATTCGCCATTCAGATGACAGCAACTCAATTTAGACATGGACAGGATGTAGGTTACTGCTAAAGTTCAAATTGAGCATCAAAATGGGTACAAAGGGTGATTTAAGTGACTTTGAACATGGCATGGTTGTTGGTGCCAGACAGGCTGGTGCCAGTACTTCAGAAACTGTTGATTAACTGGGATTTTCACACACAACCATTTCTAGGGTTTGCAGAGAATGGTAAAAAAAAAAAAAAAAATATCCAGTGAGCAGCAGTTGTAGATGCCAGGTCAGAGGAGAATGGCCAGCGTTGTTTGAGCTGATAGAAAGGCAACAGTAACCCAAACAACCACAGAGGTCTGCAGAAGAGCATCTCTGAAAGCACAACACGTCGAAACTTGAAGCAGATGAGCTACAGCAGCAGAAGATCACACCGGGTGCTAGTCCTGTCAGCTAAGAACAGGAAACTGTAGCTATAATTAACACAAGCTCACCAAAATTGGACAATAGAAGATTGGAAAATGTTTGCGTGGTCTGATAAATCTTGATTTCTGCTGCAACATTCAGATGGTAGGGTCATAATTTATCATAAACTTAAAAGCATTGTTCCATCCTGCTTTGTATCAACGGTTCAGGTTGCTGCTGCTGGTGGTTTAATGGTGTGGGGATATTGTCTTGGCACACTATGGGTCCTTTAGTACCAACTGAGCATTGTTTAAATGCCACAGCCTACCTGAGTATTGCTGCTGCTGACCATATCCCTCTCTTTATGACCACAGTGTACCATCTTCTGATGGCTAATTCCAGCAGGGTACCATGTCACAAAGCTCAGATAATCTCAAACTGGTTTCTAAAACATGACAATGAGTTCACTTTACTCAAATGACTTCCAGAGTCCCCAAATCTCAATCCAATAGATCAACTTTGGGATGTGGTGGAATGGGAGATTTGCATCAAGGATGTGAGCTGACAAATCTGCTGCGTGATGCCATCATGTCAATATGGACCAAAATATCTGAGGAATGTTTCCAGCACCTTGTTAAATCTTTGCCTAGCAAACGCGTACCTAATAAAGTGGCCAGTGAGGGTGGTTTCCATGAATAATATGTTTAAAAATGTTTTGGAAAATGTTTGTAGCCTATCCAAACTAGAACAAACAAAGTATAATAACTTTTTACTCCACTTGACATATTTACAGTCATTTAACATTAATAATAATTAATAATAATACAAAAAAAACATATGGTTTAAACGTTGTAACTAGCCTATAAACATGGACATCAGTGGTGATCTTTATAGATCAGTGATGGACACACATTTCTAAGAACTGAGACATGAGATTTTAAAACAAGATTTTTAAAGATTAACTTAATCTAATCATCTCGGATGTCCTTATTTGTCATTGATCGATCTGTTGTTTTATTAATTACAGTACAACGATATAAATCGATAGCAATATAACGACATAAATGTGTAACGTAACTTGTGTAAGTTAAACAGTTTCTGCGATCAAAGGTTGACAACGGCAATAACACTGTACACAAAAGAAACTAACCGTGTTAATGCACAGAATGATATTTCAGACACTTACCTTTATCTCTATTATAAAAGGTCACAACAATAGTTTATAAGTTGTTCATCAGTTAAAAGAAGAAAACCGGAGAAATTCATGATGGCAGTTTCAAGCTAAGAATTGAAAGGAGAAGTTAACAGCTGGCAACTGTTGCTGATGGGCGGGGCTAAGAGAGAAGCGCTTCCTGTTGTCATGGAGACTACTGACTCATGACCTCAGGTGCCAAAACCATAGACTGTAAAAAAATAGGCCAAAACTGAGGATAAGCAAAGAGGCAGTTTTCAGGAGATTTGTTAGTTCAGCTGCTAGTATATAATATAATATAGGATAATATAATATAATATAATATAATATAATATAATATAATATAATATAATACAATTCATATAATATAATATAATATTAATTTGTGAATTATATTATATTGTTACATTTTTGTGAAAGTAAACAATCTAAACAGAGTTTAATCTAAAATCAATTGGATAAATGTTGGGTAATATTTTTTCCTCATAATTTGAACATAAAGTGGCAGAGGAGAGGACATGAGAAATGTTTCAAGCTTAGATTGATCACCTAAGGGAAATGTGCGTCCAGTCCACTGCATACTAGCGGCTATTTAATATGCTTTTGTCAAATAACAATCATATTAATGTGACGATACTTTAAGATAATCTTAAATGCCGTTACTTTTTTTAACTTTTAGAAACGATAATGCAGAAACTGCCATACAACAATGTAAATGAACACAAGATGGCGCCACAAACTAGTAGGCTACACGTCTGAGATGTTGGCAAGTTTTTCTATATTATAACATAGGCTATAAGTACTGTAACATAGGCTACAGTAGCCTATTCTAAGGTATTTCATTACTATTTTAATAATAGTGGTGGGGAAAGCAGAGGATTATGAAAATGTGTCCCCACAGTAATAGTCTAAACTGGGCCAACCAAAAACAAACAAACAAACAAATAAATAAATAATTTTTTAAAATAATAATACAACTATAGCCTATATGTATATATACAAATATTATATACAAATATACACACATATATACAACAACACTTTATTAAAATGACTATAAATACCAGATAGAAAAACAATTCATCACAGTTCACAATATCAAATCTTACCATGCTTTCCCAAAATAAACTGCAAAGTAATTTAATGGTTTTTAAACAATAAATGCAAAATAATTCATGAGGGTGAGTAAAAAAAATAATCCTGTATGTGTGTAAAACAAAATGCAAAACAATTAATGTAAATAAATAGACAAAGGAAACAAATGTATTGTATTTTGTTTTCTAAATAACAAAATATATGGTCTTCTAAATCAGTTTAGCTTGATAACCAATTCATGTATGTGCATTTGAACATACTGGTATTCTCTTTATGTTTAGATCCCATTTTTGCTCTCTGCCTGACTGCTTGGCCCCTTCTGAGCAAGTTTCTGAGGTCTGTTGTTTTTACAGAAAAAAAATGTGTTTTAGTCTGGTTCTAGTACTTTCTTGTTTCTAGTTAACCTGTGTATATGTAGCCTTCAGTTTTTAGTTTTCCTTTTCCATTCTCATTGATAGCACAGTGGTTTGCTTTATCCTTGTTGATCTCCCATTTCTCTTGCATTTTTTTTGTATTTTGGTTCTCTTGTAATTAAATACAACTGCTGCAACTAGATCCTGCATCTACTTTCACTTGCTGCAACCCATACTGACAGAAGAATGGAGTAAAAAAATTGGATAGCAGCAGTCCCTTTTCCTGTCTCCTCTGAAGACCTTCTCCTCTCCCTTGCACAAGATGGCCGTCCCTGGAAGACTACGTGGAGGAGTTCCTCACGCTCAGCCACCTGGACCGACGGCACCTTGAAGACCTGTTTCTGGAGTGGGCTGGATGACTATCTTTTCCAACTGCTGCCCGTGGGAGCTGCACTCTGGCCATAACTTTCACTGACTCAGCCACACCCCACTTCCATCATCCTGTCTCCACCCATCCTCGCTCCAGTTACCCCACCCACCTCGGAACTCCTCCCTAGTCCTTCCCCTCTGCTCCACATACCCGCCACAAACCCAGAGCCAGTCCCAATGCTCACCATGGACGAAACGCCTGAAGAGGCTGAGCCTACCGCAATACCTACACCAGAGCCAACGCCTGACCACATCAGGTGCGAAAGCCGGCAACAGTGGCAACGTCCTGCAATGTCCGTCCCAGTGGGTGTGCTCGTGGAGTATAGGGGCATGGAGAAAAGCAAAGAGGTGACAGCACTAAGGGTGAGCTGAGTGACTATTAAGTAGAAGGGGTTATTCCTGGTCTTCCGCCTCCACTGGTCCTGCCCAGCTCCAGTCTCCTGTGTCTCTGATGATCACCCACAAGCCAGTCCTCCGGCCCCGCCTCTATTGGTTCCCCTCAGTTCCTTAGCTTCTCCTCTGTTTACTCCACTCTTCTGGCTTCCACTGGCTCCGCCTCTGGCTGCTGAGCCCGTCACTCCACCTCGGCCCATTGACCAGTTGGCTCCACCTGGGACCATCGTTCTTACAAATCCACTGGACTCACTCATCCCTCCTGCTCTGCCTTGGTCAGCCATCACTATGTCTACGCCATGGACTTCCGGCCTCTGTGTCTCCTCGACTCCACCTGGGTCTCTTCCTCTACTGGCCCCACCTCAGTCGGGCAGACTCCTGGTTTCACCCTGGACACCCTCTGTTGTCTCCTCCCTGGCCCCTCCCTCCTTCGACTCCCCCATGCTTCTTCTTCAAACTGACTTTTGTGTGTTAGTGTTACATCCCAGTACATCCCGATTAGGAGTACATCTCTGCTTATATTAGAACAATTTCCTAACCCTGTTCCTGGAGGCACACCAACAGTGCACAATAGGGCTTTTCACACTTGAAATAGTTAACCCTGGGTCATTCTAAACCCCGTGTAAACAGAATCCTGGGTTATCTTTATTCACGTTTCACACTGCTCACTATACCCAGGGTTAAAGTTCTTATACAACTTATTTTGCAAACTTGTAAAGTGTGAAACGATGCGGTGTTAGCAGAGGCGTAGGTTTGATTTTGAGATTGGTGGGGACATTCCCGGAAGCTGAGGATTCAGGAAATTAATAGTATAACAAATAATGACAAGGAGGCAGTTTAACAGACTTATTAACTTTACTCCGCTTATAGTGTAATGCAAACTAATTCTGTAATGTTACAGGTAACAAATAATGACAAGGAGGCAGTTTGACAGAGACTTAACTTCACTCAACTTTGTTCACACACGCACACATTTTTTGTACTGTACAAACTGTGTAAAATAAAGTCTACACGAACCCTACCCATCACAGAAAACTTTTTTGCATTTTTACATTTTCAAAAACATCAGTTAGATAATTTATAAGCTGTTTTCCTAATGTGAATCAAAAAATCCTTGTCCACATAAGGATTTCAAATATTGCCATCGTTGTGGGGCATTTTACCCCCACAAGGGTTTAGCAGGACATACAGAGACAGAAAGACACACGCACACGCACACGCACACGCACACGCACACACACACACACACACACACACACACACACACACACACACACACACACACACACACACACACACACACACACACACACACACACACACACACACACAAAACACCCAACCCCACACACACACAGTTTGGGTTGGCTACTTATCCCGCGATTGTCATACATTGAAAAAAAACTGCACTGTCCCAGAATCAATATTTGACGCGATTATTTTTGTTCACAGAGCTGTTGATTTCTTTCTCCCTCACTTACCGCATCTAGGTTTCGGAGGAATTTTGCCGCTTCTCACAACCGAATTAAGCTACAGCCTCTCACAAGTTAGAAAGAAAAAGCACAGCCAATCGGATTAGCAATGTGGGTTCGCGAGGCGGGACTTCTACGAGATCTATTAACCAATTGTTGTGTACCAGGAATTGCGCTTTTTTTCACAGAACGCTCTTGTAAGAGTGGTTTTATATATACATATATTTTAATTTATATATAAAGT
The DNA here is from genome assembly GCF_949152265.1 of Phoxinus phoxinus. Classification (NCBI taxonomy): domain Eukaryota; kingdom Metazoa; phylum Chordata; class Actinopteri; order Cypriniformes; family Leuciscidae; genus Phoxinus; species Phoxinus phoxinus. The sequence goes on from NC_136886.1 coordinate 18,232,161, forward strand.
TCGTTTTATATAAATATATATATTTAAAAAATCTAAATTATTGCAAGGGACAAATCAGTGGTCATTGGATATTGGTAGGGACACGTCCCTAGCGTCCCTACTAAATTCTACGCCCCTGGGTGTTAGCATGTTACAACTAGATGTAGCAACCAACAACCAATCGCATGCAAACACTGTGCAATGTATTGTATATAAACACGTTCATACGTTTTTTCTGCGTAGGAAAAATGTCAAACGGCGATGGAAACCGTGACAATTAGAGTGATCAAGAGACTGTCATTCTTACCTTTATGTTTTGAAAAGTTCACTCAGAATTTGTTTTATATTACAGTCATCAATGTGAGGACGCACAATGAGCCTTTATGTAAACAGGTTACGTGTTGCGTTTGTCCAGTCTGTAAAGACTGACTTTAACTCTGGGTTTAGGAATGTACAGAAATACCCAGGTTTAACTGTTAACCCCGGATATAGTATGAGCAGTGTGAAACCTGAATAAAGATAACCCAGGATTCCATTTACCCGGGGTTTAGAATGACCCAGGGTTAACTATTTCAAGTGTGAAAAGCCCTATATCTGTCTCCCTTATTTGCGGTCTTGGAGTTTCTACAATGAGTTTGATTAAGAAGAGTTTGAAAACGTGTAGTGTTGGTGCACCTGGAACAGGGTTGGGAAACTTCTGCATTAGAAGTTTAGGGATTGTCATGTACCATCACTAATGGAACTAATATAAAATAAACTCCATATATCCCACAGGCTCTCTTAGTTATGTAAAACACCTTTAATAGAAAAATGCCACACTGAACCTCAGATCTCTCTTTTTTTTTCCACTGCTATTAATAAATTAGCATTTAGGCCAAAGCATTTATTATTAATTACTAGTTTTGAGGTTAATAATGGATGTCTGGGCATGATTAATGCATTTTTAATTAGCTTCTAATATGTATTTTCACTGCCTTAACAGATGCCTTACTGCTGATTAGTGTTGTAATCCTTTTAAGGTTGCCTCCCTTATGTCTTTGTTTTACTAATTTCTCCATAATTTCTCTCAGCTGCCAATTTTGCTGCAGTAATGTAATTTTATAGTGCATGAGGGACAATATATTTTAATAAGATTAAGAAATAATCCAGAAAAAAAGCTCCAGATCTTACTTGTGGTCAAGTCACACTATAGCGTCTCAACAAACAACATTAAACAGCCACTGCAGTTAGTTGACACGTAGTTGCAAAGTTTAGTTACAGTTTTTTACAATCGCTATGACAGTTTTTTCAATACATTTAACACGTTTCCTAACACGGTTGGCACAACATCCGTCTTTGTAGGCTATGCAAGTAACATATTTCTTGTTGCTTTTAAACAATTGCATACAGTTAACAAAAATGTTAAATGCTTGAACTTCTTTTACTCACAAGCTCAACCAATACCAAAACAATGTAATTTTACTGCCAAATTTACAAATGCTTTCACACTGTATGTCAGAACAGATAACATCATAAAGTTATGTTTAGAACATGATGTTATCTGTTAACCCATAGGTTAATTATATATAAGTCAAAGTGAACAGCTGTTCATATTGTGAATTGAAACACAAATATATTCCCTGTATTTTACTATTCCATTGCTACTGAGAAACAGCTTATTGAAGTTATGCAAATATATAAATCACAGCTGATTCCAATCTAGGAAGCACACTCAGGTGTTGAGGTTCATTCAATGATCATATGTTCTAAAAGAGGACTCTTTGGGCTGATCTTGTGTGGAAGAGGAACAATATAGAGCAACAGAAAGAAAGAAAGAAAGAAAGAAAAGAAAGGAAGGAAAGAAAGAAAGAAAGAAAGAAAGAAAGAAAGAAAGAAAGGAAAGAAAGAAAGAAAGAAAGAAAGAAAGAAAGAAAGAAAGAAAGAAAGAAAGAAAGAAAGAAAGAGAAAATGCGTGCGTGAGGGAGAGGAAGACGAGTAGGACAAGGGGGAGGAGTGGGGCAAGGACCAGGACAAGGGAGAGGTTTACAAAATGCATCCATTTACTAAACAACAAAACAAAATAGAGGCTTCAAAAGAAACTGCAGTGCAAAACACAATCTATGATCAAAATATACTGTCTATGTGTAAGGGCAGACCTGACACATAAAATAATGCAGTTTCTGTAATTTCAGCTGATGTTTGTGTTTTTTTTTTGTCATTGTGTTACACTCTAAAAAATGCTGGGTTGTTTTAACCCAATTTTGGGTCAAATATGGACAATCCCAGCCGTTGGGTTAAATTTTTTAATTACATTTTTAACCCAACATTTGGGTTTGTCCATATTTGACCCAAAATTGGGTTGAAACAACCCAGCCTTTTTTAGAGTGTATGATTGACTAAGTGTTCCTGTTGGAAGAGAACATGTGTTAGTGTTTTGAATAATTATTTGATTTTGAAACATGTTTGCAGTGTTTTGTTAGACATAGTGTATTGTGTTAAGTGTATTATTGTATTTTGAAAATTACAAATCAACTGGACTCACTCGTCCCTCCTGCTCTGCCTTGGTCAGCCATTACTATGTCTACGCCATGGACTTCCAGCCTCTGTGTCTCCTCGACTCCACCTGGGTCTCCTCCTCTACTGGCCCCACCTCAGTCGGGCAGACTCCTGGTTTCACCCTGGACACCCTCTGTTTTCTCCTCCCTGGGAAATTAGTTACAATGTGTGATTTTGAGCATGAAATTAACCGTTAAGAGTGCGTTAAGAGTTTAGGAAAATTGTTAAATGTATTGTCATAAAAACTGTCATAGCGATTGTAAAAAACTGTAATAGAGGTATAGAGTGGACCATCAAAATAAAGTATAACCAATTTTTTATAAGAATAAAATAGACAAATTGTAAAAAATATATAATTTTAGTAGGCCTATACATTTAAATGTTCAATTAAAAATGTATAAGAGGTCTGCAGCATAATTTTTTTTTTTTTTTTTTTTATTTATTTAAAGATTTAATTAATTTCACAACACATCAAAAACTAACCAGTGGAGGGTGAAACCTAAATTACAGCCTAATTAACTATGTTTGTATGAATTTGTGGATTAATTGCCTTTTGATAAAGAAGACTGCACACGTGTGATGTACATAAAACAAAATGATGTATCTCATACTTTCTCTCATTAGAGAATTAGACGGTTATGTTAGTGTTCGTATAATAAGTTGAAAAAGTTGATATGTAGCTGCAAAGTTATAGTCAGTTGAATGTCTGTTGGTGGACCATCACAATAAAGAGTTAGCAGATATTAAGCAGACAGTCTACTCTATAATGTCATAGTATAGTTGCAAAGGTATAGTTATAATGACTAAAGGGGACTAGGCTATCGAAATAAAGTGTTACCAAAAGTTCTTATAAAAGTAAACAACATATAACATAACTCTAAGATGCACAAAACTTAACACCCCTGACCATGTAATGTGAAAGGGCAAATTATTGAATTATTAAAATTTTTTTAAGAATACAGTAAACTTTAAACAATACATTAATTGAGAAATTCCTCTAATAAATAATTTCACCAGTATTTAGTTCAATCTACATTATATTGGTTAATAAAAAAATAAAAAACTTTAAATATATGTTTTTATTTAAATATTTATTCAAATGCTTGATTACAAATAAATCACTAACTTGAAGTGCAACAAATAAAACAGAATTTTGTCTGTTCTGCTGTCATCACTAACTTGCAGTTAAACAAAGAAGCAACAAACAAAAGAAAGTAAAACAACGTATTAAAATAACGGAAAAGCTTTGAACATTCTTATGACTAAGTACATTTTAATGAAAAAGAAAAATGTAATAAAAGACAGATACGACCAAAAATAAAGCCTTACCTAACTGAATTGAATGTTTTTTTTTTTTTTTAAAGAATACATTTTACTTCTGTCTTTCATTGTGTAGAAATTAAAAGAAATGTAAAATGCCAAAAATGGATTAAACAACTTTCAGAAAATTATAAGCGCAGAGTACTGCATTGATTTCATGGAAACAGCATGGTGTGGTGGGGGTTTAAGAGCGGTCCAAATAGCTTCACACTTTTCATAGTTTCACACAGTAAATGCTCAAATATGTTCTGCTTTAAACAGAGACTGCTCATTCACCCCTCAAAGAAGCCACTTGAAAACAAAATCTATATTCATCAATGCTTGCGTCACTGGAAAGTCTGGAAATAGAGAAGCTGTTACAAACATCTCCTTTGTGTCTTTTGGTCAGTCTGTTTGAGACATACTGTCTCTCGTTGTTATCCTCAGTGCTTATACTGAGGCACAAAGGATGCCAAGCACTTGAATGATGCAATGAATGAGCCTGCAGTTCATAAAAGGCAAAATCCAACAAACTTGACAGATTCACTCAACTCTGTTCAACAATTTATATTACATATTGTCACAGAGTCAGTCACATGTCACAGCCCCAATCATCACTCAATCATCCGGACCCGCCCACTCGTTCACAATCACCAACCGCCCGTCTTCCGTTCTCCAGATCGCCTATTCACTCGTCACCTGCACAGAGAATCCACTTCAGTCATCGCCAGCTAAGTTACCATCATCATTACAAGTCACCATCCTCTCACCATCATCTGGTTCCCGTTGTTCCACCACCACTCTGCTTTTAATAAACACTGTGTGCACCTAAACTGGTCTGTATCCTAAGCTAAGACCTGTCTCCCATGGGCCGACCAGCGACATACAATGGTGAGGCGGAGGATTGCAGCGGGTTCCTTCTACAATGTTCACTATATTTTGAAATGCAATCACAGCTTTTCTCCACCAAACGGCCGTGTATCACCTTCATGATTTCCTTGCTATCTGGACGTGCACTCCATTGGGCCCAATCCAAACCAGCAGCCGGGTCATGACTTCATTGGCATCCTTCATCAGTCACTGCAAGGAAGTCTTCGGGCAAACCGCTTTGAGGTCATCACCTATCACCGAAACCTAGAGTATCTCCGAGAGGCCAAGCAGCTCAACTCCCGACTAGCCCGCTGGGCGCTATTCTTCAGATGGTTTGATTTTACCGTGACCAACCGACTTAGTTCCAAGAATTGCAAGGCGGATGCCTTGTCCCGTCTGTATAATCCTGAATCTGAATCCTGTCCTCCGGAACCAGTTCTCCCTCCAGCCATGGTAGTCAGTCCAATCCAGTTGTCCCTCGACGATCAGATCCTCCAAGCCACCCGCACCGAACCTGCTCCGCCGGGAGGTCCTGAGGGACGGTTGTATGTATGTACCATCCATCTGCCGTGTGTCCCTCATGGACTCAGCACACACCTCTCCTGTCTCTGGACACCCAGGCAGCCAGTGAACCCTCTCGCTCCTACAGGATCGCTACTGGTGGCCCAACATGGCCCAGGATATCTCCCGATACGTCAGAGGGAGTTCAGTCTGTGCCAACAGATGCCCAAGCCACCTCAGCTGACCCCTCTCGATGTGGAGGAGCAGCGGCTCTACTCTGAGCTCCTCCCGAGTGATCTCTAAGGGATCGCCCAGCCACCCTGCGGAGAAAGCTCATTTCGGCCGCCTGTATCCGGGATCTTGTCCTTTCGGTCATGACCCAAAGCTCATGACCATAGGTGAGAGTAGGAACGTAGATTGACAGGTAAATCGAGAGCTTCGCCTTGCGGCTCAGCTCTTTCTTCACCACGACAGACCGGTACATCGACCGCATTACTGCGGAAGCTGCACCGATCCGTCTGTCAATCTCCCGTTCCATCCTTCCCTCACTCGTGAACAAGACCCCAAGATACTTGAACTCCTCCACTTGAGGCAGGAACTCCCCACCAACCTGAAGTTTTTCCGACTGAGGACCATGGCCTCGGATTTGGAGGTGCTGATTCTCATCCCAGCCGCTTCACACTCGGCTGCAAACCGTCCCAGTGCATGTTAAAGATCCTGGTCTGATGGGGCCAACACGACAACATCATCTGCAAAGAGCAGAGACGAAATCGTGTTGTTCCCAAACCAGACACCCTCCGGCCCCTGGCTGCGCCTAGAAATTATGTCCATAAAAATTATGAACAGAACCGGCGACAAAGGGCAGCCCTGCCAGAGTCCAACATGTCGGAGCACTTTCCAGCACCCCTCCCAGAGACTCCAAGAAGGCCGGGTACTCTGCACTGCCGTTTGGCCCGTAGGCACACACGACAGTGAGAGACCTATCCCCAACCCGTAGGCGCAGGGAAACGACCCTCTCGTTCACCGGGGTAAACTCCAACACATGGCGGCTGAGTTGGGGGGCTATGAGCAAACCCACACCAGCCCGCCGCCTCTCACCATGGGCAACTCCAGAGTGGTGAAGAGTCCATCCTCTCTCAAGGAGTGTGGTTCCAGAGCCTAAGCCAATGCGTAGAGGTGATTCCAACTATCTCTAGTTGGAACCTCTCAACCTCACACACAATCTCAGGCTCCTTCCCCACCAGCGAGGTGACGTTCCACGTCCCTAGAGCTAGTTTCCGTGTCAAGGGATCGGGTTGTCGAGGCCCCCGCCTTCGACTGCCGCCCGATCCTCTAAGCACCGGCCCCTTACGGCCCCTCCTGCAGGTGGTGAGCCCACGGGAAGGCGGCCCCACGTCGCTCCTTCGGGCTGAGCCCGGCCGGACCCCGTGGGGGGAGGCCCGACCACCAGGCGCTCGCATACGAGCCCCAACCCCGGGCCTGGCTCCAGGGTGGGGCCCCGGCTGCGCCATACCGGGCGACGTCACGGTCCTTGCTTTAATTTTCTTCATAAAGGGTTTTTTGAACTACTCTTAGTCTGACCCGTCGCCTAGGACCTGTTTGCCTTGGGAGACCCTACCAATTTGCATATTTAAACATTAAATTACAGAAAGTTGCATGGTGATATCTGCTAGTTAAAAATATTACCCTATTCAACTGTAGTGTCTCGCCTGACCGAGCACTGTGTGCACCTAAACCTGTCTCCTCCTGTGTTTGTGACACATATACGTTTCTATTCAGCAGTGGATCTTTTTTTCTTTCTTTCTAAAACACATCACAATATGGCCATGAATGTGCAGCAAGCTAAGCTATAATAATTGCTCCAATGCATCATATACTGCAGTCTGATTGTGAGGAAACATTTGGCTTTATATATTTCTATGACCACAGGAAGATGAGAGTCATACATAGGCCTACATGATGATACAGTGCGGTGCCTGCTGTGTGACAAACGGTAAGAGGATTTAAGAAGCCAAATCTACAGTAGATGATTTGACCGGTGGCAATTTCATGCGCAGCATACATGCCTCTACAGGTTTTGCCGTGTTGACAACACCTGGTAAAGCAGAGACTAAAAACAGTTATTCTTATATACATCTACACAATTCCCATGGTGGACACTGCAATTACATTCAGAAATATGAGTCAGATCAGATGCTTAAAATACTTGGAGAGGTCTCCAGAATCGGCCTTCTCATATGCAGTTTTATCATCACAGTTTCAGTTGGTTATGTTTCTGGTTTATTTAGCCGGTGCATATTGCGTTCTTCATATTTCCTACTAAAGTTTTTTTATTTTTTTATTCTCTCTCAAAATGTGAGTGAAATAGAACCGTAAACCCAAAACCCCAGAACCTGGGTAAAAAAATAAGCCAATAAAACAGTCTGAACCCAGCATTTTAGAGCGTATGCATGTTTGTAGAGTAGGCATGTAGGCCTATGTTTTTATTTATATTGATTTTACAATTCATTATTATTATTCATAATTAATATTATTCATTATTATGTCCTAAGTCCATATGCAAAAAAGTAATACTGTTGCGTTTAGGCTACGTTTGCCTCATAACATGACAGAGATTAGACTCGAGGTCCAGAAATGGATTCTTATTAATAATCATAAGCCAAGTGAGTCCCAGCGATCGTTTCTGTCAATCTCCAACTCGATAGATGGCGCTATAAGCGTCATCTCGTTCCACTCGCCTCACTTCAGTCCGCGGAGGAATAAAATCCCTGTGTTGACTGACGCAGGAGACTGAGAGCAGAGCAGTGGACGATAAGAGCTGCGATGATGTGCAACAACTAAGACCGAGAGTCAAGAGTCCAGGGTTTTATCAGAATACCACTTTCCGATAACAGATGAGCGTCTGAAATGCCATTGTTTGCACTGATGTATTCGGTTTCCACATTAATAACTTTACTGTGTTCCCTGCGCATAATCGAGATCATCTGTCCGGAGTCGATATTACTGCTCCAGTAACGGATTTATCCACGCTTCTCATTCAAATTTACGGCATGGCATGTAGATAATCATCCGATACTTAGATGGGGCTCCTGAGGATCATCATGCCACCCAAGTTCCAGCTGCTGGCTGTTATGGCGTTTGGAGTGGCGATGCTTTTTATTGAGAACCAGATTCAGAAGCTGGAAGAGTCTCGGTCAAAGCTGGGTAAGACTGCGGTTTTGTCTCAAACCTTGTGCTGCCTACCTAGCCACTAGCCAGTATGATAGGGACATGATATGCACGTTCGATTCTCTATTGGTATAGGCGCGCATGATGCCCAACAATGCGGTTCATGTAGGCAGCTCATTAGGGGTTCACATCCTTCTGCTGTTGTCTCCTTTACAACAAACACACCACTGCCTGAAAGACAACAGAGTTTGCATTGCATAGTTCACCCACAAATGAAAATTCTGTACCTCTCATCTTGTTCCCGACTTGTGATTTCTTATTTGTTTCTTCTGTGAAACACAAAAAAGGACATTTTGAAGAATGTCATTGCCGTGTAGTGTCAATGAATAATAGTAGCCTAAGTAAAGATGTGAAGCCTGAAAAGGATACAATATCACCAATGAAGTAGCTCAGACTTTTTTTTTGTGCAATTCTTCATGTCTTTTGAAGCTGTATGATAGATTTGTGTAAGGGACAGACTGATATTTTGTTTAGTATCTTTACCTCCAGTGTGCAACAGTTCCCACTTTTTCAGAATTTTTGATTCTGGAAGTAGTGAAAAAAGAAAAGAAAAGAAATTCGAGTCATAAGGATTCATAAGAGTCATAAGCCATGACCGAAATCAACCAGCTACGAGGTGAATCACAATATTATAAACTTTAATTTGAAGAAATACAAAATTGGACAAAAAAGACAGGTACAAGACTGTAATAAACTGCTTTATTGAGGGGAAATAACAACAATCCTATGAAGCTTGCGAACGATGGTGAAATAAAGATGGATTAATAAATTCCTGATTTAAAAATTGATTAGGTGCAGTACCTTCCAAATTTTTGAAAACTAGTTTTTTTTTATATTTTTTGAGTTTTTACTAGCCTACAGGAAAACAGTAATGTGAAATATTATAACAATTTAAAATAATTGTTTTCTAAATGTCATTTTATTCCAATTTTTTTACCAGCCATGAAACGGATTAATCCTTATTAAAGCAGATAGCAGCAGGGATATTAGGCTGTTTTCACTTTAAAGCTACACTGTGTAGGAATTACTCCCATCTAGTTGTGAAATCGTATATGACTACCAACTGAATATTAGCCTACTTTCTAGCCCCTCCCATTCCGAGGGCATTTTAACTCCTACGGTGGCCGTATTATTTCAAATCTGCCGGCAGTCGCGATTAATCTCCCCCTCACATTTGTCACGGTGCCACTGAGTGTAAAAACGCGAAAGGCGAAGCTTGAATTTCCAGGTATGTCCCTCTTTGGCTAATGTATTTTCAAGATGGAGGCGCAACATGACTTCCGCCATTCGAGCAGCTCACCCGTATGTATTATAAATGGCAGATTCTACGCTTACGAGAATACTTGATTAGTTGGTAGAAGTACTTATACATTAATGAGCACATGAGCTAAGAATCAACTTAAAAATATTAAACAGTGTAGCTTTAAGAGTTAAGGGATTGATTCAGTATAGTCTACTGTTACATATGCGTTTTATTTCTCAACTGTTTACCTTCAGTTAAGACATAATTGACTGTTTATTGAGCCCTCAAAATTACCGCAAAGGAAATGAATTGACCGCGACAGCCCTAGCTGACACTTTAACAATTTATCCACGGATCCAATATACTGTTACTCAACATGCGGTTTCTCTCAACTATTTAATGTTCCAAAACTAACTGTGAATAGTCGCCAAGACATGCATTGACATAATTTTGTAATTTGACTGTTTAAGCGCAAGCCAATCACTTTGGTACTTACGACTCACAATACAACTTATATAGATCAGTGGTGCACTTGCTTTTTGTGTGTGCACGAAACCTGTGGGAATTACTAAAATTGCGCAATACAAGCACTATAACCGGAGAGAATGAGATGAGGCGGGTGTGTCACTTCATCGTCGGAGAGAAGAGTGCCAGAATGCGAAGCTGACGTTATTGCCTGTGTCCCGCTGGCAACAAAACAGAAAAAGACCAATTGGAAAGAAATCATCCAAATCTGGTCCGTGGCCGGTCGATTGGTACATCTCTAGTGAATGACATTTTAAATGTCGTTCTGTTCCTCACGTAATCCTTGTCATATGACTCCAGAAGGCTTGGAATAAAGAGCAGTAGGAGAGTCTTGTAGGCACCTTTTAAATTCTGACAGAATTTTTATTTTTGGGTAAACCATCCCTTTAAATAAACCATAGCAATATTATTTCACTGGCACATACACTATTAAATGTTACTATTAAAAAAAAAGTATTTTGTAGTAGGCCTACATTTCATCAAACTCTGAAGTCAACATGCTTTGCATCATGATCATGCATTCAGTTTCCTTAACCATATGCATTATGTTTGCAAACATGCAAAGCAAATGCATCTTTGGTTGTCACCTGGGATGTCTGACTGTTAGAAATCATGCTTTGATAGCCTAAATATTTATAGTAGTGCATTATGTGTTGATAATACCTCGATTTCTTGAATAGAATACATTGTTTTTGTCTGAACATTTTAATATCCAGAGCTTTCTGTTTGTATCTTAAATGGTGTGGTGATAATAATGCATCTGTGAGCAACATACCCACTGCTGATGTTCCTATTAAAGGCATGAAGCTGGCGTGTTTAATCACACACATCCTCCAGTGACCCATGACAAAGCAGCACAGGTGCATCCACACATTAGTGCAGCAGAACTGCTGAAATGAGTCCATTTATTTGGTCTGGCACTGAAAAGATTGCTTGAGAATGGGTAGAAGTCTAGTTATAGGTCTGTGGAAAAAGAAAATCTTGAACATTTACTAGTGGAAAACTTAATTTGGACTCCGAAGTGAGAAAAGCACCACATGGTTTGTTGAATGTTTTTCCAGAAATGGACATAGGATATTTACATTTATAGAAAAAAATTATGTTTGAGTTTTAAAAATGAACAGTATTAGTTACAATAAATAATCATAGCTACAAACATCTGTATGATAGCTTAAAAATATTATAAACAAATAGGCTAATTAGGCCTAATGGAATCTCATCTAAACAAATAGCATGACAGACAGAATATAATTTTTCTGAAGTGGGAAAAACCCCAATGTTGAATGTTTTTCAAGAAGAGAGAAAAAAACAAAACAAAACATATATATATATATATATATATATATATATATATATATATACATATATATATATATATATATATATATATATATATATATATATATATATGTATATATGTGTGTGAATTTATTTAAAATATAAAAAATCTAAATACAAGTAAAATATTTTTATAAATAATCCTAGAGGTCTGCGAACATACATGCTTGCTTTTATTATGGAATAATCGCATAATTTGCTCGTAAAATACATAAGGTACAAATACATAGGCCTAATGGAATCCAAACAAAGCAAATAGCATGACAGGCATCATTTACATATAGTGACACATTTAAAATAAATGAATAATCATGCCACTCCATTACCAGTGCAAATGATGCTGTCATATTTAGCATTGAGCCCAGTTTCTGCATTATGGATGAGGAAATATTAATCATAAGTCCATGAAGTGGAGAGTTAATTAAATTGAAAGCAATGCTGCCGTTCTAACCCTGTGATGGACGTTTGTTGAGGCTTAGGATGCCAGGACTGACAGAGGAGTGAAATCTGATTTGCCCTGTGCAGGCTTTGAATTTATAGACTCTGCACTATGCTTATTAGGTTGTCTCACATGACATGGTTCATTAGAAGATGGAAAACCCTTAGCTTTGCCTCCCACTCCACTAAGTTACAAGCATCACTGTCAAGCTATAAATCTGGTGTTCAGCCACTGCCAACAGGTCTATTATTGGGGTTTTTCTTACGCCATAGATTATACAACATCAGTTTGTTCTCATTCCACAACCAGCTGTGCAGCTCACAAAGAGAAATAAGCAGAAGCCTGTGTGCAGTGTGACAGGAATAGCTCCGCTTTAAAAAGCCCACGTTGCACGTCGTAAAATTCTCCTAATGTTGTACTATAGGCAAAGAGATGAAAGCGCCGAAAGACTGAATTTCTGAAATCCATTTGATGCCAATGATATGCAGCATAATCTCTCGGATATGCTGTGCAAATAGTTCACCGGATTGTTAGAGATGCATTTGGAGGCATGAAATGGCAGACGTGTTGTATTTATGCATTAAAGACAGTAAAGATATTTATAAATGTGGTTCTTTTAAACTTTCTGTAGAAAATGTATCACTGTTTCCATAAAAATATTAAGCAGCACAAATGTTTTTAACATTGATAATAACAGATGTTTCTTAAAGTAATTTTGAAGTCCGTTATTATGATTCTTTTTGCATCTATGTTTTGTGGTGCACTGCAGAATTTGCTCACTTGACCTTTTAAGAATACTTTCTTTCATTCCTTTTAACCACTTTAACTATACAGTCGTACTGCTAACTGAAAGTCCTTTTCACTTATCGCACAACAAGCATTTTATCATCTATTTGAAAGGTCTCTTTCTGCAGTGAAGGTAGTTAACTGTTAACAGACATACAGGCAAGATTGGATGTCCTTGTTAACAGGTGATTCATTCCCATGTCAGCCACTGAAATCTCTCAGGACTAGGGGACAAACTTGCTGTCCATGTGCCCAGGGGTGAGTGGCTGATAGCAGAGATCTCTAAATTGGAGACCTTTCTTTGATGACTTTTAAATGGAGTGATTTATTCTGTTTGTCATCAAGGCAGCACCTCTCAGCTGTTTTACTAGAATTCATCTCATGTTCTGAGAATTGAATGTGGGCCCTGTGTTGTCTGGCTAGATGCAAAACAGGTCTGATCTGATGACCGTGCAGTATATATAGGCCTATATATATTTTTTTTTTTGTCTGGTTTGCTTTTCTGTTGTGTACAGACTATTGCGGGCAAAACAATGCATCTTGTACTTCAAGACAAGAGGTTTGATTCATTGTGATTTTATGGGAAATGGTGCAATTGTTGATTTGACTTCCTACTTAAAAGCTAATTTATGCAGACTGCTATGATGCTAATATCTTTAAAATATTAAAATGAGAAATTGTATATTTACGTCTTATTCTCTTTGCAAAAAAGATGTTGATTAAGCACAATTAAAGTTATTTTTCAGTTCAGTTGTTTTAAAGGGATAGTTGACCCAAAAATAAAAATTCTGTCATATATTTACTCATCCTCATGTTGTTCTAAAAGCCGTAAGACTTTTGTTCATCTTTGGAACACAAATAAAGATGTTTTGAATAAAGCCAGAGCCAGTTCTGTACTCCATTGATAGCTACTCAACTACCAATTTGATGCTTCAAAAAGTTCATATAGAGATTGTAAAACTAATCCATATGAAGTGAGTGGTTTAGTCAAAATTTTCTGAAGAGACACAATCGCTTATACAGTATGATGAACATATTAAATTAAGGTTTTTATTCACATTTAAACATTGATCAGCAAACATAAACAAAAGCTCAACGGAACCTGCTTGACGCGTGAGAACCAACCTCATTGGTTCTTGTGGAAGCTCAAACGTGCTGCGTAACATAATGAATCATTGGTTCTCACACGTCAAGCGAACATGCTTGAGCTTCCGTTAACCACAACTGATGTGCGAGTTGATGAATGTTTATATGTGAAATTCAATCTGTTCATCATAAAGCGATCATGTCTCTTCTGAAAATTTGGACTAAACCACTCAATTCACTTGGAATAGTTTTACAATCTCTTTATGAACTTTTTGAAGCGTCACAGTGGTAGCTGCGTAGTTGTCAATGGAGAGGACATTGTTTGTTTTGTTGATACTTTATTGATCCTTTGCAGGAAATAATATTGTCACGGCAGCTTTAACACTAAGAGAAAAAAGATAAAATAAAATAAAAATAAAAATAATACATGTATAGAATATTCAGTAACAGATGCATATTCAGTACAGGATATTCAATAACAAAAATTAATATAGAATATTCAGTAACAGATGCATATTCAGTACAGGATATTCAATAACAAAAATTAATATAGAATATTCAGTAACATGTGAATATTCATAACACATTAAACATTCTGATGGCCGCTGGTACAAAGGACTTCCTGGTACGTTCAGACTTGCACTTTGGTGCAATCAATCTTTGGCTGAGATTCACTAAAGATAAATCACTGAGATTTTATTAAAAATATCTTAATTTGTGTTCCGAAAATAGACAAAAATCTTACGGGTTTGGAACAGCACGAGGGTGAGAAATTAAAGATAGAATTTTCCTTTTTGGGTGAACTAACCCTTTAAATTTAGATAATAAATGTGCTTAAACCATTTTCTTATGCCAGGTTCAGACTAAAGTTATCAGCCAGATTTTGGCATGATCCATTTGACGATTTGTAAATGACACTGTCCGTCAGGACTTAAGTATTGATCATTTTATCTCATATAGTGTGTCATAGTGGACGACAATCAACGTCTGTGATGCTTCACGTCCTGACAGAAAGAATAGCATGTTTACATTTTTTACACAGCTTACGTACTTTGCAACATGGCAAATGAAAGAGACAATGGTATTGGCGCTGCTAGGTGGAATTATGCAATGGAGGAAAGGTTTGTGGAGCTCTGGCAACTATTCTCCTGCCTTTATGATGTTACCTCGAGGGACTACAACAGAGTGAAAAAAAGATATAGGCTGGTGAATGATAGTGGAGGCACTTCAGCAACCGAAGAAGCAACCGAGTGCCGCTTTGGTAGCCAATGTTTGTTTGTGCTCTTGCTTCTCCGCCTTCTCACACGTTGTTTAAGATGGCAATCTATGATTGGTCAGGAATCAACGTGTAGTTCTGACTTGTTTCTACAACACCACAATAATTTAGGAATCAAAATCGCATATGACACAGTGACTATCGTAACGGACAAAAATATTGTGTAGTCTGAACCCGCCATTACTCATCTCTATTGCACAAAAACAATATTCCAAACTTCAATATCAATTAAATTCACTTTTTTTTCCAAATTAATTTAATTGCACAGGAAAACACTGCACTTTTTGCAGACTGCAATATTCCCTGATAGCACAAAAAAATCTCGGAAATGTCTATTTGATGTCTGCATTTACATCTGCAAGATGTATTTTTTTAGAGTGTTTGCTCATTTGCAATCCATCTCTAGGATGTTTCGTGTTAGATGTCATATAGCCTAGACATTTAGAAGATGTCAGAGACTGTTGCTTTCAGTCGAAGTTTAAAATCTGCTCCAGTCATTGGAAACACACCAGATGCTTTCCAGATTAACAGATCTTTAGCAGACATCTTACAGACGTACTTGTCCTATCTGGGTTTAAATGTTAAATTGCACTTGGATTTAATCTCTTTTTATCCTTGTTACATTGTTACAACAGCTTTTATAATTGTTGAAATTCTCCTGCATTCTGCTTTACTGATATCTGTAATGGCAGAGCTGATGAAAGGTGCATTGCATGGTGTGCCCTCTATTTAACTCTTTCCCCGCCACGGAAATTTCCGTAATTTGTAAAAAAAAACACATCCCCCCCTGCCATTGACAGAATTTTCATATCATATGTAATCATATACATATGTAAAACAACGTGATCACTACGTTTATTTATTTATCATTACTTGAATGAAATGCCGACCGAGATATAGGACAGTGCTAGTTCTTTTTTTTGTAGTAAAAATTATCAAAAATGCTGGCGCTGGCTGGCAACTTTATTTTTAAAATGCTGCTGGAAAAAGTTAATGGGCATGAAGAAGTTGCTTTTACCATTAGTCCATTGCATGTTGATTGTTCTCTTGGTGTGACGTGTGAGTAGACTATTTGTTGCCAGATCTTTTTTTTCCATGTTTTGTGTGAAAGGGCATTTAGGTACTTGAAAGTTCCCTTTCTCCTTTCATGATTTCCAATCACCCATGATGGCAGGATCACAACCATCTTAATGTTTTTGTTTGTGTATGTTCTAAAGCACAGGAAATCTGTTATATGGAGCTTTTCTCATATTGCTTACAGGCATCTCCCAGGAAATATAATACATACAGGGGTCAGCTCCATTTCCTAGAGATTATCTTGCAACCCGCTGGCACTCCATTGGGATGGGAACTGGTAAATTGGTTGGGAAGTTACCTGCACTTTGTTCACAAGCAATTATGTTTCTGTAAATGCCTACCTGAACCTGATATCACTTATAATGAAACTTAGATCCATCCAGTGAGAGTGTATCTGTTTGTCACATTAGTTTCTCAATATATTCCTCAGTAATGATACAGTTTGTCTTTACAGTCACTGTAATAAAAAGCATAGCGCTGCTTTAAAAAAGTAAAAAGTAAAAATATTTTTATGAAATCCTATTATAATTGTTTACTTCTCACAATTACATGGTATAAAGTCCACACCAACTAATAACTGATAAAAAAAAGTTGAGGGCCAATCAGAATCTCCCCAACTCTGAAGAGCTTGAGCATTTAAAGTACAGAAAACTACAGCAGTTACAGTGTAATAAACTGAATATTGGCTTCCACACCACTGGACAATAACATTCTAAGTTATAATTTTAGTCATCTTTATAGATGAGAAGCTTACGACTGCAATTTTGTCCTGTCTAACAAAGTCCAATCCATTATCAGAGGGTATTATGTAGAAACTGGACAGTAGCCTATGTGTGCTAATGTGACTGTATTGGGAAAATTGCAAGTATATAACAAAGTTTAATAATACATTTTATTTGTAAAAGCACTTTACATTTTTTTTTAAATAATACATTTTATTTGTAAAAGCACTTTACATTTTTTTTTTTTAATCTCAAAGTGCTACACGTCTGATCCTAAGAACAATATCTAGACATTTTTAAAATTCATAAGATCTGCTAAAAAGTTATGTCTTTAGTCCCTTTTTAAAAGTCTCAATGGTCTGTGGTGACCTTAGATGGTCCAGGAGGGCATTCCAAATCCGGGGAGAGGCAGAGCAAAAAGCACGATCGCCCATTGTGCAAAGTTTAGTTTTGGGTATTAAGAGGCGGTTTGAGTTTTGTGATCGGAGGGATCGTGCTGTAGAAACAGGGGTAAGTAGTTCTTTCAGGTAGGGGGGTGCGTTTCCATAGATGCATTGGTAAGTGAGAAGTGAAACCTTAGGCTTATATTCAATCCTAGCAGACACGGGAAGCCAGTGAAGTGTGTGGAGGATGGGAGTGATGTGTTCATACTTTCGCACTCTCATCAGGATCCTAGCAGCGCTGTTCTGGATGTACTGCAGCTTTTGCAGACTCTTGTTGGGGATCCCGATGAGAAGAGCGTTGCAGTAATCCAGTCTAGAGCAGACGAAGGCGTGGACCAGTTTCTCAGCATCAGCTAAGGTAAGTGTAGAACGGAGTTTTGCGATATTTCTGAGATGATGAAAGGAGATCTTACAGAGATTTTTTATATGGACTTCAAAGGTGAGTTGTGGATCAAATCTCACACCAAGATTGGTAACTGTTGTGGAAAGAGGGATGTCTTGGCCAGAAATGGTTATACCGAAAAGTGAGGATGACTGAATTTGGTGCGAGGTGCCAATGAGAATTGCTTCAGTTTTGGAACTGTTTAGTTGGAGAAAATTCTGTTTCATCCACACCTTTATCTCCTCGAGACAGGCAGTGAGTGTTGGAGACGGAGATGATGGTGGTGCTGCAGTTGGTTGTGGATCAGATTTCATGTACAGTTGTGTGTCGTCGGCGTAGCAGTGAAAAGACACTCCATGGCGGCTGATGACATGTCCGAGTGGCAGGATATAAGTGATAAAGAGAATGCGGCCAAGAACCGACCCCTGTGGTACTCCGCAGGTAAATGTGTGTTCCCGGGACCTTGATTTTCCAAGTGAAATGTACTCTTTTCTGTCCGTCAGATATAAATTGAACCAGTCCAGGGCAATTTCAGTAAGTCCAGTGGTTTGATGCAGCCGGTCTAGTAGAATGCCATGGTCCACAGTATCGAAAGCAGAGGACAGGTCGAGCAGTATGAGAAGGGAAGGTGAGCCAGCATCAGCTGCCATTCGTAGGTAATTTGTGACTCTGACGAGCGCTGTTTCTGTACTATGAGCTGTGCGGAAACCAGATTGGAACTTTTCGAATAGGTGGTTGTTTTTGAGGTGGTCCTGGAGATGAGTTGCAACAACTTTTTCCAAGACTTTTGAGATGAACGGAAGATTTGAAATTGGCCTATAGTTTGATAATATATCAGGAGCAAGAGTGGGTTTTTTCAGAAGTGGTCTGATTATGGCGGTTTTAAGTGCAGATGGAACAATGCCGGACAGGATGGACTGTTTTATTGCGGTGGTAATGAGAGGGCTTAGAATAACGGAGTTTGCTTTGACAAGAGAAGTAGGA
The DNA here is from genome assembly GCF_949152265.1 of Phoxinus phoxinus. Taxonomy (NCBI): domain Eukaryota; kingdom Metazoa; phylum Chordata; class Actinopteri; order Cypriniformes; family Leuciscidae; genus Phoxinus; species Phoxinus phoxinus. Next base: position 18,250,874 of record NC_136886.1, read on the forward strand.
AAAGGGTTGAGGGCACAGGTGGTGGGTTACATCCTTTTGATGATCATCTCGACCTCATGATTCGAGATTTCTGGAAAGCATTTCAGAGGCTGGGCGATTGCAAGCTGTGAGTGTACAGATAGGGCAGATTGGATTGAGGATCCATGAATGGAAGAGCGGATTGAATCTATTTTAGTTTTGAAAAAGTCCAGTTAGTTATTGCAGTGTTCTTCTGTTTTTTCCGTGAATGAGTGGGTCTGTGGTTTTAGAAGATGATTAATGGTGGAAAAAAGCTGCTTTGAGTTTCCGGGACTGTTTTTGATGATATTAGAGTAGAATGACGACTGTGGCTTTATTAGCGACTTAGAGTATTTCTTTTGGTGTTTCCGAAAAGCTTGTTGGTGGACCGTGAGACCAGTGGCTTTATATCTCCGCTCAATGGCCCGCCCAGATGCCTTCATTTTCCGTAGCTCACTGGTGTACCAGGGGGCTGTTCGGGAGAAGGTCACTGTTCTAGTTTTTACTGGTGCATGGATATCTAGGAGGCTCTTGAGGGTGTTGTAGTAGTCCACAGGGTCCATGACTGGTGAGCCGTTAACAGAGAGAAGATGCTGAAGGTCGGATGCCAATGAATCTGAGTTGATGTTTTTTAGATTTCTAAAGCAGATTTGGCGCTTAGGCTTGATGAGGGTGGACGGTGAAGACATCATCATAGAAATGACCTTGTGGTCAGAAATGCCCAGATCATAAACCCGGAGATTGCTGAGATGGTCAGAGTTTGTGATAACCAGATCGAGTGTGTGTCCCCTAGTGTGAGTGGGGACATCAACAAGTTGAGTTAGATTAAAACAGTCCAGTAATTGCAGAAAATCTGCTGCAAATTAACAGGTGGGGGAGTTGACATGGATATTCATATCTCATATCTCCAAGAACTAAGATATTGGCAGACATAGTACAGAGTATTGTCAGAAAGTTGGACATTTCTGGTAGGGATGCAACGATACCATTTTTTCAGAATCGATCCGATCCGATACCAAACATTCTGAGTATCGACTGATACCGATACCAATCCGATACCAGCACAGTTTTTTCTTCTTAATCAAGTAGAATTTCTTTAACTGTTGAACTGATAATCACTCTTTTGTGTGTTAAACACAATCTACTTAATACAGAAAACTTCATTATAAAGTAAAACAACAAATAAAAAAAACATGATAATAATCTACGACAGAAATGCTATTATAAACTAGATTAGTGGATAATTCAGCAGTGAAATTTAGTCTAGAAAAATCACAAGTGCACAATAATTGTATTAAATCTGAACATGAAAAAACATTTAGTGGGGAACAAATATGAGACAATAAATGTAACACTAAATTTGGTAAAACATTACACATTGCTCTTTGTATTGTTGTAAAATACATTAATGAAAAACAAGATAACAAAAATCAAAAAGATTAATTATTTTATATATAGCCTAGGCCTACTATAAAATTGAGACATGTTTTAAACGTATAGCACAGTGGTTTAATGAGGCAGCAACATATGATAGATAGGCTATTAATCGTTCATTGCGTCACTGTATTATGTTATGAAAGGCCCCAATACATATTAATAATCGTTCATTGCGTCACTGTGCGTCACAAAATGCTTATGCGCATCCCGAAGGCAGAATGATGAGCTTGAAGCAACACGAGTCACAGCGCGCAGCGCTTCGAGTCCGCATTAAAAAGTTCAAATCACAAAGGAAAGACATATTGATGCGTAGTGTATTATACAGTATCTATCTATCTATGCAATAGTTTGAGCATTTTCTTTTAACAGTTTTAAATGTCAGTTACTGTGCGCGTGAAGAACAATAATGCTCTGACTCTTCTCCAGTGTTGTGAGAGACACCCGGTAGAAAGTAACATGATTAAAGTACAGCAATAAAGTCCAGCAAGATAAAGTTGTTTAATGCAAAACCAGAGACTTTTATCTACAGATCAAGTATAATAATATTAACATTGAATCATCTTGGAGAGAGTTTTTCATCGTGTTGACTCGTAACCGAACGCGACACGCTGCTTGATGCTGGATGGAGAATGACTGACAGCCGCAGCGGAGGGAAGAGTTTACGTGATCTTGAATTTAACGACTTAAATATTCATTTCTATCTCACATTATACTATATAATGGCTTCCGAACACTTATAATATAGTGCTTTATAATGTTTTTATGCCTTTTGTGGGGCTTAACAATAGCACAGAATAGTATACTCACAATATCGGATTTGGATCGGCCTCGTCTGACCGATACCAGATCTGGCAAAAATGGCAGAATCGGAGCCGATACTGATACTGAATATCGGATCGGTGCATCCCTAATTTCTGGGATGAAAGACGGATTCGGTCTGAGTGGCCGATAAATGAGAAATATTGTTGTGGAGAAAGGAGGTTGGAGGTTAAATAGGTTGGAGGTTTAAGGAGGTTAAATACCTCACTTAAAAGCGAGGTATTTAAAAGAAGATGGCTCGGGCATGGTGATGGGGGACAGGCCCAGATCACTTCGGTGGATGACAGCCAGACCGCCACCGCGCCCTGTATTATGGGCTTTCTGTAGGTAGCAGTAACCAGGAGGACAGGTCTCATTTAAAACAGAAAAAATCTGGTTTGTGCCAAGTTTCTGTAAGGCACACCAAATCCAGACATTTATCCAGAATATGTTCCTGTATAAGGCAGGATTTATTTGTGATGGATTGTGCATTGAACAGTTCAATCGTGATGGTAGATGGAGCAGTGTGTCTCTGTATTGGCCGGAGTGGACTGAAATCCACTCCACGTTTTCCCTCCCGATCCGTGCTTAGCGTTGCCGTGGAAACTCCAGCGTTACTTATTCTGGGAAGGGTAGCGCCCTGATGACGTGTTGGAAATGCGACAGGGCGTGCGCCAGACCAGAGGGATGGAATGCCGTGATAAGACCGGGAGAAAACAAACTTTCTGCCGCAGCTCCTGTGAGTGTAGCGCGGCCGGCGAAGCAATCCAAGTTGTTTAATAACTGGTATGCATGATGGAACGTTGCAGTTGTTGAAACTCCTCAGTTGAGTGACGTAATACTTAAACATCGTGCGTGCCACTCGCGGAAAACAGCCTGGTGTTTGGCCACAGCGCCCGTGCTGAACAGAGGAGAGCCGCCAGAATCCCGCAGACCTCAGCAACAGCCTGGTCAGGAACCTCTCGATGGTAGGAAGCGATGCACAGACACAGAAAAAGCTCCGGGCGAAGGCAGAGTTGGCAAGTTGACAAGTTGACAACAGCTGGAGTCGGCGAAATCCGTACAAACGCATCCATTAAGTTTGCACTCGATATATATTTACTGGACGTAGTAGTGCTGGTCCTGTATAGCCTGGTTAATAGCAACAATTGTTGCCACAAGGATTTTCGGACGGAGAAGCGGCGAACAAACAACGCCAGCGTCCTCTCCCGTCATCAAGCTATGCAGTTCTGCTATACATGACCAGACTGCCTAAGAAACAACCTCAACTTCCTCTCTACGTCATTTGAAGTTTAGTTATTGATTCTGCCTTCCGTTATGTTATGACCTACTTTATTTTGAAGAAAGTTTCCTCTGAACATTTCTATGTAAAAGAAGCTGTGCTGAGTTTAAGTTTACATAAAATAGGCTTAGATTTTCTTCTTTCTTTTTGGGCTTTAGATATTGGCCAATAAAGTTGTGGAAATGTTCTGATGTGACATATATATATATATATATATATATATCACATCTAATATTTTACATGCTACAAGTAAAATTAGGCATCAAAACATTACATGAACAATGTTTGTAAATCTGTTCTGTAGGAACTAAGGATGTCAATGTACATAAATTCCCACAATCGATTGCGGTTTAAATTAACGATCAATTATTCGATTAATCATTAACCTTAACCTCTTAAATCCAAAGAGGAGGGCGCTAAATTATCACGTTACTTGACAACTACTTGCTTAACCAACACAAAGTAGGTGTCGTTTAAAGAAGCTTGGCTTATAGTGAATATAGGAAATATGACCATCACTTAACAAGTGCTCTTTCATAGCATGAAAAAATAACTGATTTTCATTAAAGAGCGATCTGTAAAATCATTGTACGTTTAACAGATAGGCCTGTCAATGTCATATATTGCTTTATGTCATAAAATGTCTCTCAACTAGCAGAATACAAGCATATGTTAGAGGCCAAACTATGAAAAAGCGCCACCGACGCACGTGTAAACCGTATTCACATTATGCTTTTGCGCCATGGTTTTGTTTGTAACTTTGTGAAACATTAGTAAATCATATGTTGTAGTACATATTGTAGTAAACCACAATATGTAGGCCTACATCAAAGAGGGACATGACCTGCTGCTTGGCTAAAGCACAAGCATTTCAGGGATCCAATCGTGCTGCAAATATGACAGTGTTTTCCAAAATCATTTGAAAGTTCAACCAATGGAGTCTGGATCTCGGATGTGGTGGTGGTTTGGGATTGGGAATAGTGCTGTAAAATCTAACATAAAAGTCTGTTTTCATAATAAATGTGTGTATATATTTACACTGTATGCACACATGTATACATACTGTGACGATGTGTCGAGAGACCAATCGGACACTGTTTGACAGTTGGAGTATGCTTTGATTGGTTTAATCATTCAATATTGTCTTATAATTTCATTAGGATTACAAGCACCACCATTTCTGAACAAATGAAACGCATCAGTTTAAAAACAATTTGCAAATAAAGCCCCATTCATTCAAGAGAAGAATAAAGGCATAGTTACTTGTTTGTACATTCTTTGAATTTTCGGTCTATATCATTGTCTTTTGTGTAATCAATCTTGTCATCGCGTTCATGATCAGACGTGTTTCATAGTTATGTTATGTTTTATTGTGTTTCCTCTGTGATTTTCCCCTAGTTTTTCCATGTGTTTGATTAGTCATTTAGTTCACCTGGTGTTCATCAATTATCTCATTAGTTCCCTTGTTAAAGGAACACTCCGACTTTTTGGGACTTTAGCCTATTCACCTTATCCCCCAGAGTTAAGTCGGATAAGTCCATACATACCTTTTTCATCTCCGTGCGTGCTATAAGTCTGTTTGACGCACCCACCGCTAGCCTAGCTTAGCACAAAGACTGGATGTAAATGGTTGCAGCTAGCATACTAATCCAAATAAGTGACAAAATAACGCAAACATTTTCCTATTTATATGTTGTCTTGGTCCTCTGGATGTGTTCTCCATGTTTACACGCCATCTCATGTGGATTATTGAATTAAAGACTATTTCTTTGTGCGCTGCTTATATCCAGCCACTTATGACAATTTACCGCTGTATCAGTGTCCTTATTTGCACACACACACACACACACACACACACACACACACACACACACACACACACACACACACACACACACACACATATATTTATTTATTTATATATTTCATTTGAAGACAGAATGAAATATGTGTGTATACCCTGTGCTGGTTAATACATTTTAGAGCAGGAGAGAATGTGAAATATGTCCATAAAAACTTGAAACGCGCTCTGATCAGTACATGAACTGTGATCTGCTTTGCGAGTGTTGTTAAACTCATTGCGACGTTACGTACATAAACTGCTCTCATGTGTGTTTTTTCACACATTAAATATTGTTGCATTCATATTTTCCATGCGTTGGTATTCAAACTCCAGCTCTAACCGCATCCTGGGAAAAATGCAAACAACACCTTTGTGCTACCGTGCTGATACACTTATGACGTGTGTCCGAACAGGCAGAGGCGCTGAACCGGTCTTGTCACATTTGAATTCTTCGCTGTAATGTGTTCTCATGCATATCACAGCTCAGTGATTGGATTAAAAGAGTTTATTCTAATGAATACTAGGGAGAAACTGGTGACATAGACTATTCCAGCCACGTAGATGTGTCCAGCCATGGCAGCCAACCAACACTCCAAAATGAATGTATTTCATTTTTCGTGATGTACAGGTTCAACTTTTCTTTTTAAATGGGAAGAATGAAATAGGCCAAAAACCACTTAAAAAAAAGCTTTTGGTGTTTTTATTGTGAAACCATGTTAACATCTCAAAAACACGCTGTAGTAGGGTTTCATGACCCTTTACGTGTCCTCAGTTTTTAAAACAGTGGCCACATATACACAAGGTCTTTTAAGAGTAAGATCGCATCTAGAATGAACATACATTTGGCATATTTTGACATGTTTGGAACTTGTAGAATAAAAGTTTACTTTTCTAATTTTTGTACGTTGCTGTCTCCCAAGATGAGACTGACCCATCCCCATCCCTCCCTCCCTCCCTCCCTCCCTCCCTTTTTTGAATAGAAATCCCTTTTGAAAGAAGTGGGTTATAGCCACTTGGAGTCCAAATCTGAAAGCCGACAACCCATAGAAGCCCAGTGAGGGAACAGCTGAATAGATTTTCCAACTCGCTTCCCTCCGTGCTCCTCCCCTTTATCCGAAAATTGGAATGGCTCTTGTTCTGTAGTGGATTCCCTGCTCAACCTGCGGGTCTCCTTGGCAAAGTTGTGTTTACTGAGGCTAGTGAGGGAAAAAAGGAATGGAGGATTGACAGCTGCCTCTCATTTCACTGTGAACTCTAGTCTTTTGTTCCACAGAGACTTCCCCTTAGTTTTACCACAAAGAAAGCACTCTCAGGAAAAACTTGTATGGGCCATTGTAGGCGAATTTTATTTTTTTTGAATGGGTGTCGTTTTGCCCGTTTTCTCTGTTTGTAATATTTGAGCCCATTCCCATTGCCCATTTTTTTTTGTGTGTGTGTGTATATATATTTTTTTTATTTTTTTATAAAACCATTAATTCTAATACTAATTTTTTTTGAACCCCTTTATACATTTATGTAGTTTTTGTGTTTCGTACATTCTTTGCAACCCTGTGACTGGTGAAGTTTTGAGGTCGACAATCAATATTTTCTGAAGATTAATAATGCCCTACAGAGAATAAACGGTTGGGTGAATACACAAAATAGGGCATACCATTATAAATGTATAAAACAAAAAAAATCAGGCCATATTTTGCATTTTTATTCATGAAATTATGTAAACATTGTTTTCCTAATAAATTGGACTGGATGTATTCACTCCATTTGTGTCTTTGCAAGGCTATATTTAATTGTCCCTCCCCCTGTGTTACTCTATTAATCATTCCCTCGAAGTCTAGCTTTTAGATTAATCAAGTGACAAATGATCCAGCCTGCCTGGCTGTTGAATCATAGCTCATCAGACCAATGCTCTACAACACTAGGGGTTTCACCTGCAACCTAAAGATTTTCTCATTCTTGCATGGCGTATGTTTTCCCACTGCGCACAATTTCATTAATACAATCTTCAAAACCTTTTCACAGCTGCAGTCCACTTATCAGTTGCTCCCATAAGGAAATTCTGACTGCCGAGTCTCTTTCAGGGCTGAAATTAATTATCCTTAATATCGCTAAATGAGAATAGCTGAATATTAATAGTAGTGGTGTCAACAATAATCGATTCGGCGATGCATCGCAATGCGGGATATGCACGATTCAGCATCGATGCGGCAAAGTGCCATAATCGATTATGTCACTGTTTATTTTCTGGCCTTGAGTTGGACAATAAAGTTGTGAAGTTTATTACTTCCGTTGGCATAACAACAACAACAATCAAGACGGCTGAGGCGGAGGGAGACGACCGCGATAGACGAGTAATTAAAAACGCACCCAAAGCTTGGAAAAGCGGACATCTGGGCACATTTCGATTCTACGAAGTTAATGGGAAACTTAACAAGACGAGGCTGAACACAGGAGCGCAGCTTCGCGGCTGAGACACGAATAGACTATTATTAACTTAAAGCTTTACTCTTAACCTGTTAGCCTTCAGCGCCACTTTTGAAAAATCCCCAGAAATAGCATACCCAACCTAAAAAAGATTCAATTAATTGACCCTTTGTCCTAAAAGCTCAAGTATGGTCTCATTTGAAAGCTGACACCTGCCACTTTATTGGAAATGTAGAATGAATTATTGTCATAATGAAAAAAAAAATATGAATAGCTTCAAAGTTGTGTAAGTTATTAGAAATTTATTTTTATGAAACATCTTCATGAAAATTAAATTGAAGTTGGCCCGTCAGCACTCTAGAAATGCACTCCAGCTAAAGACACATGTCTGACCATGTTATATTTAAAATTTGAAGGTGATAAGTCTAAAACTCTGTATTTTGTTAAATGTTTTTCAAGATCATCTCCAATGACTTTATTTTGAATTGACTCTAAAATGCAAACTTGTGTTTATTGTCATCTATTAGCATCTATTCAGTCTATTGTCTCTATTGTTTTGTGGTGCAAACGAGCCCCATTCAGTGTCACTCTCTCCTGCACACATTTACAGCTTTCCAGCCGGCTTATGGCCATAAATATTATTTTCCTTTGTCTCCATTATAATCGCTAACGACTGGCTAATCACGGTGTTTCACCCCCTAATTTCTTTCATAATCTTCACTTCACATTTGAAACTGTATCAAATGCCTTTCTTAAATAAAGAAATATTTCAGTAAGCATTCCGATTTAGAAAAAAAATCATAAAAAATAACAGCTAGATGGCAGGTGCAACTAGAGAGCTAGCTAGCATGTTAGCTTAGCACACCATCAATACACGACAATTTATGAGATTAAAACCCTGTTTGAGCTCCAAACTTACTTTATAGTGCAAGTCGAGTGTTTTAAATAATCTTCTATGAGCTTATTTGGCTTCAGAAAAGAAAATCAGACAGAAAATATATGATTTGATATTATTCTGCACTATTGTAAAGTCTATACCGATTAGCATTAGATTATACATATAATCTATTATTATAAAAATACCTGACATGGCTCGAAGAACACAGGTAAATCAAATATCATTGCAATCATGTTTATTGTCTTCAAAACATCTTTATCTGCATGTTATAGCGATCTCTGAAAGCTAACGTTAGCTGTGTTTATGCTATACTGTCTATGTGTTTATGTCAGTGACGTCCTGGAAGGTCACAGGTTATTTCTTCTTCGTGAGCTTTCATATTTGGAAAAAACTGTGCATAGAGCGCCCTCATTCTGCTGTATGGATTGAAAACACAGTACATCAGAGTATCCAGCGCTCTTTATGTATACATCGACGCATTTGGATATAAATTCAATAAATATTATTCCTGTCTATAGAAATATGATGTAAACCTATGATAATATATCAATATTTCTCCAAATCTGCACATTTTTGAGCCAAAAGCCCTGAGGAACGTTGTTTTGTCACGCGTTCTCAAGACAACAGCACCGGAGTTTTTTTCTGAATGGAGCAGCTGACGCTCATAATTCATATTAAAGGTATCGACTCATTTTTTCATTACATAAATCCTGACACAAATTAAGACATAACTGTCACTATAAGTTTCTCAGAATACAATAGTGGTCAAATACTGAAACGTGAGACTTATATATTTTTAATGATGTATAGTTTGTCAAGGTAATAACATTAAATCTGATAGTAACTTTGAACTATTTAAAAAAAAAAACGCTTCAGAGCGTCCTCGCTCTGGTGAAGGTTAAACACAAAAGGCATGTCCATTTTAATAAAAAAAATGATATTTATTAAACAAACCAGATCAAGAGCAAAAACGAAATAAAGTGAATAACTGAAAAATAAAGCATAGGCTCAAAACTAATACAAACAGTGGCACTGCGCGAGTGCGCGCATTGGGCTCCAATAATATGTTCCCGTCTTCTAAAAAAAAATGCTGCCGATGTCTTTGTTGACATGGTAGAAGAGGAACGGTCTCTCAATTAAATAAATAATATTCAGCAAACCTTAGTAGCCTACTTTCTTCAATCTGACTGTCTCTCTTCTCCAGTGGGTTGGGATAATCCAAAAGAAGTGAAAACAAGGGGGGTGTTCTGAAGACAGACTGTTACCTGTGAAACAGGGGTGCTCTGAAAACACCCCCATTAGCAATTAGTGCTGCTTTCCACCTGATGAAATGAACGCGCGAAATGAACGCGGCAAAACTGATGAAATGAACGCACAAAACGAAATGAACGCGGCAAAACGAATGAAATGAACGCGGCAAAACGAATGAAATGAACGCGGCAAAACTGATGAAATGAACGCACAAAACGAATGAAATGAACGCGGCAAAACGAATGAAATGAACGCGGCAAAACGAATTAAATGAACGCGGCAAAAAATCGACCAATCAGAATTTTGGTCAAGCCAGAACGTATCGACCAACAATCGACTAATCGATTGGGAGATTACAGCCCTAGAAAGCAGTGATTTATGTTTTCTTTTTCAGGTTTGAAAATGCCATATACAATACCCTGTACCATTAAATTTTATTTTGTTTAATGACATTTATGTCAAAGATACAGCAGTGATAATGGTAGTGATAATACACACATATAGCAGCCAATAAAATCTGTTGTTCAATATATGACTGCTTGTATTGCCTCATGACTGATGAAAAATTTGCCTTGTTGTGTGCAGTAGAATTTTGATGCATCGCAATGCATCGTAGAATCGAATTGAATCGAATCGTTACCTGGTGAATCGTAATCGAATCGAATTGTGAGGGCAGTGCCAATGCACACCCCTAATTAATAGCACCATTGCTGACCTAAGAATAGCCCTCGTCTGAGATCATTTGTTTCCATTCTCATCTCGCTCAGCCATCCTGGAGCCCCATGCCAGAGGCTTTTCTAATGTGCAAGTATGTTCTTGCAAACATTCACTTCTCCATCACTACCCACACATCACCCCAGCCTCCACTCCAGCCGGCCTCTCACGTCGGCAGCCTCACACACGCTCCAATGATCACTGTAATGTTGTCAGGGGAGAGCAAGTGTACCATACACACTGGTAATAATGGACAATTGGAGGTTTTTAGTAGCAACAATAAAACTGGTTTTGCTTCAGGAGCTGGTCTTGGCATTGGACATGTTTTGCATTGGACATCAAGGCCAGCATTATATAAAAATATTAAATGAGTAGGAAAACTTGCAATTTCATTTTTTAAATGTTTTGGATAATTTGTAGATTGATTGTTTACGAGAAGATCTTGACCAAAAAGTGTCTTTCTAGACAAGCGTCTATAACTGAATTTCAACCCACATATGTTAAAGCTGCAGTCCGGCACTTTTTTGTGTTTAAAAATATCAAAAAAGACATTTAAAAAAAAAAACGTAACCAGCCAGTGTTCAAAACGATCTGCTTGCCTTACCTCGATTCAAAACGGTAAGCTTGTAATAATGATTTTAATTCCAGTGGTACTGGTGGATTTCCGCGGGAATTTCGAGCATGTCTTTGCGTCATTACGTCACTTCTGTAGGCTACACATAGCCTAGAGAAGGAGTCCCCGGCTAGCGTGTGTGGATGATGGTAGAGATTTAGCTTAGCACTTGGTATGGCGGATCCCGAAAGTTTAAAGCGACAATCACCAGTGACAACTGGAGATTCACCAGTTGTAAAACACAAAGACTTCGGACTTCAGATTGGCTACAGAAAAAATATATTTTTCACGTTTTGACGTGATATAAGCAATCGTTAGATTTGATCAGCATGGTACCCTACTGCAATGCTTCCCCCCACCCCCTGAATTTGGTCAGAACAAAAGTGAATGTTACTTACTTGTTCAGATGACATTTTCCGATGAAAATTCTAATGTTGACACTTTCAAAAAGTATACTCTGAGATTGCTGATGACAGTACAATATCCACAGCGACGCGGCAGCCTCAATACATTGTGTTCATCCGCGCTGTTTCATGCCGATTTACTACCCACGCACAGTTAATAATTCCGCGAATAACTGCAATTGCAGATTTCGAACAGAGATGGCGACAGAGGAAAAACGACGGACTGCAGCTTTAATGTCGTTTTTATATAAATGCTGAATGGAATGACCAAGATGATAATTTTATTATTATTATTATATGTAGGTCTTTCCATCTAGCATTTGTACAATATAAATATTTGTATTATTGCTTTTTTTTTTTTTTGGACATGCATAAACTATGAATCACATAAATGCAGGTCATGTGACTGAATTCGATTCGCTAAGATGATTGGCTGTTATTATCTTCTAGATATTTCAGATGCTGTTGCTTCCAGACAGAAGGCATCTGCCGCAAATCGCTTGCAAAAATGTCACAAAGTAGTTCATCAGAGCATTTTGTTTATGCGCTCTAAACCAAAAGTAATTTATTACATTAATAAAAGAGCCAGTTGCTTTGCCAGTGACTACACCTCCCGTTTTCATTTTGAGACAGTTTTCCAAGTCGTGATTTCGTTCTCTTGAATAAATGGGGCTTTGCAAATTGTTTTTGAGAAAATCTGATTTTTCATGTAAATTAAACTTGAATGGATTTGACTTGTGAAGGGACAGATGAATTTGCATTTTTAAGGGCTGTTCACATCAGTCACAAAAAGGAAAAAGGTTGGCACATAAGCTCCATAAATATAAAATATATTTATTGCATATATTCTAACCAAAAGCGATATTTCGAGCCATATGGCCCTTGATCAGACAATGGAACCATACAAGAAAGCCCTTATATACATCAGAGTATTACAGTGCATTTGTTTTCTTCATGTGATGTAGTCATGTGATGTATACTCTGTATGTAAGGGCCTACTTGTCAATGATTTCATTGTCTGATGAAGAGCCATATGGCTCGAAATGAGCATGCAATGCATCAAATATTTTTTCTATTTATGGAGCTGTGGCATGCGCCAATTTTTTCCTTCCTGTGAATTTTGTTTGTGTTCGAGCAACCTCAATGAGCTTTTTGCCTGCTCGATGTGCACACTTTTTGTCTAGTTTGTTTTAATGGGGAAATAGGTGTGATTTGACATTAATTTTAATGGCGCCTGCCATCAATGCGACATATTTTTATTTTATGTTAAGGATAGGTGTTCTCTTTTTCATTGTACTGCGAACTAAAAAATGTCCATCCAATAAAATTTGCACTTTTAGTCACATACCCAGTCTGTTACAAAATTGCTGTTACAATTTGATGCCACTAACAAACAGACCATTTTGCTAACTGACAGTGAGATGGAAGATTACACAACCGGCTTGCTTACCAAACCATGTTCAATTAAATGTTAGTTGCCCTTTTATTATTTGCATGGATCTAAACTCAGCTTGGCAGAGATTTATTTATTTAAATCCAGAGCTTCATTTTCCCATTAAGGTGATTGCAGAAAGAAGCCTCATTCGTGATGATACAGTGTCACTCTTCAGACTTCTTACAATTTTAAACACTGACAGGACTTGAATATAAAGCTCGCCCATTTTAACAAACATATCATATTCACTATCCCACAGAAAAGCCAATATGACAGCCACTGTGTAACAGCAGCCTGTTGTGAGAGGTGGTGTGCATGCTGTGAAGGAATTGATCTGGTGGTGAGGGAGATGATCTCAAAGATAAAGACTGAACAGAGATCCTATAGATAACAAACTCTTTCCCAGGGCCAGTTTGTGAAGAATTTCTCACTTTGGCTGGCGTAGCTCGCTGTAGCTTTCCACACACAGCAAGAAGGTGAAAGTTGTTGTGCTGAATCACTACGGCAGAAGGATCGTCATAAATTATTCATCAGACTCTCACACCTTACTGCCGCCTTGGCACAGAAAGGGAACGCTGGCTACTATCTTCACTCGTCTCAAGTGTTTGTGTAATCCAAGTAAAACTATTGATGGCTTTTTGACAGCTCTTTTTTGATCTATCAATAGTAGCAGTGGAAGGCTCACATTCTGAAGGATTGCTTTAGAGAAATCAGATGATGACTAGTTTGTGACTTTGATGTGACTTTCGTCTCTAGCTTATGTGGACTGCTTCATCTACCCGCTGAGATCAAAGTTACAGCCACATGCTCTTGATCTTAAACTCTGCCTTATGAATAACACTTTTTAATCCATATTTTCACTTTTCTGCTTAATATTGAGACCACATTGGGTCAAGGTGACTCTTGCCAACCAGGATTGACTGCTGGGAGACCCAATGCCAGAATATAACCACTGATTGGAAATAATGAGGGAAATCAAACACAAAAATAGCTCAAATGCATGAATTGCATCATATGTCTGTTGTATACAGTTGTATAAAGTATGTAGTTTCAAGAATATATTTTTATCCAGCAAGTCACAACTGTCGTTTCTGCCACACGCCACGCAGGTAATTGGTTTTGTGACAGTTTGAGTGAACCTGCTACTCTCACCAATAAAAGGTGAGACATGAGAAACGGTTATTATATTGGGGTTGTCAGTGGATCATTGTGTAGTCAAACAATAAATAATATAATTTTTACACTGACATAATTGATAGAAAATATGAAGAAACATTTTATTGTGTTTGTCATGTACAAAAAAAAAAAAAAGATCAATAATCATGGCAACATATTTTTTTTTACATTACTTAAAGCTACACTGTGTAACTTCTTTAGTTTATTCTTAGCTAAAAACACTTAGTTCTTTCAAAAATATATGTGCTCATTAATGTATATTTACTTCGTTCAAGTAATAAAGTATTCTCGTGAGTGTATAATATGCCATTGAAAATACATACGGGTGGGGGGTTCGAATGCCGGTCGCCATGTTGCCCCTCCATCTTGAAAGTACATTAGCCAAAGAGGGACATACCCGTTAATTCAAGCTTCGCCTTTCGCGTTTTAACACTCGATGGAACGGCACCGTGTTGGCACATGTGAAGAGGGGGATTGCTTGAGACTGCTATATAAAAACCTGAAAGCCTTTTTGAAAGTCTGTTGCTGATGGAGGATCACTCTTATTCTCGAGGATATGTATCAGAGTCGCCAAGGAAGCGAAAAAGAGAATTAAGACGGCAACGCAACAGGCAAATCAACAAGACAAATGAGACGCGAGAAACACACACACACACAATCACAAATTCTCCGCGCACATTCATATGCGACGCGAACACTCACACACACACACAAATTCTCCGCGCACATTCATATGAGACGCGAGCACACACACACACACACACACACACACACACAAATTCTCCGCGCACATATCCATTTGAGACGCGAGCACACACACACACACACAAATTATCCGCGCACATATTCATTTGAGACGCGAGCACACTGACATGATACCTTAAAGATGTGGAAAAGTCGATCAAAAGTGTGGGTACATTTCTCCAGGCTCGATGCCAACAGCGCGCGATGCAGTATTTGCGATAAAATAATTGCTGCAAAGACCGGTACCACGACAAACATGATGAAGACCTTGACAGTGCACGGAGTAAACATAAGAGCAGAAAGTTGCTCCGTCTTCGACTGGTAAATGAAGAGATACCTTGTTGATCACTCTGACAGTGTTTATATTGCAATAAATAATAACCTACTGAATGTACACTGCCATTCAAAAATGTGTTGGTTAGTCAGATTTTTTTTTTTCAGTAAGAATGCATTAAAGTTATCAAAGGTGACATTAAAACGTGTGTAATGTTACAAAATATTTCGTTTGTAAATAAATGCTTTTATTTTTATTTTTTTATTCATCAAAGAATCATGAAAATTTGTATCATAGTTTCCAATAGTTACCTGATAGCTGATGTTAGCAATAAAATGGTAAAAAAAATAACGAAAACATAAAACTATTATTCATTTTACATAGATGTCATAACCTATATGTTAACTGACCAATTAAATTACTGCAAATTATAATAGTTTTCTAAAGTAACCTCATCACTTGAAGGAACACAATGGACGAGGTCGAACTGGAAGCCATGTTAATCTTGGACTACATTGGCCACCGTAGGAGTTAAAACGAAATCGGAATTGAGAGGAACAGAAACTAATATTCACTGGATGGTCATATACCCTTTCACCGCTAGATGGGGGTAAAAATCACACAGTGTAGCTTTAATAACTTTAGGAATTTTAACCTTTATAAATTATACAAGATTCAACTTGATTCCTTAAAGTTTTTATATAAAAGTTGAATTGACATGTACTTCTGAAGAATCATGTGACACTGAAGACTGGAGGAATGATGCTGAAAATCCAGCTTTGCCACCACAGAAATAAATAGCATTTTAAAATATATTCAAATGGATAAAACGTTCATTTTAATTTGTAATATTTTGAAATAAATGCAGCCTTGGTGATCATAAGAGACTTCTTCCAAAAACATATATATTTTTTACAGGTTGTGTGTGTATACACACACACCTCAACTAAATGCATTAAATCTTCAGGTTGTGTGAAGATAATTTGTCTACAGGGACGAATACGCTTCCATGTAACACGGACTGAGGTCTTGTTGGGCATAAAGTGATACCTTGACATAAACTATATGATGTAGTATTTCTTTTTTGTTCACTGTTTAGCTATTTATCTAAAGCTAGTGGCTTCAAAACTGAAACGACATTATACTTCCTGTTTGTATGCCATTGTGCGCAATACCAGAGCCCGTCTACGGAGAGCCTGTTCACTCCCTATTAAGTCCTATTGTACCGAATTTTGGTTGTAGTTCCACCAGAGTTCCACTGGGGGCGATCACCCCCGAGTGCAAAATTAATGGGAGTCTATGGGGCTAGACGGCTAAATTTGTCCCTTTCAGCCGATTGCCGTTGAGAAATCTCAGATTTGATTGTAGGTTTGGCAAGTTCAACATGGGTTATAGGTCGAAAATTGAATGAACGAGTACTTATGTCCTTTCGATTTCTTACAGGTTGAGTTGTTGTTGCCCATAACACGCTAGCATTCTGCTAATGAACGCTGATTGGTCAGTGAAGGACTGGTTACGACCAGAGATACCGCTTGATGGCATCGTGGTATCTGAAGCGGGAACAGAATGTATTCTAGCAGAAACTCTTCTAGCACGTGTGTTTTTGCCTGTGTCAGCTGTGCTGGCGATGCCTCGAGAGAAAATAAAGTGCAGAGCGCGAAAGCACCACAGTGACTGAAGGATTGCCGTAAAGCAGTATCTCTGGTCGTACGATGTGTATGACGTCATTGACATTTTGAAAGACTTTTTAAAGCAAATAAGTGACTCTAAAAAATCTAACACCCAGCAATGTGCAATTTCTTTGCATCTCCTTTCGAATACAACATTCAAATTACTAGACAAAAAATTATATCTTGAGAAAAGTGGATTTTGAGGGGTATAGCTCCATAGACCTCCATTCATTCTGCACTCGTCCTGTGAGCGCCCTCATATGGAATCAGAGTGGAACTGCAACGAGTCAGAAGCCGGAAGTGTAGCGAGAGTGAACCTTCTCCCCTTATTAGACATTCTCTGGCAATACCCTTCTAAACCATAGTGGAGTACATAGTGCATAGTTTGTCATTTGGAACAAAACTGATGATAGTTATATATTTTTACCCAAACCAAAAGTAATCAGTAGTTTCACTGGTGTTGGACTTGTAAGTGTTCCTGCAAAATCTGAAGCCTGCAATCTTCCTGCATTAGATACCTGTTCTATTACTTCTTCACACAGTCCCTATGAGGTCTGCAACACTGTCAAAGTGTCACACCGCACAGCATCCATTAACATGGTATTCTCACTCACACGTCTGTGTCACAGTCTGGTAACAGTCAGAAATAATAACCAGTTCGGGTCATGCAGTTCCTCAAGTAATCCACTGCCTCATTTGTTTGTTTTGTTCATCTCTTCTATCTACAAGAGAGTGGAGCGTATGAGGGTCCTTCAGCCTGTTAGTGGATAAGGACCCTTATACTTTCGCTCTAGTGTCTTGTTGATGCATCGTAGTCTTATTATTTTAATCATTTGAAATAACCAAACGTGTGATGTGCCAGAGCTTCAACAGATATATGCTCATGCTGATAATACGAGTATGAGTCCGGCTTGTGACATTTCTTGATCCTGCTTCCCCCACTTTCCTCCTCCTCATTTCTTGTCCTATTTCTCTCTCTTTTTAAATAATATAGGCAAATGTAACTTCAGCTGATTTGCTGTAATATGAATGATCTCCCGTTTCATTTTTAGAGAGTGAAATTTTAAAAGCTTTGATTCATTTTAGTGATGATGATGAGGACATGCAGTTATTTTCAGTATATTGCACTACTACTCAGGGTTTTTCCTGTTTTGACCAGTTCTGCAGTATGATGGCTGTCTGCTTTAAAAAAAACGTTAAAATGCTCCCGTGAGTGTTTGTGTTAGCGCTCTGTAAAGAGCGTCAAAGGTTTCTATTTACAACGTGATTTTGCAGCGTTGAGATTTGTAGCCAATCACAGACATACAGTATCTGTAGAGCTTGTGAGCTCAATGGCCAATCAAATGTGTCAGAATCCACTCAAAATAGCAGATACCCCTACGGCCCTGCAGACGCAGGTAACTAACCTAACACTACATTTCTGTATGTAATTATGTTGGAAATATCTGGGATCATTGGCAGAAATGGTTTACTATGCATTATCCTGCTCAGAGGGACAGTATGCATGGAAAAAATGCATAGCGAATCATTTAAATTAAATTGCTGTTCTTAAAAAAAAAAAAAAAACAGTATTAGCAAATACAACATAATTGCACAACCAAGGTGAATAGCCTAACTGTAGGCTACATGGTGAGTTAAATGAATACTTCACTTAAAAACGAAAATTCTGTCATAATTTACTCTGTTGTTTCAATTCAAACCTGTATGAATTTCTTTCTTCTGTTGAACACAAAGGAAGATTTTTTTGAAGAATGTTGGTAACCAGACAGTCAATGTGGTCCATCAACTGTCTGGTTACCGACATTCTTCAAAATATCTTCATTTGTGGTCAACAGAAGAAAGAAATTCATACAGGTTTGAAACAACTTGAGGTGAGTGAATGGTGACATAATTTTCATTTTTAAGTGAAGTATTCCTTTTAAGTTGTAGGACCTGTCACATACCTTAAAATAACATAAATCTATACCGATTTCAGAATGAGCACTTTGACATTAGCCGGGACAATTCCCGATATTCCCGATATTTTAATAAATAATAATTTACATATGACGTTTGCATTGTAAAATGTACTGGGAGTTCAGACTCATTAACTCGTTAACATTGACTCGTTAATTTAGGAAACATTTACACATAAGGTGGTTGCTTCACTTATTAAGTTATGAGCAATTCAGTTCTTTATTAGCAAAGTTCATATAACCACCGTGAATGGCATCTTAAATATAACTGTGGTAGAATGTGTCAGCATGGACATGCATTGACTACGCTAGCCATAGTTGTGCCTGGTCATAGTTTTGGTTGGTGCAACAGGTATAAATATTTATCAGAAGGCTAGGCGTAGCTAAGACTAGCGTAGAGCTTACACCCCAACATTTGTATATCCAGCAACCAACCCAGACGTCTTATAATTATAGTTCACTCAAAAATGAAAATTCTGTCATCGGTTGCTCACTATTCATTGCAAACCCATAAGACTCAACCCCATGTGTATGATGAATGAGAACAAACCCCATTGGTTCTCGCACATCAAGCAAGCACATGTGAACCTATGCGAATAAGAGCCTGAATTACATCTGTTCATAAAACCATTGTCTCTTCAAAAGACTTGGATTAAACTACTCAAGTAGTATGTTTGGTGGAACGGAGGGACATTTGTTTCAAAGACAGACAAAAGTCATGATTTTGGAATGGGACGAGGGTGAGTAATTGACAGACTATCCCTTTAAGAGTTGAGAAGAAAAAAAACCTAACCAGAATGATGAATATCAAAAGTGCTGCCTTGCAAACGTTTTCTTTTTTCCTTTTTTTTTTTAAAAGTTTGGAAGCAGCTAAAATTGCTACGAACTGATATTTTGTTATTAGACCTTGACTCAAGAGCTGAGTTATTGTGCCAATAAAGGTGAACTTCAAGTGGTTTCCATGGCGACAGTCTTAGTTTAAGTGTTCTGAAATGGAGGTTTAGCCACCAATTCTTGACCTGAGTTTTGTCCACAGATTTGAGCCTTTTGAATGCTCATTGAGAGACTGCAGTGCTGTATAGGTAGATTTGGAGACCCATATCTTTAGAGCTGGCAAGTTTAGGAAGGAGGCTCTAACGAATCAGAATTGTATATTGTGATTGCTGCTTGTTGATGTATGGGTTCTGAAAAGCTTTTGTGACCTCTGTGTCTTCCCTCCTGCCCTGCTTATCTGTGTGAACATTACTCTATATTCACTTGGATTCAGCGTCAAGGTAAGAGAGGGCAAACTAACTAGCAGGTGGTTTGCATGGAGATGTGAGGAAAATGAACGTCAAAGCAGCGTTACGTGCGTCTCTCTACACAATTTCTTCAAAGGCATGTTTACTCAGAAGTGCTGAAATGTGTTTATAGTACCTCTGTTTTTCAACTGGCATCATTTGTAATTAGGACAAATCATTTGTTGTATTATTGATTGTGGCATGAATGTGATACAGGGTATAATGGGTTTGTCTCTCCAGTGCCTAGAATTGTCTCCAGAACAGTGAGTTTCTCAGAAACAGAAACATATTATATATTTATTTTTTTCAACACAAAAGAAAAATTTAAGCTTCATATTGATGGCACAAAATAGCTTAGGGAATTGTGATGTTTCCAAATCAATACATATAGTTTCTACAATATTTCTTTATTTGCATTTTAAACACACACACACACACACACACACACACACACACACACACACACACACACACACACACACACACACACACACACACACACATTGTATATTCAAATAGTTATATATATAATTTTAATTTAATTGTTATTTGTAATTCAGTCATATTTTTCATTTTTATTTTGGAAATTTGTTAATTTGATGATAATTCATGAACAATTTACTTTGGTTTCTGAGAAGCTCATAATTAAACTCTTCTCTCACTTTTTGATTCTGTAAAGTCTGAACCAGTCATAAACACATTTTATTTGAAATCGATTGGCATTTGTTATACATAAATTGACTATTGACAGCAAATTTTTTATCAATTGGGTATTACCAAATATTACCTCTTTTTTTTGGTTTGACTGCATTCTCTTTACGAATTATGATAATACTAGTATCTTGATATTAATAGGAAATGCCCTTCATGCAATTGTCTATTTTAACTCTTTAAAATGAGGGTACTAGAAATGTAAGTAATCGAAATGTAGTGTACTGTGGTAGCTCTCTCTGCTGCCTTAGTACGAGGGTGCAGTTGTTTATGAGCTAGAGGTTGTAAAGTTGTTCACAGAGCAAGAACGGACATGAGCTGGAAAATCTGCATGGCTGGCAGGATTTATTAAGCCTCTAGTGTCACTGTGCCTGTCTCAAGAGTACCTTTTCCTTCACCTTTTCCTTCAGGCTTTAGGCATAAATAATTACCTGGAACCTATTTTCTTCATTTGTTTTCCTCTTTGCGTGTAGGAAATGAAACTGACACCCTTGCAGCAGTTTCTGGATGATTACCTTTCATATTCTAGGGAGAATTTAGTAAATGGGTTTTTAAGTAATGTGAAATATTCAAAGGAATATTTTGTCCTGTGGAGTAGATTGTGCTCTTTCATGAGGCAAATGTATCTGTCTTTGATCCAGGTAGCTGGGCTTTGCAGAAACAGTGGGACCTAGTGTACGTACTGTACTCTTTGAAGTCTGCACTCATTGCTGCAGTCTCCCATGTGCCAGTGGTTCATCCTGCCGCACGGGAACTGCCAGTAGCTTTAGTTTTGTGTTGTTAATAACATCCACCAGGACACATTCACCAGCGCAGCTCCTTGAGCAATGAGTGACGCAAGGTAACAATGTCTACAGAGAATGTGATTAGTGTAGGGGAACATTTGCCTCTTACAATGTTTTTACTCTGCAACAGCAGCACATGATCTACATCTAAGGCTGCAACCGTTCAATAGTTTGTTGACAGTACGATTTTTTCTCGAAAGTGCCTTATGCTCACCAAGGCTGTATTTATTTAGTCAAAAATAGTAAAAACAGTGATACTGTAAAATGTACCCTGTTTTAAAATGTAAACATTATAAAACATATACAAGTAAATAAAAAAACCCTGTTCTCTATTTAAATTAATATTATTTTTCAACATAATGTATTCCTTTGATGGCACAGCTGAATATTCAGCAGCCATTACCCCAGTTTTCATTCACATGATCCTTTAGAAATCATTTATGCTGGTTATGGTGCTCCTTCTCCTTCTCCTTCTCCTTCTCCTTTGTGTCGTCATGGAAGTTTAGAATTTGCGCACGTTTTTTAAGCCTTCCCAATTGAAACATTCAAGCGGAAGAATACACAAAATAAAACTTGCGTGTGCTGTGTGAGATGACGTCTCTGATGTCGTCTTGCGCTTGAACGGACAATTTCACACAAAATTATGTCAAAATGCCCGTCTTGGTGAGTATCCTGGTAAATCTAGTCGGTTATGTGTTAAGTGAACGCAAACAGTCTAGAAATACAATTCATGTGCACAGCATCAGTGTATTGGATCCGTGGATTATGTCTTAAAGTGACAGCAGTCTAATAATCCTCCTGCTGTCTGTATTTAATGTTCAAACAACAGACTTACGGCAAAGCAATCAATGCTCTTGACTGAATATCTTGTGTAACTTTTTTAAGGATTCATCTATACTTAATTTATACAGTGGAGACTGGTGTTATTTTACATTTGATTACTTAATTAAATTTCTGCACATAATCTACCTAATATGTATCTAACTGTTAGATCACCTGGAAAGCGGTGTTTATTTCAATTGCATATTTGTGCTGTTGTTTATTTGTGCTATTGCTTGTAGTTTTATTTATTTGTTCTTATTTTATTACAGACTGTTTACTTGACTTTAATATTGTTTTAATTTTATAGTTATTTATAGTTATTTATAGTTATTTGGAGTTTGTTCATTGATGGTTATGTTGAAGTTATTTGAGATGATCTAAAATGTCCTTTTTGTTAAATTGTTAATAGAAGTAAAATAAAGTAATTTACTTTATTTCTAAATGTCTAATTTCTCCCCATTTGAATGGTTTTGACCCTTTCTAGACTCTTTCTGGATTCTGAGTTAATTTTACTGTTGTGGTCCAGGAGTGGATTGTTGCTTGATAATGAATTGTTGAACAGCCTAACTGAAGTGAGCTCATAATTGAAACTGAATCGTCTATTATTAGCAATACAGGAGTTGATCATATGTGAACCTCTTTATTTGGCATCTATGCCCACAAGATCACGTGTCTCAGATTCAAACATTTTCTTATGTTTCTCTGCCCCTTTTCTTGTGATGATGTCTCCACACAACAGCATATTAAAGGCACATATAATGTCTCACCCTCATGTTGTTCCAAACCTGTATAAAGCTATTTTCTTCTTCTGTGGAACACAAAAAGTTATTTTGGAAAATGTGTCCGTGTCCATACAGTCAGTCAATGGGGTCCCATATTATTTCGGCCCCCAACATTCTTTAAAATGTTTTTTTTGTTTTTGTTTTTTGTATTACAGACGAAACAATCAGTGAATATGTCATTTAAAACACTTATACATAATATACACTCAGAGTCACTTTGTCAGGCTTCATTGCACTGTAATGCTTGTCTTTACTTCATTGCGTACTGACATTCTCTCTCTTCCTCCTTTCCTTTCTCCTATTTTCCTTTATTTCTCCCTTTTTCCTATGTTCAACTGTAAAGGCCCTGTTAAACTAACCCTCATGTTACTAATACCTAATTAGTAACATATAAATATTAGTAACATAGAAGATATTTTGATATTTTTGGTAAATGTTTTTTTTTTTGTCCATACAATGGAAGTCGGTGGGCTTAAATGTTGTTTGGTTTCCAACATGTTTCAAAATATCTCGTTTTTGTTCTGTTGTGCTTATGTTTGGATAGACAATCCCTTTAAAGGGGTGGTTGATTATGATTTCAATTTTCTAAATTAGTGTGTAATGTTGCTGTTTGAGCATAAACAACATCTGCAAAGTTAAAACGCTCAAAGTTCAAAGCAAAGGAAGATAGGCCTATTTGCTTTTAAAGAAATGGGTTTTTTTAAGGACGACAACAAACGGCTGATAGGACTACACGAGATTACTCCCGGGTTAATGACATCACCAACCCTAAAATTTACATAAACCCCGCCCTAGAGAACTCGATTTATAGATTATCATGATAGAATATGCTAATCAATGGCTAGAAGATAGTTAACTCCACATCAGCTGCATTCATCAACTAACCATTCAGAAATGTCCTGTTGCATTCAACATGTTGTCACTTCTTTCTGAGTCTCTCCATCATTGTCTGACTCTGGTTTGAACATAAAAGGCTAAAGGTTTTTGAAATTTTCAGCGCGTGTCTGTGTGAGGTAAAAGGACACAAACTGTTGTAGCTCTGTCCACTGTGACTGGAGCAGTAGCTCCTTTGCATTTAAAGGGACAGACACAAAACAGTTCGTTTTTGCTCACCCTCTAAAAGTGACAATTTTAATATGCTATATAAAAATATGTGTGGGGTATTTTGAGCTAAAACTTCACATACTCTGGGGACATCAAATACTTATTTTACATCTTGTGAAAAGGGCATTATACCACCCCTGTAATATATCATCGCTGTCAGACCGAATCCTCCGTATCTCCATATTTTTTCTTTTTCTTTCTTTCTTCATAAATCATTAGCCTACTAATTGGTCACCCTTTACGACTGTCTTTCTTGTCGGTTTTTTATTTATTTATTTTTTCCGTTTTTTTATTTTATCCAATGAAAAGTATTAAAACAAGCTTGTGTCTAAACCTCGTAAGTCTCGTAACATTGGATCCTCAAACTGTCAGTCAAACCTCATAACACCCCTCTTTTATCGTGAATGAAGTGTTTGGATTCACATGGTGTTCAAGTGTTCAATTCACAGTTTGGACCGTCTCTGTTTGCAATGCAAGGGTAAAAAGAACTGGTTGTTTGAATAAGTACAGCGTTTTCGTTACTCAATAAACACTATATAGCCTGTAAAAGCTAATGTTTTATGTATTTCAAGAGCGTCTTTCGTTTGGAAGGGTGTCTATAGCATCTGTTATAGCCAGTACTGTCTTAAATCTTTGTAAATAGTTGTCATCTTTTATGAGATTTTGTCCAAATGACAGAAAAAACTGAGCGTCCACATAGCTATAGTAAAATTATTAACCTTTAGGTTGATGAAAATAATGCAATGCACTTTCTGCCTCGGACAGGTGTGATATTTTAGGACACCTAATTCAATGAGATCTGTCAGATAATGTTTTTTTTTTTTTTTTAATGCCATTCCTTATAAAGTCACCTACAGTACCTTTGAATAACACAAATTAATAAATACATTCATACAAGCAAAGCTTTCATTTTTAGCATTCTCTCTTGCAGAAGAATATTTATCATATCTTCTCTGCATCAGTGCACATTGTTTTTCTCACAAGGGTTAGAAATAAAAGACCTTTCAAATGTCATTAGTGGCTCTTGGAATGTATTTTTGGGATGTTAATGAATTAGTCATGAATGACTCTTTGTAACACTGAAGCCGAGTAATTTCGTCAAATTGTCACGGGGTATTGAGTATGTGAAAACAACAGTTCAATTATTTGTATCAGTCACTATACATAGTAGAGATAGTCTGCTTTCAGTGTGTTTGTGTTTCTGTGTAATGGGAGCTGTCCTAAAGACCCTTTTACACTAATGGTGTGTGATACCTGATTCATCTAATGTGAACCCTAGGGGTACTTGTCCTAATTTAGTACATTATTCTGTATTCATGTTGTACACAGACACCTAAAGGGATGGTTCATCTAAAAAATAAATTTTTTGCTATTTTCTTGCAGTCATGTTGGTCCAAACAAGTATGCTAGGGCTGGGTGACATGTGGCCAAAAATATTCTTGCAATATTCTTTTGTTAAATAAGGTCCTGTACAACAAAACTGTAAAATGTTACATTAAGATATTCCAATATTATTATTATTATTAAAAAATAACATTATTAGGTTTATTATCTCTGGCCTTTAATATATATTATTTAAAAATATAGCTATGATCGCCCAGTCCTACTTTCAGCCTTTAGAACATTTTTAGAAAGAAGTTTAGAAAAAGGTTAATGCTATTCTCTTCAATACAGTGAAAGTGAACGGGACCAGTGGCTCCAAAAAAAGTAAAAATTTCTTCTGACTCATGCACTATTCTTCTGAAGTCTTCTGAAGCCATAAAATAAATATGCATTCAGGATAGACTGACTTTTCTCTGAGACATTTGACCAATAGGATTCAATAGTTGGGCAGATCTGCTTTGATTTATATTTCCAAATGTGATCATAGATGACCGGGTTTGCACTGCCTGCGGCATCTCTAACATGGCATCTCAAGGTAGGAAGAGACAAGGTGAATAGAGGAAGTAAGATTGACAGAGAGCTGAAAATAGCCTGTGATGCAGTGATGTCTCTGTAGAGCATCCATCTAATGCTGTGATTCTTCACATGCCAGAACTGATTTGATACACTCAAGCTTTAGATTTGTAGGTCATAATGACGAATGTTATAGACACATGTGTCAGTTTTCCTTCTACAATCACAGGGAAGATGTTAGGCTAACCACTGATACTGAAACATGACAAAGCAGAGAACCAGGAAGTAGGATTCGATTTGTATTCTCAAAGCTGCATATTGGTCACAATAAGAGAGTGAGAATCATAAAGACGAAGGAAAAGAACAATTTGCTCACAGAATTCCTTAAGGGAAGGGAAAGAGAGTGAGTGAGCGGCTGGGTGAGTTGGGAATGGTGCATAATGGACAGTCAGAAAGAAACGGCAGAGGCACATACATTTTCTCTCCCGTCATGGCGAGATTAATCTTAGGTGTCAGTTGGATTTGCCTCAATATTTATCATTTATTGCACGCAAGAGCCCACAATGAAGTGCTGAAAGTTTTGATGCTTGGAACCGCAATTTCCACAGAAATAGAGTTGGATGATTTGCAGCACATTAAAATCGAACCTCATGCATGATTTATGAGGAAAAGTAAAATCGACTGCAGACACTGAAATGTGTTTTATTGAAGCTGAACATAATTATGCGAGGTTGATGTAATAATCTTTGTTGAGAGGGGTTTGTGTTATGTGCAGCGGATTAAAAAAATCATGAAGTAGTCGCAGTTTTGTAAATTTAGTGCTTTGGACGGACCTTTCATGTGCTTCATATGCAGGAGTGCGCAGTAACTCTGGGGGTGAGAGTGTTTCACAGGGCCTATCAACTCTACGGCTGACCGCAGCTTTCAGTACTTCTGTCAGATTGAAAGATGCATTTCGCCCTGTGTGAAAGTTCTTTAAACATTTACATTGCGCTCCATTTTGGATGACATCACGCCACGGTGGTTACATCAGTACAGAGTTGGCTTCTCTTGTCGGCTTTTTCCTCACCTTTTCTCTCTTCCACAAATGTGTAAAATAGGGCTGGACGATAAACCGATATCGATAATCATCGCTTTTTAATTTTCCTCGATAAAACGGCAACAAGAGTTCGATAAATGTTCAATATAATGTTAATTAGGAACAAAACAGCACTACTTAGACCATTTATCCACTCGTCTCAAAGTTCAAACGGCATCACAGCCCGAGCTTTCTTTAACTGATGCGTTTACTTGATCGGTCTTGACCACTAAATAGCGCTGTGAGATCCAGTGAAAATCGCTTGAATTCAGCGAAAAACACACATGGCTCTGTGATTTTAAACTAGTTTAAAGCCAGATGAAACTGCGCTGACAAACAGGAGAAACACTGTGCGCAACGATACAGTCAGAAGGCTTTTCAATCTACATATCACCATCATTTACCATGGATTTACTGTAGTAAAACTAACTGTACCATGGTATTGTGGCAGACATGTGGGATATTCATATAAAATTTTATTATATTACTAATGCAGACTGGTACGTATTAAAATAGTAAAAGAGTATTTTTTTGTGATTTAAGCTATAGTATTTGTGCATTTATACTAAATGTCTTTAGGGTAGGCTACTGTTTTTCATTAAAATATACCATAGAAAATGTAACATGGTAGTGAGGTGCTATAACTGGTGATGATCTAAATGTATGCTACTATGGAAAACCAATATTTCCCTATCAGTCGGTCACTTGCACGTATACGTCATGATTGACGAATAGGAATCTCGCTAGTAGGGATGGGAATTGAAAACCGGTTCCACTTGAGAACCGGTTCTTAGTTTTATGAACCATCAGTATTGTATGCCCTCGACGTTAACGAGTCCTCTTATCGATGCTCCTGCTCCGAGTCCCAGCTATAGTATATAGAGACCGTGAACTCACAACTGTCCCTTTTGCACTCTGTCGGGCACCATAAACACTCTTTCTCTTCGGAGCCAGGCGAGTATAGTATAAACAAGGCCACCGTCTCCAAACTAAGCGCTGTCTTTCTCTGTCTCCATCGCACATATTAATCAAAATAAATCGAAACGATGGTAAAAGGTCGGAAGACAAAAGTTTGATGTGGAGCATTCGGATATTTTTTTACTCCTGAATTAGCGCTGGGTGCTAAAATACGTTGCCTTATCTTCTCTAAAAAGCGCTTCGCACATTCAGCTGACATAAGCCACAGTTTAAATAAACGGAAAAACCTATCCAGTGATGAAACGTTTTCTGTGCTTACACAAATCTTGTGGGATGTCCTAACTGCCGGAATAATCACACAACGCGTACACGTCTGATAATGACACGTCCAATTCGCGAACCAATGACTCCTTTGAACCGATTCATTTGAATGAATGGTTAAAACAACGGATCTTTCCAACACTGAACTCATGAGACGTCTGAAGCGGTGTATAACTAATATAAACCACTTTACAATAAGGTTCCATTTATTCTAGCCTACTCGCGAGAGGCCAATCTTCTTCGAGTGAAACTAAAACCAGCCAATACACATTGGTGTGCAATCATTTGCATCAGCTGTTGATGCAAATGAAGGCCAATCTTCTTGGAACAGTAGACTGTAGTAGATGGTTGCATAGTTATAATTTTGTCAATCTGATATTATCAATCTTATAAGTGAAGAAGTTCATAAAGTCATTAATGCTGTGTTGCTTGGAAACTGGGTTTGAAGCTTTCTTTTTCGTTAGTTTAGCCACTGTTTCAAATAAATACCTAGGATTATGTTTATTTTCTTCTAATAGGGTTGAAAAATAAGCAGATCTAGCAGCTTTTAAAGCATATCTGTAAGCAATCGAGCTCTCTTTCCATGAAACGCGAAATACCTCTAGTTTTGTTTTCTTCCAGTTGCGCTCCATTTTTCTGGCTGCTCTCTTAAGGGCCTGAGTGTGCTCGTTGTACCACAGCGTTGGACTATTTCCTTTAATCTTCTTTAAGTGCAACGGAGCAACCGTGTCTAAAGTGCTGGAAAAGAGAGAGTTAAAAGTTTCTGTTGCATCAAGTTCTTCTAAGCTATCTGGGATGTTGTGATGATGAAAGTTATTAGAAAGATTATTGATAAAACAACTTTAAATAAAACGGGTTTACTGTTAAAAAATGTGAACAAAAGAATACTGCTACAATTATTATCATCAATGATTTTGAAAAATAAATAGCCTATCTAAAAGGAATATGACCATCTTGCAATGGAGCTGATACTGAAGAGTGAATGTACGGTCGGTAAACTGCAGTGTTTTGCTAGCTGGTTATTAAACTCAAACACGTCTTATATTTGTGATTAATCAGACAACATAAAAGAAATCTTGCAACCTACATCTACACAAAAGGACGCGAATGCGCACGTGAACTTGACCGTGCTATTCTGATGTGTAACGTGAACGAGCTCTTTCTTTAACAGCGCTGAAAATCTAAAGCTCAGAGAATTTACAAAATTCTATTACAATCGTGTTCTCAGTATAATGTAATGTAATATAGATTGGCGCTGTACATCTTGCACTTACTGTATTTCATGATCAAAGTAATTCCTGGCATCACTGCAGTGCGCATTTTCAAATCCAGCTTCACTATTTCGCCGGTCTCGAAGGCATGCTAACTCTAACCAATCAGACCTCAGGAACCGGCCCAAATTCCGCAATAACCAATAATATATTTTTCAAAGTCAGGGTGATCATCGTTTTCATGATCGATCGTCGCTGTCACGAACGAGTACTCGATCGCTCTTGCCCATCCCTAGAAGGGACTGCTCTCCAGGAGATGGTGACCGCACCGTTCCCTCTCCCGGAAGAGAGCTGGGTGGAAAATATTTAGTTCCGTTTTGTTTGTGTTCCACCACTGGCCTTAAAACCAAATTTTAAATAAAAGAGCAGTTTCTTTCATCTCTGGGTCCCATTGGTTTGCAGCGATCGACCTGATGGACGCGTACTTTCATGTCTCGATTCTTCCTTGACACAGAACGTTTCAGCGCTTTGCGTTCGAGGGTCGAGCATATCAGTACAAGGTCCTTGCCCTTCGGGCTGCCCCTGTGTCCCCGTGTCAGGGCGTTCGCCTCCTCAACTATCTCGATGACTGGCTCATACTAGCACACTCTCGAGATCAGTTATGTGAACACAGGGACCTCGTGCTCAGGCACCTCAGCCAGTTGGGTCTTCAGGTCAACTGGGAAAATAGCAAACTCCGTGCAGAGGATCTCTTTTCTCGGTATGGAGTTGGATTCGGTCGCACCGACAGCGCACCTCACAGAGGAACGCACTCAGTCAGTGCTGAACAGCTTGAACACGTTCACAGGCAGGACGACGGTCCAACTGAAATTCTTTCAGAGGCTCCTGGGGCATATGGCAGCGGCAGCAGCGGTAACCCTGCTCAGGCTGCTTCATATGAGTCCGCTTCAGCACTGGCTTCTCGGCAGAGTCCCGAGATGGGCGTGGCATCACGGCACTCACTGGGTGGCAATCACACCGGCGTGCCGCCAGACCTTCAGCCCGTGGTCAGATCAGCCCGTTGTCAGCCACCGGCTGGGGTGCCACGTACAACGGGCATGCAGTGTCAGGGGTGTGGATGGGCCCCCAACTGCATTTGCACATCAACTGCCTCGAGTTGCTTGCAGTACATCTCGCTCTGAGCCGCTTGAAAAGGCCGCTACAGGGCAGGGACGTGCTGGTCCGTATGGACAACACTACAACTGTTGCGTACATCAACCGACAACGTCGGTTCCCGTCGCATGTCGTAACTCGCCCACCATCTCCTCCTCTGGAGTCAGAAGTATCTGAGGTCGCTTCGAACTATGTATGTCCCCGGTGTGCTCAACCGTGTGGCCGACGAGATATCACGAGCTGTGCTCCAGGGAGAATGGCGACTCCACCCCCAGGCGTTTCAGCTGATCTGGAGAGAGT
The DNA here is from genome assembly GCF_949152265.1 of Phoxinus phoxinus. Classification (NCBI taxonomy): domain Eukaryota; kingdom Metazoa; phylum Chordata; class Actinopteri; order Cypriniformes; family Leuciscidae; genus Phoxinus; species Phoxinus phoxinus. The sequence goes on from NC_136886.1 coordinate 18,282,146, forward strand.
TCGGGAAGGCTCAGATAGACCTGTTTTCCTCCTCAGAGACCTCCCACTGCCTCCGTAAATATGCGTTTTCCCCAGTGAGCCTACTTGCACAAACCTTGTGTCAGGGAGGACGAGGAGCAGGTCCTTCTGGTCGCTCCCTATTGGCCCACCCGGACCTGGTTCCCAGAACTCATGTTCCTCGTGACAGTCCCTCCCTGGCCCATTCCTCTGAGGAAGGATCTTCTGACTCAGAGACGGGGCACCCTATGGCACCCGCGCCCAGACCTCTGTAATCACCATGTCTGATTCCTGGACGGGACGTGGAGGTTCTAGGTAACTTACCCCCAGAGGTACTTAACACCATCACTTCTGCAAGGCCGCCGTCCACGAGACGTGTGTACACCTTGAAGTGGAACCTGTTTGTCGAGTGGTGCTCTTCTCGCCAAGAAGACCCCGAAGATGTTCGATAGGGTCCGTGCTTTCCTTCTTGTCATCAAAGTCAGGCAACATAAACCAGTTTTATAACTTTAAACAACCCGTTAGAACATGCAGAAACTAAGAACTAAAATTCTATATTATATTTATTTTGTTAAAGGAAAATGACTCAAAGTGTAAATAATTCAAAAACATGAAGTGTTTGTCGTTTTCTGACAATAAAGAGTAGTTTAAAACCACAATTAACAACTTTCTACAACTTTCACTTGGAGCAAAAATCTACCATATAACTTTATTGTGATAATTATCAATATCAACTGATATGAAAAATGTTATTGTGATATTTTTTGTTGTTTTTGCCATATCGCCCAGTCAAAAAAACATTTATTTTCAACCCTCATTCTGAACCTCTGACCTGAATGATCCATTTGTCAGGAAACAGCCACTGTTATGATTGGCTATAATGTCATTGTATAGGTAAACATATAAACTCCCCCTTGCTATTGCACATGAGTAAGTGTTTTGAAAACATTATCCATGTAAGTCTGTAATATACAGACAAATCATTATGAAATTGTTTATTTATGGTTTGCGATGTAGCTGCTGTCAGATCCAATACAGTTGGTTGCTTCATTTTTCAAATGTATTTTTTGTGAACCCTTCATTACACTGCCTCGTTTACAGAACACTCTGCATTGAAATGTTCCTTACGAACATATAATTCTCAGATGCAATCCAGGACTCTGTTAAAAATAACCATCCATTCCTTACGCTGGGGCCCCACTGAATTCTGTACGGAGATGCAAACAAGCTGTTTAAATAGGACACGTCAAAACGAACGTTCTGTTACTTTGTCCAGTTGTCAGGAGTCCCTCAAGCGTGTGGAGTAGACTATATCAGAAATTGAATGGGCATCTGTTGGCTGTATCCAGTGTTGACAGCGTCAATTAGTATAATGGGTTCTATTTGCTTTTGACGTGACACACACCTGGTATAGACTGATGTCAAACTACACTCCCTCAAACAACGCAACATCTTTTGAGAGAGAAAGACTCCTGGATTTTGTTTAGAAGTCCAAAATGAGCCAACATATGCAATTTGGTGCTGTCGCTTGCTAATATATATTTGGCTAAACAGAGCTTTTAAAAAAATAGCTTTTACTTGATGTATGGATAATCAAGTAGCCTAAGTCTAAGTAGTAGATTGTGTGCAACAGATTTTCAACAATGTTTTGATTAAAGTTTTGATCAAATATGATAAATTAGGCTTTATAGAGTTATATTGAAAAATGTATTAAATGCATCTGCTTTCGATAACTCTGCGATTTTATTGCTTTAAAAAGTTACGAAAAGTTTTAGATCGACGCATATAAAGAAAACATTGTACACTAGTGTATGTTTGTGTAAGTGTGTGCATTGTAACGACTGGACAATCCACACGATGTTGTTGCGCACACTAAAGTTTCAGCGCAAGGCACCCGCGGACGATTTGGTGAATTTGTTGATTGCGTTCACAAAACCAGTCTGAATGATTTGTTCATAAATAAATAAAATATGCTTCTCAAACTCAACACACTTGATCCAGACTTAGTGGTTCTTGAGTTGCCGTACAGTTTTAGAAGACTTGGAACATAGAGCACAAGTTGATTGGATCACTTTCAAGGTGATTTTGTGTTCTTTTTGAAACCTAAAATATAAAGTCCCCATTCATTGTAATTGGAAAAGAAAAACAAAAGCCTTTCATATTCTTTTAGATTTTATATTTCTTTTGTGTTTCATGGCAGAAACAAAACTGGCCAGGAAAATGTTTTGTCTAGAGTTGGGCTGAATATTCCTGCTGTAGTGTCCCTTCATGCCTTTTTCTGTTCACTTCGGATGATGCAGGAGCTGGCAGCGGTGGCAGGAAAGTCGTCGCCTGTCAAGAAATCAATAGCCCAATTAGCCAGTGCTGCCCCAGTCAGACAGAGGGACTGTGCTCCACAGATCCAGACTGGGTATTTGCCTGTTTGGCTGGGTTTGAAACACCGTTTGTTTTGCTGGGGGTTAATGCTGAGGTGATAGTGTTGGATTTGGGCTGTTTACTGTCAGATTGATTTAGTGAGTTGCTGTCTAGACAGAAGCACTGTGGTATTGTTTCCAGTCAGCTGATGTCCTGGGAAATTTAGATTTGAGCTATGTGGTCTGACACTGGTACGTGACTCAGGATTGATTGAGGTGGCCTTAAAAAGGAGGTGTATGGCTTAGTAATGTTGGAAAAAGAGAGGGTTGCGGTTTGGATTGAACATCAATTGTCCACTAGTGGCTTTCATTTCTCTGTCATTTAATGGAATAAATAAATAATAATAAAAATCTATTACTTCCATCTTCAGTGTCTAACAGTTGTACTAAATATATATTTTTAAGGATTCTTTGAATAGAAAACATTAGAGGATCCTGTAATTTTAATTAGAAATATTTTGTAACATTATAAATGACATGGGTTCAGATCCTGCCTGAATAATATAATAATAATAATAATAAACGAGAATGCAGTTGGTTGCTTTTTTTTATTTTGTGATTTTCTCCGACTTGATTAACTTGACCTATACTGTGCAATGCTATTAACATAAAATCCATCCCTCCAACACGTTTGGCACTACTAGCATGCTTTTCATTGGCAGACAGAAACAGAAGCGAGATGAGCTGGCGAGGAGGGAAGCTGTTACATACAGGCTCATAAATCAGGAGTAGAGATGGATGGGATGATTGTCGATGGACAATTAGTGAATTAGTTTTTTAGTTTTTTAATGTTAAAATATTTTAAGCATTAGTGGCTTAAAGGGAATGAATTCCGAGACACTTCTCAGAAAGGATTTTGGCAGCACATTCATTGGCATCAACAATTTCATGAGAATTACTGTCAAACTTCAAATCTCAGTGTGAACATTGTTCCTTTTAACATGCATTAGGTTGATTATGCTTATGAAAAGCTTCTTGTCTTATTGCCTGCACCAGGATCCACCACTGTGATGAAAATCGAGAGATGGCATGCTCAATGCAGACATACATCAGTCACATTTTATAGTCACAGTAATGATAAAGGCAAAACTCTTTTATACAGTAGTCAACATTTGAAGTGGATCAAAACCTTTCATCAAAGTAATACATGGATTTTGAACAATACCTGTTCTTGTCTTAGGACAACTTTGATGAACTTTTTTGATCCACTTAAAATGTTGACTACTGTATAAATAAATGATCTGGTGCCCCGTGGCCTTATAGGACCATAATTCGTTCTTGTCAGGCCCTGTGCTCTGAGAGTCTCCAGTGAGTTCAAATGGAGTTTCCTGCATTTAATAAGAGATGAGAACACTCAGGGAGAAGGAGTTGTCCAGCCTGATGGCACCATCAAATGCCTGTAGTCACTTTGCCTCGTCTTTCTACTACTCTCTATCTCGGGCCAGCTTACTGCCAGAGTTGGTTCCTCCAAGTCTACAGCCTACAACCATATATTGTACCATATAGGTGTAGGTATGGATCATTTGTTGTCTAAGGGCTCAAATGCTGCATTATAATGGATGGATATTTCAGCTATTCACAAATGTAAAAGCAAAAGGAGAGCAGCAACAGACGTCATGTTAACAAAGTACTGACTAAATGCAGTGTTGACCTGAAACATGCATGGTTGGAGGAGGACGTGGAATGTTTCGTGGTTGCAGGCAGAATAGATCCCCAGCAGCATTTAGGACGTTGGGAGAGTATTATGGAAAGGATGTGCAGAATTATTAATGATGAGCTCCAATCCTCTTTCTGACACTGCCTCCAGTGAGTCCCGTGTGAGTCTGATAACAGACTGGCCTTTTTAATTAGTTCGTTGAGAGGTCTGGAATTGCCGATGCTGGTGGCTTTGAAATCACACTGGCCTTTAAATGCTGCAAAACATCTCCAGTTGCTCAACGCATATTAAAAGACCTGAGCATGTTCTGGAAGGGCATTTCTTGTACAACATAAACATAAGACTGGAAGGATAATATGGTTAAGTAGAAGTAGGACTTAAGTTAGTACCTTTCCCATCACTACACAATATTTGTATTTTTAAATGGCTCTAAAAATGGCATGTGGGGTAACCATACAAATAGTATAGCATGTATTCTTTTGTTACACCTTGAATATGTGTGAATACCACTAATCTATATAAATTACTAGATTGCTCATGACGTCATAAATAAATCCACCGTGCCGCCATATTGTTATTCCGTCACATTCTATTGAACCAATAGGAAATCATCTGATTTTAATCAACTGATTCTGATTTTAAACATTACCTAACGAGTCAGCGTTTTTATATCTGAAGTCCCTGTACAGTCTTACAATGCAAACGTCCTAAACATTTAAATGGTTATTGGTTTAAAGTCAGGGAACTTCCCTGGCTTATTAAAAGTTACGTTCATCTTCATTATAGTAGTAAATATCAGATTAACTGACGGATGAGACACCTCATTATATATTTGTTATGAAAATAGTCATGCAGTGGAATGCTCGGGTAAGATGATGTAAAATTAGAACAGCCTTCTGTCTTTTTCATCATGACCTCTTGCTTGCATTCATCACTTTTGCTCTTATTCTCATGCACTGACTCGTTCACTAAACTGAACACCCAATCAGAGTTCGACAGCCTGACACCAATTTTACATGTTGAATCGGCCAGAAAAACAGACTGTGTCCGAATGGTCAGAAAAACAAAGTCAGTCGACGCTCAAAAGCGGCCCGACGTTTCCCAATGGTCGACCTTGGGCTTGGTGTGACCCTGGCTTTAGGCTGCTTCTAAGTGCTGACTAACTGGCCTAACCAAAACACCTGAGCAACTCCATTTGCATAGCTCTGGCAAGCACACAGAACCGTCTAGCATTATGGTAGCAATTTTGTATACCCAAGCACCTCCCGGCATTTCTTCAGAAAATAGGCAGAACTGAATATGTATGATATCATGTGCCTGTTTATCAATCAGGGCAAGAGTTGATCTCAGCGGAGATCTGTAATCGAAGAGCTTCAGGCATCTCATAAAGGAGGTGGCCATGCAAAGACTGGTAACGAAATTCTCATTCAATGAGGTGGTTTCATATCTATTAGCAATCAGGCCTTTGAGGCGCGGATGTTCTTAGAAACTGTCACCCACTCGGAGAGCATTCGATGTGAGAGCGTAACATAGTTACAGTGTGACCAATACACACCGCGATAGCTCTTTTCAGATTGTTTGTTTAACTGCTGTTGAAAGATGTGAATGAGGGCCTGAGAGAAAAAGAACAAGGGATGGCTTTGGCTCGATAAATTGGGAGGAAGTCAGGTTTGCTCCCGCCACAGGAGCTAAATGCCACCTTCCTAATTAGTCCCAGGGGTCCCCGCAGCCTTGCTGGCCTGAAGAGGTGAATGTCTCCATCTCTATCATCGACAGCATCACTTCACCTTCACCCTTCATTGATCTCTCAATCATGCGTGTCAGGGCCAGTCTGGGATGAGAAGCATCTGAGAGATTCATGAGATGGCCCTCTTTAGCCCTGTTATATAGCACACAGCACCCTCACACTGACCCGTTTTATTTCATGACCCAGTGCTCATCCTCACTCAGCAGACTAATGGAGTGTTTGGAGCATTTCTGCGTTTTCTATAATGAGCTGACAATAAGTGACACTTGAGTGTTCATCTCATCGAAACTCTCGAGGCTCTTCAAGTTCAGTTTGTTAGTTTCAAGGGCATATTAGGACCACACTGAACTTCAGCTGACAGCTTTGTTAGCCACAGTGTTGTAAATTATCTTCATTTAAATATATTGGAAGGATAATTATTAAATGTATTGCATGGATATTAAGTTTTATTTAACTGTGATATTTTTTTATATATTTCAGTTAGCTCTGTGTTAAAACGGTTAACCTGATTATGATGATAATACTAATAATAATACGATAATATGGTAACGTTACTAGTTGAGCTAGAAGAAATCAATGGAAATCCCCCTTACCACATTTTAATGGATCAAGTGATTCATTCTAATTTTTGGGCTTCTGTCTAGTATTTGATGAGGAAAGCATTGAATAGACATTACAAAAAGTAGCAGCAAAAAGTAAAGTATTTAGAAATAAATATTTTGATTTAGCATACAATTTATATCCATTATATTTTTGTTGAAAAATATGTAGTCGCCTCCTCTCTTCTGCTTCTGTTACTCTCCTAACTAGGATACCTACAGCACTCTAAAATAATTTAGGAGCTGAGACCTTTAGTCTTAACACATAGTATATAATTTATCCTTTATCAATCACGTATTCTTAATTAAACTGTCATTCTTAGAATTTTGACACACTTAAGATTAAAATATACTCTGAGTGGCTTTTACATATGGCCTCAGACCCCACGGTTCAGCATGCATGTGATCTGCGGATTAATTGCAAAGTTTAACCATCATTGCCAATTAACACTTTCAAGCGATTTAAAAAAAATTCCAGTGGAAGAAGAGGAAAAAGAGAACTCAATTCGGTACTTGCATCCTGTTATCTGTGTGCACAGCAGCACACACCCGAAGCGCGCACACGCAGAGAGGCACGTTTCAGATAACATACACATATAACACACATAATTGATTCCTTTTTCACATTTCCATGCACTTCAACGGATACATACAAAATTATGTCAAAATACCTGTCTCGGTAAGTATTCTCGTAAAACACACTCGGTTATGTCTGAAGTGAGCGTAAACGGTTGAGAAAGAAATCGGATGTGTATCATTATATTGGATCTGTGCATTAGGTCTTAAAGTGACAGCAGTCTATAAATACCTGCTGCTGTCGTTAATGTTAATCAAACAACAAAACACAGCTTTAACAAAAATGTATCTATCACATTTGGGATGTATTATGTACATAGAGAAATGCATACAATAATGAAACCTCTGCTTCAATTATTTAAGTGTTGTTGTATGTGTTGCTACAAAAGCTGCGGTATAATCTTCACCCACCTCACGCTCATGAAAGGAATGAATAATCTCTGAAGAGGGTAATACTTCATGCCCTCACACACACTGATACTGTGAGACAGAGAATTAGGCCAGTGTGCTGTCAGCATTTTGAAGGCCCATAGAGACACTTTGGTTCCCCAAGTCAGCAGTGTAAGCCAGGCCAGGGGTGCAGCCACTCTATCTTAGCCTGAAAACTTAGAGCCGACTGCTATGCAGAAAGCATTTTATAGACATTTCTTTTGTGTTGTCATCTTAGGTGTCTTTACACTCCAGAGTCCAGGAAATGTTTCTAGTTCAATGCAAGTTAATCTCTATCAAAAGCATTTGTAGCGGCATGTTTATACCTATTGGCGACTTGTATCTCATTTTAAAAATATAATTTTTCACAAGGTAATTTATATTGTGTAAAATGTATATTTTTATTATCAAAAAAAAAAATGTCAGAAAATATCCAAGCAGTTAAACCCAAACGACTTACTTCTTTGTGATGCGGTTTGTTGGGAGATATTGACTGTAACTATTTGACTACTGAGAACAGTTAAAGCCCCAGCTGTCAGTATCGTGTTATATCTACTCTGCTTGCAGAGAACAGTCACCGTTTCATTTCTGTGGATCAAAGCCATCCATGATTTTTTTAAATGTCAAAATAATTTAGATCTTGTCTGTTGTATAATGGCTTTGTTCTCTGACCATTTCAGCCATTAGAGCTGATTTGCCTTGTCAGTTAATTAGCTTGGTGTTAATGAAGCTGAATGGTGGGGCTTAATAGTATTTAATGAGAAAATAGTGTATTGCATTATGTATAAAAATAGTGTATGGTATCTGAAGATTAAAATTAAACTTTTTACAGCCTTGTCACCAAAAGACAGAAAATATACACGACCAATGTAGCTAATTCATGTAGCTCATTTTTTTTTTTTTTTTTTTTATGTATCGTTTAAAGAAACGTCAGGTAAAAGTGTGTCTTCAGTGAAGTCATGGACCAATGAAGATTATGTAAAAATGTGTATGTATATATATATATATATATATATATATATATATATTTTTTTTTTTTCTTCTTTTTTTTAAATAATAAACACATCTCAGAAACAGTTAAAACTGTTTTAATGTATATTTTTACTTGGGGTAGTAACAATCACATTTTGACTTTTGATTGGGCTTTTAAAACAGCATCAATGTTAATGTTAACAAATAGCATCAAATGTTATTGGCATAATGACTATATATTATTATAAGAGACACAGTTGTCTTCCATTTCTATCACCATCCCTTTCTCTCCTTTTGTATCCTCTTCTTTTTTTCCTCTGAAGCTCAACCCATCTCTCTGCTCAATGAAATTGAGCAATGCACCCTTCCTGCTCGCCCATCCGCATGGCTGAAGTAGCTGTCAGCAACTTAGTGTCACTGAACGGGCAGCTGATGGAGGCACTGCACTTTTTGCCCTCTCCTAAGTTAGCCACACGCCCACAGCCAACTCTGACAGCAGAAGGTTGACACCGAGTGAAGCAAACCGGGCCAAGCACGAAGCCCTGCAGCACTCCTGATGTGTGCTCAAAGAAATGGAGCTATAGAGCTGCAACACTGTTGCTTAGTTAAGGTCAAGTTGATATGTTGGTAGTCTCAGACCCAGGCAGACTGAGGTACAGTCTGACTGTACAGTACAGACTGTAGGTACAGTCCATTCACTGACCATCTGATGTTAATTGCACACAAAAATGGACAGTATTTTCTTGATCTGGCAAGCTTAAATATAATTGGCTGATACAAGTGCTTTTTATATGAACTTTATCAACATAAAATAAAACTCTAAAAACTAAAACCAATCATTTTAAATGTTATTTATTTAAGGTGATTTTGGCAATAACATTATAATGTACAGTATTAAAAATGGATTATCGAGTTTGCCATTCTATTACTAATAATACAATAATAATAATACATTCTCTAATACTTGAATACTTTTCATATATCATTTACTTTCGTTAACAATTTTGTATAATAATTTATTAGAAATGAAATAAATCAAAATAAAAGTCTTTCTTTCTTTCTTTCTTTCTTTCTTTCTTTCTTTCTTTCTTTCTTTCTTTCTTTCTTTCTTTCTTTCTTTCTTTCTTTCTTTCTTTCTTTCTTTCTTTCTTTCTTTCTTTCTTTCTTTCTTTCTTTCGTTCGTATAGACTGCTGTGTTGGTTTCCTAGCTTTGCATGTGTTTAGTGTGTAAAGTAAGCAAATAAAATGAATTTAACTAAATATTTAATGTCAATGTGTTTATTTATTATGTTGCTGTGTAATAATTGGGATAATAAATAAAAAAATGTTGCGTCAGGGTTCATGTAGCAATTTTGACTGACTGTACATTATCCCTTACATAATGTAGGATATATAATTTAGACCTGTCCTTAAACTGCACATAAAAAAAAAAAAAACAGTTGACCACCTTGCATGTCGATCAAACTGTCTCTTACTGTCGAATTGGGTGGTTTTTGGCCAGAATAATTCTCATCTGTTTTACTGCAGAGATTTGCGTGCTGCATAAGCAGTATGGTTAGTGGCAGATAACATTAATGCATGGTGCAATTCATTTGCAGGAATCGGAATGGTTTCATGGTTGGGGTTTTGAAAGGGAGGTATCTAAATCTAGGCCACTGCACAATGGGCTGAGGATTTGGCCACTCTGCCTCACTGTCTCACTCTGCTCCCCACAGTGTGTCGTCTGACTGCTGTAATTTCATTAAGCTGTGAGCCCTAACCATACATTGGGAAGTGTAACACTTGCTAATTGGGAACAAGCATTAGCCAAAGCTTGTCTTGTCTGCCGATTTGAAAGGAAAGAGACAGTGATCGCCCCCTAGTGCTGAAAATCCCTGGGGTTAAGGAGGCAGTGAGATCAAGTGGCATCAAAGCACTGAGTGCGTTTTAATTGGGACAAGAGGATTTACTGAAGCCAGCTTCTAGCAAGATGAGTCGGATAATGGAAGAGATTGCTAACAACAGCTTTAAGGCATGCTTGCGGGCATCACAGATTTTTGTCAGTTATTCTTGGCACTTTATGGTAAAATGCTGCTCTAAATGGAAAACTAAATGTTAGAATAAACTATTTTATGGAACTGTGTTTAGGGTATGTTTACACGACAACGATCTATCGTTATTTCTGTGTTACAAATATTCATATCACAGAAGAACTGTGATAAAAGTTCATGTTTCGGTTATAAACACTATAATGTATTTGGCATTGAATCATTAATTCAAGAGATTCGCTCAAAAAACGCTGATTCATCCAGTAATGAAACAAGTGAAATATTTCATTCATGAGTGAGTCATTCATTCAAACCAATTTTTTTTTAAATAATTCATTCAGATTCAATAAACATTTTAAATAGACTGCAGCAATTAACATTGGTCAGAACATCTGTAAACTACATGTTGTTTTGTTTACTTGTCCATAATACAATATTATTGGTACAAAACTTTACTCCTCATAACTAACATCAAATATATTTTGATATCTTTTTATACATAAAAAAATGCCAAAAAACAACAACCAACAAAAAGAATAATGCACAACAGTGTAGGCAAGTCACAATTCAAGCGTGTATCTAGTATCAGCCATATTTGAATGCATTCTTAATAGGAGCACATGGATCATGTAAATAAAGTCACTACTCTTAGTGCGTTGTCTGTTTGCTTAACTCTGTTTCCAGAGGCAAAATGAAAGACAGAAGCTTAAAATTCCCATCATATGGTAGCAGAATTTCACAGAGATTGAGCTCTGCTTTTGTGATGTTTACCATTTGTTTGTTCGCTAAACGCCAGGGAAACACTCAGAAATGAAAAAAAAATATTTTCAGTTCAGTTGTGGATCAAACTTTACAGTGTTCCATCTTGAATAAATAAACAGGCATAAAGACAGAGAAACAGTATTGCATTAACATTAAATGGGTTCAACAGCAGTTCAATTGCAGAAAGCTTCAGGTCGTTTCTTCCTTTTTCGGGTGTCTTGAGGCATGTGTCTTCTCGACAGGTCCTTTTTTTTCTTTGTTAAATCCTCTTTCTGTGGACTGAATGATGAAATGAGGATGCAACCTCATTATACCTCCCACTCCTCAAACACAGCTTTGCCTATTTTTACTTAGGGTTTTAAAAGCAAGCTTACACTAAGTCTAATCTGAAACTAGATTTTAGAAAATATTATTCTGTGCTTGTCCATGCAAAACTCTCTGCCAATTGATAAGGTGTCCTGGGTTGTTATGCTAAGATATTGCTACAGTAAGTGTTTTGTTCTGGGTCATTAATAAGTGACCGTGTTTCCTGCAACTCAGTGCTGCTGAATACAGCGGCATGGGAAAAGGAGTTATGTATTCCCCAAATTGTGAGCATGCCAATGGCGAGTAAACAAATATTTCTATCGAGTTTTCCTTTCGGAGTGCACAAACAGCCAATCAGTGTGTCTGATTCATGAACAAATGTATTTTATGAGCTATGTTACGATATTAAAGTGTCTAGGAAATATACATAACATTAAGGATATTAAAATACTACTGGTGGGTAAAATGTGGTGGAAGGAAACATGACAGACAACTTCTGAGAGAGAAATTTGACTGGAGTATTTATTATACAAAAAGCCGAAGCCACTGAATCCAGTCAAAACAATTATATGTCTGTGCGCTATGTACAATGCAACAAATAAATAAAGAAAAATGGGAAAGAACTTAAGTGGCGCCAAAGAAAAGAACAAAACATAACAGAACAATCCTTACCTGATCCCTAAGCCTAACCAAAGGAAAATGCAGAAAACAAACCGATAACTTCGCGCATCCGGCGCCTAAATATCCTAACTAATAATAGAAATACAAGGGGTGGCGCTCACCTCTTACCTGGTGTGTATATACACAAAAACAGCTACGGGCAGAATGTATATCGCGATATACTGACCTAACGTTCCTTCCCAGGAAAACTTTAGGCTATAGCTGAGATGTATATTAGTGATACACACGTAATACTAAACAAATTACAAACTAGAAACAAACTCCAAAGCACATAGCACACTTCTCCGAGGAGACTAGATTTGACAAACAAACTCGCTAAGGAGCATACAAAAACTCAGCACAACGTGTAACAACTTGCTGCCACGAGAGAGGGAGAGAGCTCAACACTGAATGAACCCGCCGTCTCTCTTAACCAGCTGGACTGCCTCTGATTGGTTCTGGACTCCGCCCTAATGATGACTGGCAGATGAGTCAGCCAGTCACAGCGATCTAGAGGTGGGCCAAAACAGAAAGAAAACTCAATGAACGCACAACACACGTGTAGTGCATCAGCGAGCAAAAACAACAAAAACATTCCCACGCCAGCGAAACGCACGTGGAACGTAACACCCTCCCCCTTAAGAACCAACTATATGTAGCAAAAAAAATAAACAACAAATAACATATAGTTGTTCAACCGAATACTCAGACGCCGCAACAGGCAACTCTAGACAGTGCATCCGCGATCACGTTTTCTACGCCTTTCTTATGTTTGATAACCAAGTTATATCCCTGTACAATCAGAGACCAGCGCATCAAACGCTGATTCTGATTATACATACGAGACAAGAAAACCAACGGATTGTGATCGGTAAACACTGTAACTGGACGAACACTTGAACCAACATAAACGTCGAAATGTTGAAGGGCCATCAGCAACGCTAATGCCTCCTTCTCGATCGTCGAGTAGTTTAACTGGTGTCTGTTAAACTTGCGAGAGAAATAACAAACGGGATGGTCAATACCATCTTTACCTGCTTGAATTAGCACAGCCCCAGCACCCACAAAACTCGCATCCACATCGAGCTTGAAAGCAGAATCAAAGTCTGGAGCGGCTAAAACAGGTGCATTATACATAAGATCTTTGACTGAGGTAAAAGCATGCTGACATTCAGCAGACCATAAAAACGTTCGCGACGGACTGAGGAGTGAAGTCAACGGCTGTGCAATCGTCGAAAAGTTTCGACAAAAACTGCGATAATAGCCGGCCATCCCTAGAAAACGACGAAGTTCTCGACGGGTGGTTGGAGCAGGAAATTCGGCTATCGCAGTGACTTTCGCTTCGATTGGGCGCACTTGCCCTTGACCCACTTCCTTCCCTAGATACGTGATTGTAGCCTGACCAAATTCACATTTAGCTAGGTTTAAGGTCAAAGAAGCCTTCTCTAATCGCTCGAAAACAGTTCTCAATAAAGAGATGTGCTCTGACCAGTCGGACGAATAAACTACTAAATCGTCAAGATACGCGTTACTCTTCGGCACCCCGGACAACACAAGGTTAACGAGTCGTTGGAAAGTAGCCGGTGCGTTACGCATTCCGAACGCCATCACAGAGTATTGCAGGAAACTGTCGGGTGTCACAAAAGCGGAGATGTTGGAAGCACGAGCCGTAAGCGGTACCTGCCAGTACCCTTTTAATAAATCTAATTTACTGACGTAACGAGCCGAACCGATGTTGTCAATGCAATCTTCCATACGCGGCAATGGAAAGCAATCTGGTACAGTTAATGCATTAATCTTACGATAGTCAGTACAAAACCGAGCAGTGCCGTCGCTCTTCGGTACCAGTAAGCACGGAGAACTCCAGGGACTGCAACTGGCTTGAGCCAATCCATGCTCTAACAAATACTCAACCTCTTTTCGCATTTGGTCTCTCTTCACTGAATTCATGCGATACGCATGTTGCTTGATCGGAACAGCATCACCCACATTAATATCATGCTCTAAAACTGTGGTGCGAGAAGGAACATCATTCAATAAAGTAAGAAAATCATTGAGTAGCTGCACAATATCACATCCTTGTTGTTCAGTTAAATGCGATATAAAAGATGTAAGGTCAGACATTACCTCCGAGTTCTTGAGTCGAGCACATTGCTGGTGAGTATGACGTACAATTACTCCATCATCCTCAGGATCAGCGAGTTCAACAGCCGCGCAGGCTACCGAGACAGGAACAGGAGATGACATGGGAACAACAGTTTCCTCTGCCGGCAAAACATCAGGCTGGACAGCTCCTCTGCAATGAAAGGTCTTTAACATGTTCACGTGACACACACGAGTTTTTCGTTTCCTATCGGGCGTTCCGATTACATAGTCTGTATTATTAATTTTTCTGACCACCTCATATGGTCCAGAAAATCGTGCTGATAACGCGGAGCCTACCATGGGCAGCAATACCAACACTTTATCGCCCTTGTTAAAAGAACGTGGTACAGCTTTACGATCAAAAAGACATTTCATCTTTCTCTGCGCAACTTCGAGTGACTCTTTCGCCATCGAACAAGCCTTATGTAATCGTTCACGGAACTTGCTCACATAGTCCAACACATTCAGTGATGGGCTAGACTCAAAAGACATTAGGTCCTCCTTAAGCATCTTCAAGGGTCCCCTGACAGTGTGTCCAAAGACCAACTCAGCAGGGCTAAACCCAAGACTCTCTTGAACTGCCTCTCTGATCGCAAAAAGGAGCAACGGTACACCCTCATCCCACTCCTTATTTGTCTCCATGCAATATTTCCTGAGCATTGACTTAAACGTTTGATGAAAACGTTCGAGCGCTCCCTGGGTTTCAGCGTGATAAGCACTTGCAATCCGATGAGATATGTTTAAACTAGATAACACTTGTGTAAAAATCTTCGAAAGAAAATTAGTGCCTTGATCTGATTGCACCACTTTTGGTAACCCAAACGTAGAGAAGAATTTTACAAGTGCTCTAGTCACAACGGGTGCTGTAATTTTTCTCAAAGGAATTGCCTCAGGAAATCTTGTTGCAGTGCACATTATAGTCAACAGAAACTGGTTACCGGTCTTAGACTTAGGCAAAGGCCCGACACAGTCCACGATAACATGTTCGAACGGTTCTCCTATCGCTGGAATAGGCACGAGTGGAGCACTGGGGATTACCTGGTTCGGTTTGCCGGTGATTTGGCAGATGCGACAGGTACGACAGAAATGTGTAACATCAGTTTTTAATCGAGGCCAAAAGAAATGCCTCAAAACTCTGTAATACGTTTTCTTAATTCCTAAGTGCCCCGACAGATCGTGATCGTGAGCTAAGGAGAGCACTTGCTGTCTGTAACAGGTTGGAATCACAATCTGATACACAGTAGTCCATTCAGCATCATCAGAAACATCAGAGCACCACTTACGCATCAGTAAACCATTCTCAATAAAATAAGCAGTTTTCCTCTCTCGTGCTTTCTCCAGTGGTACAGCAGCGGCAGTGCAATTTTGTAAACTCTCATCCTCATTCTGAGCGGCAATAACCCTCTCGCGCGTCACACGCAGCTTCACCTCTGGAGTGTTTAAAACAGGCAAATTTTTAACAATCTTACTCTCATCGGGTAACGTGTCATTAATAAAAACAGGTGCAATAAAAGATGTAGCTAAATCTTCAGCATCCGTCTTACGAGCCTGAGCTCGCGTGACCACACAGACTGGAAAAGTATCGGGAAAAAACTTTGCCAGATCATCAGGCTGGTCCGACACAACAGGATTATTAGATACTTCCAGCAAGGGCATGACTTTCCCACCGGCTAAATCATTTCCCAAAATGAACTGTACTCCACATACAGGCAAACTCTCCCGAACGGCTACCTTCACAAAACCTGTACACAGTTCTGACTCGAGATGAATCTGGTGCAACGGAACTTGAACAAGACCCATCTCTATGCCCTGCACTAGGACATGACTATCACAAAAAGTTTGGTCAGAAAACGGCAGTACATCAGCACAAATAAACGACTGCATGGCCCCAGTGTCACGGAGCATCTTCACGCGTATTTGCTCCTCCGAGTTCCCTGTAACAGAAATTAACCCTTCCAGTAGAAAAGGTGCGTAACTGGAATCAGGTTTATCATTACGCTCAATTTCAACAGGATCAACTACTTTAACAAAACCAGCGGTCTTAGGCACATAATTCGATTGTTTCCGTTTTAACACGAAACACTCGGCAATTAAATGACCGGGTTTGTGACAATAAAAACATTCACGGTCCTCTTTCGATTTCACAGTCGCAGTTTTCGGACGTGATGAATTATTCGAACTCACTTGAAAAGGCGTAGCTCTCTCAGAACGTGCAGGAATAAAAACATTTTTATGTGTCAGTGTAAATTCATCTGCAAGGACAGAAGCTTGTGATACCGATGTCACTTTCTGTTCGTTTAAATAAACGACAACACGCTCAGATGAACAATTTTTGAATTCCTCTAAAAGAATTAATTCTCGAATGTCTTTTAAATCATTTACCTTACTCGAAGTGCACCATTTATCAAACAAGACGCTTTTCTCCCTCGCAAATTCAACAAATGACTGATTAGAATTCTTCCGATGACTTCTAAACCGTTGTCTGTAGGCTTCGGGTACAAGCTCATAAGCGCGCAATATTGCAGTTTTCACTGCTTCATAATTCACGCTATCCTCTAAGGATAATGCAGCACAAACATCTTGAGCTTTACCAGTGAGTTTGCACTGTAACAGCAACGACCAGACCTCTTTAGGCCACTGAAGTGTGGACGCAATTCGCTCAAATATATGAAAATACGCGTCAACCTCTGTTTCTCGAAATTGTGGTACTAGAGAGATATGTCTGCTGACCTGAAAAGTGTTCCCCGCCAAATCAGCGTCTGCCAATTGTGTAGGTTGTGTAACCGGAACCGGTGTTTCTTTCGCTGCTAACTCAAGTTCACGCAGCTTAATCTGCGTGTCTGCTTCAATTTCAAGTTTGCGAACTTCAAGTCGAAACTTCATATCTGCCTCCAGTCGACGTTTTTCTGCGCGTTCGCGTGCCTCTACCTGCACCCGCGCTAAGCGTACTTTTAGTCGCGCACCACCTCCAGACCCATCCGAGCCGGGAGAAAAAGGATAGGAGGGCGGCGAAGCAGCCTTAGTTTCGGAAACCTCCACCTCAGCAGCTTTGCTCCGCCCCTCTTCACCTGAGCGACCGTCAGCTTCAGCGATAACTTCACGGACACCTGCAGACAGCGTTAGCACACCCAATTCCACCAACCCTATAGATACAGCAGACCTAATCTCCAATTTACGCAACTGTTTCGAGACAACAATTTTGTAATGAGCAGCGATACACAGCAGATCCTCTTTTCTACATTTACCAAGCTGTTCCACTGTAGGTGAACCTACGAAAGCGTCCAAATCAAAATCAGCCATGCTTAATCCTATCAAAATTACTAACCAAATTCCAAAACAGCCCATCGGCTAATCACTACCTTGCGAGCCTTCCTACTCTACAGAAAAAGTACTGAACATGGTCCTTTCACCATCCACACCAGCAGTAATCAATATCTCGGGAAAAATATGAATATTAATATTTTTATTTATCAATATTTTATTATCCCGGACGAGCCCCCATTTAATGTTACGATATTAAAGTGTCTAGGAAATATACATAACATTAAGGATATTAAAATACTACTGGTGGGTAAAATGTGGTGGAAGGAAACATGACAGACAACTTCTGAGAGAGAAATTTGACTGGAGTATTTATTATACAAAAAGCCGAAGCCACTGAATCCAGTCAAAACAATTATATGTCTGTGCGCTATGTACAATGCAACAAATAAATAAAGAAAAATGGGAAAGAACTTAAGTGGCGCCAAAGAAAAGAACAAAACATAACAGAACAATCCTTACCTGATCCCTAAGCCTAACCAAAGGAAAATGCAGAAAACAAACCGATAACTTCGCGCATCCGGCGCCTAAATATCCTAACTAATAATAGAAATACAAGGGGTGGCGCTCACCTCTTACCTGGTGTGTATATACACAAAAACAGCTACGGGCAGAATGTATATCGCGATATACTGACCTAACGTTCCTTCCCAGGAAAACTTTAGGCTATAGCTGAGATGTATATTAGTGATACACACGTAATACTAAACAAATTACAAACTAGAAACAAACTCCAAAGCACATAGCACACTTCTCCGAGGAGACTAGATTTGACAAACAAACTCGCTAAGGAGCATACAAAAACTCAGCACAACGCGTAACAACTTGCTGCCACGAGAGAGGGAGAGAGCTCAACACTGAATGAACCCGCCGTCTCTCTTAACCAGCTGGACTGCCTCTGATTGGTTCTGGACTCCGCCCTAATGATGACTGGCAGATGAGTCAGCCAGTCACAGCGACCTAGAGGTGGGCCAAAACAGAAAGAAAACTCAATGAACGCACAACACACGTGTAGTGCATCAGCGAGCAAAAACAACAACAACATTCCCACGCCAGCGAAACGCACGTGGAACGTAACAAGCTAGTTCTTTTAATGAATCATTTAAAAAGACTGACAAACTCAGTCTGACGAATCATTCACTGAATGAGCTTGCTGAATCAGTCTGAATCACTTACTAAACTACAATTTTTATTGATTTCAGTGATTTCCGTTTTTGAAAATCAAAATGTAGCAGATGAATTAAGGTTGATTCGTACACATTTTGCCATTTGAGATGACGGAAAAAGTGTCCCAATCAAACTGAATTCACCTACTTCACCTACTGAATTCACCCCAAGTCTTGTAAAATTTTAATTTGTTGTATTAATTACTAAAGATGCATTTTGTATGTGTTATTCCAATGCTATCTCACAACCAATTCGTACGAGTGAGTAAAATGTGACTGATTCGTACGAATTCATACGGCCTCACTTGTACGAATTCATACGACCTCACTTGTACGAATTCGTACGACCTCACTTGTACGAATTCGTACGACCTCACTTGTACGAATTCGTACGATTTGTCTAAACCCCAGTGGCGGTTAGGTTTAGGGGCGGGGTTAGAGGTAGGTCATTCGTACGAATTCATACCAATTGGACAACTCGTAAAATATGTACGATTTAGCAAAAATCTTACACATTTGTACGAGTGAGGTCGTATGAATTCGTACAAATAGCGTACCGCACGATATACGTCACCTTTTCTCATTAATATTCATGAAGCTAGCGACGGTTGCTATGGGGGTCAAACTCGCGCGTGTCACTCATGCTAGACGCATGTAAACAGTTTACGGACGAGATGTCTACTGAGCTAAACCTGCTAACTCTGTCCGAAAATGATGTCCCCGGTGCCAAATTCACTGGTATAGAAGTAGAAGAACATACAAATATTCAATTGAAGAGATGGCTTGAGTGTAGAGGGCTGAAAAAGACGGGAAAAAGAGCCGACCTGATCCAGAGGTAGATTGTTATCGACAGAATTTCTCCCCAAAAAAACATCGCCTTACGCCACTGACAGTGACATTTTGCAGTTTCAACAAGCTATATTTTACCAACCTATGTCCTGTCTGTCATATATACTATGTCCTCTGGTTGTCTTACGTCTGACAGTTGTTGGGGGTAATTTATATTATTATTGGTAACACTTTACAATACGGACCGTGCACTAATCTGCATTAATTCATGCTTAACTAATGCACAGATAATCATGTGTTAATGTATGACTCATGAGGAACTAAACCATTAATTAATGATTACTGCATCAGCAACTAATAAAGATTCTAAATGATTAAGATTAAGTAGTAATTAATTAAAGCAGGCAACTGGAAGTTGAAGTACATGACTTTGACCAACTGTGGTAATTAACACATTCATTTAAACTTTTAGTTAATAAAATAAGTTCTTAAGGAATTAATACATTATCACACATTTAATTAATAACAATTCATATATTACTTAATCTATTAATCATTTAGAATCTTTATTAGTTGCTGATGCAGTAATCATTAATTAATGGTTTAGTTCCTCATGAGTCATACATTAACACATGATTATCTGTGCATTAGTTAAGCATGAATTAATGCAGATTAGTGCACCCGTATTGTAAAGTGTTACCTTATTATTATTAATGTATTTATTTTTTGTTTAGCGATCGCTAATGCTACTTGGTCACAACCAACAACATTGAACTGGTCTTTTGGACGTCCGCACAAGTTTACCCATCGTTCACATTTATCCCTCTGGGTTTTTGGCTTCGGGAAACGAATAAAGAATACATCCTTCATATGTGGACGGTCATAGTGTCTGGAGTCGTTTCTGCAAGTTCCATAGCAGCAGTGTTTACTCGGCATGTTCTTATTTGAGGGATAACCGGCAGAAAACAAGCAGTACTAGCATGAATCATAAGCGAGCGCGCTTCTATGTTGACCCCCTTCCGGTTTACGTTGCTGACGTCACGCGGCCTTGCGGTCTAAAAATAGCACTCGTGCGGCACGCTATTAGCCACCTCGTAAAATTTGTACGAATTGTCTTGAGATCGGGTTGGTTATTCAGTTCACCACTGTAAAGTGACATGACTGATGGATATTTTCTATGTACAGGCCAGGGTACAGATGCGATTATTTAATAAAATGTGATGTTTATTTTTATTATTTAAATTATCATAGTTGTTGCAGCTCCAATTGCCTTAGCAAACACATCACCTGAGATCGCTGCAGCTCCATGTACTTGTGTGAAGGTTAAGGTCAAAGTAATATTTTTAATTGCTCTGAGTCAGTGCCAAAAATATGCTACATTTTGCCCTTGTGCCCCAAAAGGAATCAAAGGTTGTATGGTTAAAGGTCCACAGGCACCTTGTTTTTGTTGTTGTTTTCTTTCAGCTAAGCTGAACTGTCATGTCAGAACTGGTCTCCAGTCAGTTTAACACCATTCAACTGACTCTGACCTTCACAGACTCTCTCATCCCTCTGATACCTTGTTTCTATCTTTATGTCATCTGGAGTGGACATATAGTGTCCTGTGCAGGCCAGTGGCTGTCATTTTAGGTGTCGTCTGCAATGTTTATCATCTCGTTTTAAAGACATCGGGCTGTAATGAAAGTAAGGGATTGGTGAGTGCTCTTGAACAGCAGTTTCTTGGTTAATGGGCATTTTAAAGAATTTTGTCATTGTTTTCAATCACATCTTGATTGGTAGTGAGACCCAGGATTAAATGATGCCATCAAACTCTGCTACAGTTATAGTTGCCGATAGGACCATAGAAATCTTCCCTCCGCAGGAGCAGTCAAATGTCTCCATTTAGCGTCTTCAAACAGCGTGTCGTGTTCAGTTGCGACAGTTAGCATGGTAAAACTTTCTCGGAGATGTTCCAATGTTCCCATTATTGCATAATCTGAACAAAAAGGTCTGGGCTTTTGTTTAAAATGACTACTTTGCTGTAGATTTTCTGAATGGTTTGGTATACTCTGTCTGATGAGAGCACTGGAGTGGAGAACTGAATAAAACTCATTCACACAATGACTGGAATGATGAAAAAGGCTCATGGACAGATGTAATAATCTGTGTTGCACACACACAATAATATATATTATCTTTGTTCTATAACTTTTATTAACTGTAACTTCAAGAGAACTAAAAAAAATGTATTTCTCATTATGACAAGACTATCACAGCAGATTGTTCATCAGTCGGATACGTTCGCTTTCGTTTTTCGTCAATTCGTTTATTTTATCCGTCTCGCTGTAGAAAGCTGACTGATTTAATAAAAACCCACTAATTGGCATATTTGTCCATATTTAAAAAAAATGTGCTAAAAAAGCTGTTAGAGGTAGAGCAGGAGCACAAAGAAAGCAAGAGAGAGTAATGAGGACTGTGTTAGTGCTGAGACGGCGAAGTGTCGTACAATAAATTGCGAGGTTTAATCAGGAGAGGGTGAGCCGCCTGTCAACGATATTGGCCCGTGAGACAGGCGGGTGTTTACAGAGCCAGGTGTGCTGAGATAATGTACTGCCTCACGGCTCCTGTCCTCCATGCTCTTCCTCTATGACAGATGGGTGATAAATATGCTTGTATCTAATTAAATCAGCAGAGGTTATTGGGATCAATCCATCTCACCTGCCCCCTCCTATAGTCCTATCAGCCATTAATCTCAGCTTTGTTTTATGTTCCGATAATGTCGACACTCCTGCCTGCCTTGAATTGCATCAAGTTGATTACCACTGAGATGCCACCACCTGGCATCTTGTTTGTTTAAAAGGTTAAAAAAAAAAACTCTCTTTGGCTTTCTTTTGGCTTTCTTTGACCTGTGACATGTTTTCTCTATGTAACGATGACTTCCTGCTACAAAAATACAATTTCTTTAAACAGCCGAGTGGTTTCTGCTTAAGGGACTTATTTTATTAACAAAATATTTGCAGGGAAAATATGCATGACATTTCTGCATAATTTGGTCAAATGTATTCTGATCTTTAGTCAACAATAGTTGGCAAATACAGTCTTTTAAAAATGTATATATAAAAAAACTAATATGTTTAATGTCTTTATTAAACATACTGTATAAACATACCTTTTCACATATGTTCTCCTTGTCAAGGAGTGCCTCCTGAAAATTAAATTAAGGATCAATTATCAGGTCATTAATTCAAAAAATAATTTTTCTAAAGGGTTTTTGTGTGTGTGTGTAAAATGTTGGTAAATGTAACTAACTTTCTGAATTATAATATTTACATAATTTGTATTTTATAATTTACAAATGTCTTTATCCAATTACCCATTCCTGCTTTTAAATCAATTTGCCTGTTGCAATGAAAAAAAGATTCACACTAAATAAATGTACTTTTTTTTTTAAAACGTCCGATTTATTTAGATTAAATAGGATTTATTTAGATTAAATTATTTACGGATTATCTATTTATTTAGATGTTTTTATTAATAAATGAACTGATTCCTTCATTTTATTAAGTCACACTCGAACTGTAATCCTCCATATTTCCTAACACTGCATATTGAGACGATCATAAAATAGCTGATTTAGTCAAAGTAAAACAAGTGAGGGTAAGTTTGTTTTCCAGTTTCAAGCAGGTAATCTTTTCCCATGTTTGAATGAGCTTCAAACCCGACGGAGAAACCTATCCTCACATGTGCAGACGTGCTTTTACACATTTAAAGACGGCTGTCATCGCTCAGAGATGAGAGATCTGCTCTACTGATCACATACCTCTTATTCCAAGCACAGATGAGGGTTCTTCCTGCTGCTCCTGCAATTGAGATGAACTTCAGTGCTCTAGTTCAGTTCTGCCTCGTGAGAATAACAACAAAAGCTTGAATTCCAGCAGATAAACGTCTGATAGCGGCAGCTTTTCAACCTTCGCTACAAATAAACCAATGACTCCTCTGGAGCTTTTCTTCTGAGGAGAGGCACTGAATTAGGATACTAATAAAGGTACGGAATAGGGCATAGCTAGTGGGGAGATTGAAAAGAAATTCAGTCACTATTAAAGTGAAAGGGTGTGTACTTATTGGAGAAAGTGTATATCAAAATATTAAGTTAACAGATCTCTCTTCCTGTCCTCCACCAAGCATGACTGTTCTGACCCCTTTCTTAACTCGTAACATGTTCATTCCTTGAAGTTTAGATGTAAAGATTATTAGAAGATTAGTTGCTGTAGTGATATATCTGCTCTGTTTAAACACATTTTTAGGTTTACCTACAGAATACTTCTCCGGTTACTTAACTGTAACCTTGTTCCCTGAGAAAGCGGAACGAGATGCTGCGCTGCTTAGCGCATTGGGAACGTCTTTAATCGTGACCTGCTGTGAATATAGTGTGTAAACACGTCGATGAAATCGACCGGAAGTAATATAGCCTCGGTCGGTGACGTCAACGGCGCGCACCCGCGACGCGAGGCTATAATTAGATGAGCCGCAGGTGCATCGTCAGGATATTTTGTCTGAAGAGCAGTCCTGGGACATCATCAGCACGGCAAAGTAGCGCAGCATCTCGTTCCGCTTTCTCAGGGAACAAGGTTACAGTTAAGTAACCGGAGAAGTTCCCTTTCGAAAGCTACAATCGATGCTGCGCTGCTTAGCGCATTGGGAACGAGAATACCCACGCCGCCGTGCTTGAAGGTGTCTGGACTCCCTACGGCTGTGTAGGTGTGCTCACAAGAAACGTAGGAAAGCCCTAGACATTAGCTTGCGATGTCGACTCAAGGACGTGAGAGCCCGGAGTGGTATGAACATCCAAACTATAAAATCTTATGAATGTGTGCGGAGAGGACCAGCCTGCCGCATCACAAACAAACTGCAAGGGGGCACCTCTTGCCAAGGCAGCAGAGGAGGCGACCCCTCTGGTGGAGTGAGCCCTTAGACCCGTTGGCGAAGCTTGGCCGCGCGCCTCATAGGCAAGAGCAATAGCATCCCTGACCCAATGTGACATGGTCTGTTTAGTGGCGGCAGCACCTCTGTTGCTGCCCCCATAACAAACGAATAGTTGCTCTGACTTACGCCACTGGCTAGTGCGGTGGACGTAGGCCTGAAGGGCACGGACTGGACACAGTCTGTGAGATCTCTCCCGCTCCAGCGTTGTGAACGGTGGAAGGCAGAAGGCCTCTAGAGTGACCGGATGTACAGCCGAGAATGGTACCTTAGGCAGGTAATCAGGATGAGGATGCAAAATCACTTTCACCATTCCTGGGGCAAAGTCTAAGCAGGGTGGCGATATTGACAGAGCCTGCATGTGCCCGATTCTTTTTAGAGAGGTTATAGCCATAAGAAAAAAACATCTTATGGTCAGAAGTTTATCAGACGCTGACTCTAGAGGTTAAAAAGGGGGTCTCAACCAGACCCTCTAGGACTATTGCTAAGTCCCACGAAGGGATCTTTGGTCCTTACGGGAGGCCTCAGTCATCTGGCCCCAATATTGAAGCGAGCGAGCAGAGGATGTCTCCCGAGTGGCACCCCGTCAACCAAGGCGTGGCAAGCCAAAGAGCGACCACATAAACCTTGAGAGTGGCGGGGCATGTACCTGTTGATAATTTTTCCTGCAGGAAATCCAGAACTGAAGCAATCTGGCAGTTGACCGGATCTGCATTATGTACAACACACCACCTTTCAAAGACACCCCATTTGTTGGCATAACTCTTTCTAGTGGAGGGAGTCCTAACACTTAGAATGGTCCCAATAACGGCAGGCGAAAGCCCAGTGTCCCTCAGTTGGTACCCATCAGGGGCCAAACATGAAGATTCCACAGGTTGGGCCTGGGATGGAATATCGTACCCTCCGCCTGAGAAGATCCCTCCTCTCCAGAATCGCCCATGGCGAGCCGTTGAGGAGAGAAATATCTCCAAGAACCATACTCTGTTCGGCCAACGCAGCGCTATCAGTAAGAGGCAAGACCCTTGCTGGCGAACTCTGGCTAGAACTCCTAGGAGCAGAGCCACTGGAGGAAATTTTGGGAATTTTGGGCCATGTGTGCGCAATCGCATCCAGACCCAGGGGGCTGGGTGACTCAGAGAGAAGAGGAGACATTGCGCTGTCCGCTGGGCGGCGAAGAGGTCCACCTCCGCTTCATAAAATCTGATCCAGATCTGTTTTACTACATCTGGGTGGAATTTCCACTCCCCCATTGGTAATTTCTGTCCGGACAGTAAATTTGCTCCCACATTCAGATGCCCTGGAAATGTACACTGCCCTGAGTGACAGGAACTTTTCCTGGGCCCAGAGAAAATCTGCCTCACTATTCTGTACAGATTGCGTGAGTGTAGACCTCCCTGGTGATTTTAAGTAAGAGGCTGCTGCTCTAGCACTAGGACATGACAGCCTAGGACATGACAGCCTCTCAACTGAGGGAGAAAGTATTTCAGGGCCAGAAATACATATTTCATCAACTTGAGGCAATTGATTTGCTAGTCAAGATGATGCCTCCCCAAACCCTTGGGCTGGACGATCACTTAAGACCGCTACCCAGCCCGACAGGCAGGCGTCTGTCGTTAGCATTATGCGACGAGAAGACGCACCAAGAGTGGGACCCAAGGTGAGGAACCGGGGTCTGAACCACGTAGAAAGGGAACGAAGCTACAGCGCGTAACCCTTACCATAAACATGGATTTTAGAAAGTACACGAAGCGTTCAGCGCGTGACTTACCATAAACATGGATTTTTAGAAAGGACACAAAGCACCCAATGCGTGCTCTTGCCTCTATTTGCCCTTGGGGAATTTGAGCCACAAATGAAGTGGTCTCATGTGCAAAAGGCCCAGAGGGATCCCTGTGGACGCAGCTGCCATGAGACCTATCCTGACCTAGCCAGATGTTGCTTTAGGGTGTTAAAAAATGGTCTTGACAAGCGGGGGACAGTTGTGCCCCCGATGGTGACAGAGTCCCATTTAAACCCCAAGCACGTTGGAGAGTGAACGCTCTTCTTAGCGTTGCAACTCAACCCCATAGAGAGAAGCGTGGATCGATATTGATGTCGAAAGCGCAAGCTCCTGAGACTGTGCCAGTATCAGTCAATCGTCTATGTAACATGGCTAGGTCGAATGGAAGAACCCGATATTGGTAGGCTTCGCCCCCAAAAGCAAACCTCGGGAACTTCCTGTGTTGTGGCAATATTTCTATGTGAAAATATGCGTCTTTAAGATCGACCGTGAAGATCCAATCATGATGTTGAATTTGCAACACGATCTACTTGATAGTTAGCATCTTGAACTTGAGCGTTCTGACGGAACGGTTCAAGCCTCAAAGATCTAAAAACAGACGCAGTCCCCCATTTCTTTCTTGTGACAGCAGATGCGCCTACTTCTGTTTTATGGTAGTGGGAACACACCGTTAAAACGAGGAGGGCAACATATTCCTTTTACTGTCTTTAGGACACAAAAAGAGATACTCGGCAGTAGCTTTCACACTGCCAAAGTCTCTTAAAGGGTACCAAATTTAATACTTCGAATTGGGGGAATGTTAAATGTTCTGTGTCCTGGGCGATAACAGGAAACAACAGAACCTTCAACATTTCGCTGGACACCGCTACCCCCTGAATCACCAAAGGTGGCAGGGATGTAACAGTGGTTTCGTGAGGGTGTCAGGTAGGAGCTGATTGATGTATTTTACATGCCCTATCCCGGAGGGGCACACCCCCACAGACCTGGGACAAAAAACTCAGGATTTCTGTCTCTGGTATATTATGAGGCTGCTGAGCGCGACAAACCGGTCCCCAGTCATTACGAGGGGGAACGCAACTCGCCACACTCTGCTTTTGAGCCCTCTTTTTTTAAATCAGATCAGCCTGGTACGTCTGCAACACTGCCATAGTGTGCAGAGCAGCACCAGTCTGACCCCCACCAGCGTGGATGACATTATACACGGCTTGGTGGGGAGTGCTGACTCCTTAAATGACGATGAGCCACAGAGAAGAGATAGCCAGCGAGCGTCTCTTCGGACTGGCGCATCATCGTATGCACATGCCCCCATGATAGTCTAATAAATTGACGTCAAGGGCACAAAGAATAAGGTTTTCCCCATGCACGAGTTAACGTCATGGAGATCCTCAAGGAGGACAGTCTAGCTGTAATCTGGCCACTGCACGAGTCACCAACTCGAGTAACCTCTCACACGCTTTATCATAACGAGAGAAGTGCTCGGAGTCGGTACTCTCAAAGTCCATCATAATATATATATTTTTTAGATGGCTTTTACAATATTTAATCCCTCAGAATTAAATGTGGCCAAAGAACAGCCAGACAATAAATTATTACAAGCATTTGATATATTGCATTGAATATCTGATTCTCATCAACATTCAATTCATCAGCAATAAATACAGCCAAATATCAATCAGACACGGTCTGGATGACAGGCTGTATTTAAATCTTTCATAAGATCAGCCTGGTATGCCTGTAGTGTACAGCGCGGTACCAGCCTGACCCGCTGAAAATGCATGTGATAATACGATCCCAGGGGAGAGAAAGCTCGCGCGCGTCTCTCCAATCTGAGACAGCATCATATAATCGCGTGCCTTTGCACCTGCGATAGTCGAATTGGTCGACGTCGAGGGCACAAAGACACGTCATGTATAAATATATATATTATATTTACATCTTTATTTATAATCTTTGAGTGATCAGTGTAGTCTGGCCACTGCACGAACGATCGCCCCGAGCAGTTCTCCTTTTATTATCACGGGAGGAACGCTCGTAGGCGGCAAACTCAAGAGATTAAATGTCCTCTGCCCGAGCCGAAGAAGCGCCGAGGCACGCTTCGGTAGTCAGGCAAAAGGACATCGCGATCTGGAGAGAGAGCGAGCGAAAAGGACGCACCCGTCTCTCGCTTCTCAGCCAGATCGACACGCGAGCCCCACAATCGCATTGTGGGTGCCACCCCTTTGAAATAAGCAAAGCGAACGCGAAGCACTTTAACTGTGAACATTCCACTGTGCTCGAATTCACCATGCTCAAACGCAAGGGCAGCATGCTCTTTTCCAAACAAACAAAGCAGTAAGCTTGTGTATCCAGTTCTGACATAGGACGAGAACATGGAGGGACACAGCGCTTACTCCGTCGACACATTTCTCTTTCTCCTTTTTAGATCGTAGAGAGATGAGAAAGAGAAAATCTGCACACTGTCAGTGATAAACTAAATAACTCCTAACAAAGATCTGTAGTAGATAGAGAGGAGATAAATGCTTGCACACCAAACACAGAGAGATCTCTGAAGACAAAAGACCTGACGATGCACCTGCGGCTCATCTAATTATAGCCTCGCGTCGCGGGTGCGCGCCGTTGACGTCACCGACCGAGGCTATATTACTTCCGGTCGATTTCATCGACGTGTTTACACACTATATTCACAGCAGGTCACGATTAAAGACGTTCCCAATGCGCTAAGCAGCGCAGCATCGATTGTAGCTTTCGAAAGGGAACCCATACAACATTTATGCTCTGAATGCCATGCAGTTAATTCCAGATAAGCGCCACCTGCTGGAGATCATGAACTTGACACAATATGAGATTTATGGATAAGTGTTCAGGCAGGGTTGGTGGACATAGATGTTATTTTCTTCGTTTGTGCTCAAGAATGCTCGTCTATTCATTCAAACCCTAAAAAATTCAAAAATAAAATCTGTTATTACCCCCTGCTCTTTTCCACATAATACAAGCATTTTGTAGATTGCAGGAAAAAGAAAGTGCTGTACATTTAGCTTTTTACTTTACTTATATTTAGGCTTCTCAATTCATAAATGTTGTTAATTTGTGAAGATTGTCTTGATGAACAAAACATGAATGAATCATCTATCTATCTATCTATCTATCTATCCATCTATCCATCTATCCATCTATCCATCCATCCATCCATCTATCTATCTATCTATCTATCTATCTATCTATCTATCTATCTATCTATCTATCTATCTATCTATCTATCTATCTATCTATCTATCTATCTATCTATCTATCTATCTATCTATCTATCTATCTATCTATCTATCTATCTATCTATCTATCTATCTATCTATCTATCTATCTATCTCTGTGTGTGTGTGTGTGTGTGTGTGTGTGTGTGTGTGTGTGTGTGTGTGTGTGTGTGTGTGTGTGTGTGTGTGTGTGTGTGTGTGTGTGTAAATCAATTTATATGTATCATTTTTATTTTCCTGAGTTTATTTTCTGCAATAATCCAAAAGTATCAATAAATTGTGTATTTGTTGAGGGAACCAGGACAATTCTGACTTCTGGATTTGCCCAAAAAAAAAGTGATCACTGCAGCACTCTATAATTTACACTAATAACATGATCAGTTCGTCATCATTTTATTTAAAATGTCCAGTTTGTCTCCCCATCAGATAATGTCACTGATATAGATGTGGACAACAGTTGATCATTAGTGGATGAAACGCCTCCAGGAAACCTGCTGAGCCTCCATGAGGGAAAGCTATCCCAAAACCCCTGCCAATTACACGGCCACCTGTCCTGGTAGCAGGATGCTGCCCTCTACTGTGCAGAACGGTAAACCAGGAAGAGCGAGAGATGCGCGTAGACTTTAATGAGCTCCCACCAGACCCTGGTTTCATTACAAAAGCAAAAACACCTCAAACAGCTTCACTTGTAATTATGCATCCTCCTCTTAACACCATCAAAGGCTTAATCACCTGGAAAGGTGTTTGTGTGTCAGGAAAGAGCGGATTGTTTTACTAATTAAGATGAGCAATGCAAGCGTGCCTGCTATAACCTTTTTTCTCTTCTGCTGGGAGAAGAGCTGAGATTTTCCCCTCCATCATTGATGAAAACTGTAAGATGCATGAGTGAGATAAATGCATTCCTGCTGTGATTATGTAAAGAAGCTGGAGGGAGTTGGATCTGTAATGGACGCTATGCTCAATGACACGACTGAGCCGTCTCCATCCCTCTCCATTATGAGCAGATTCAGCCTTCTGTTAGTGTTGCAGAGGACAAACACACAGCTCCAGTTTCAGGCTTTATCACTTCTCGCCTATTACACCCGCAACCTTCTGTATATGATGCCTTTTTCACTAGAGCTGAGCTTAATGCTGAGAACAAATAGCATGACTAAACTAAATTATGCCATTATAATCTTATTATATATGCTGTTATAAACATTTGTTTCTTCGTGCAATGCTATTGCATGGTCAAGGACAAATACAAAATATGAATTATTGTTTTTGGGGTAACACTTTTAGCTTTACCTTACATGTACTTAGTAATGTACTAGTACTATTAATAATAATAATAAATTATGCCTAAATGCTAACCCCAAAATCCTAATTCTAGACGTAACCTTATAAGTACAACTGTTAATTCATTTTACTCTGAACTTAATTGTAATTAATAAGTTAAAATGTACTCATTTCGATTAGTGACTTTCACTGTTAGGTTTTACAGTGTATAATTATAAGAAGGACATCTTAAAATTAAGTGTAACTTTCATGCAAAATATTCAAAAAAAAAATTTTTTTAAACTGACTTTATGAAAGTTACTATAACACATATATATATATGTATTTATGTATATATATATATATATATATATATATATATATATATATATATATATATATTGTGTTTGTGTGCTTAAATATTTCATGTGCAAATCATAATATATCAGAAGTGTGTAGACGAGTGCTCCGTCGCACCCACATCGTCGCACCCACATCACATACATAACTTATGTATCGTCATGTTTTCCATGATGGAATGTGGCATCCATATATTTTTTTTATATACTGTATATTGTGGATTGGTCATTGTAAATCCGAACTTCCACAATCAGTCCGTTTTTTTTTTTTTTTCATGTTTATTGTTTTAATAAACAGTTGTACTTATTTAATACATATAAGTATAGTAATTAAGCATATAAGTTATACATAATTATATACAGTTCAGTAAGATTTTTGTCTTACTGAGTCTTGCTCATCAAAGCTGCATTTATTTGATAAAACATACAGTGAAAACGGTAATATTACAATGTTAATAGTTTTTAAGTTTAAGTTTAAAAGTTTTTGTTATATAGCATTTTGCAATGTAATGTATTCCTATGGTGGAAAAGCTTATTTTTAGCAGCCATTATTCCAGTCTTCTTCAGTGTCACAATCATTTACATCCTTTATATATATTTTTTTACAATCTATTTATCTGATGTTTATTTAAAAGGGACAATGCACATTAATTAACATTTTTTGTTTAGCAAAAAAGCTATTTTTCATAGTCAACTTAATGACTTACTTGTACATGACTTTTGAACGGTAGTGTGCATATACAAGTACATAAATATATATATATATATATATATAATATTATTTGTATTGAATTGTTCAACATTATTATTATTAGCTGATTTTAAGTGTTATGGCACTGCAGTCTACCATTCAGGATTGTACTGGTGAGGATGTGCTAGGGGATTGTTCTAGTTTGGGTGTTTTGTGTTGATCACAGTGTAGACGGCTCTGTTGATGTGAAGAGAGTGTCCTAGTTTTGTCGTGTAGATGGGATGTCAGGCTGAGTGTGGTTAGGGTCCTCAGCGGTGGAGGATGTTTTAGAGCAGTACAGCTGATGCACAGAGGCTTGTTAAGACTTGATCAATATTTTAAGTGGCTTATTTAATGCACTGGTAGGCGTGCACTGTTGAAGACTGATGAGTCTATTAGCAAACTGAGCTTTGCATAATTGCTGTGCGGAAAATGAGTGTTTGATATAGTGCGATGACTGGGGAAAGATTTCATTATTTTTTGCTTGGCTTTTGTTTTGCAGGATTGCTGTGCATTTCCATTATAAGCACATGGAGCGTAACATTCCACTGTTATTTAGTTTATTTACACTCCAGAAGATATCATACTATTTTAATCTTTATCTGTTAAAATATTAATATTTAAAAGATAGTCCACCCAAAACTGGAAGGATGTGGAATGTAAAAAGAAATTTGTAAGAATGTTGGGAACCAAACAGTTTTGGTTCTGATTGATATGGACAACAAATACAATCTAATTCATTGGGAATTGAAACTGTTTGGCTTCCAATATTCTTCTAAATATTTTTTTTTCCACAGAAGAAATACGGGTTTGGAAAAAAGAGGGTGAGTACATTTTGACAGAATTTTCATTTTTGGGTGAACTAACCATTATTTTAACAACATTTAATTATTTTAATTTAAAATCTATTACAATGCACAAAATCACTGGCATGCCCACTTTTTCTTTTTGCGTTCTGGTACAGTGATGCATCAGATAGTATACAGGTTTAGTTTGTATTTATTTATTAATTTAGGAAATGGTATTTTAAATGGTACTTTAATATTTGGTGTCACCATCCTGAACTCTATTGGCTCCATGTGAACCAGGAGAATTCTTGTATTGTTGTTGAGTGTTGGTCCCTCACGAGACACAGTTAAAAATAAAGGTTATTGGCAATGATGGTTCCTTAAAAATAATTTAACATCAATTGAACCTTTCCATTCCACAAATAGCTTCTTTAGATTTTTTAAATGCACACTTAAGAAAATAAAATGGTTATTTTAAGTACTGATCACTGAAAGGTTCTTTTTGGAACCAAAAAGTGGTTCTTCTATGGCATCATGAAAACCCCCTTGTTGGAGTCTTTATTTTTAAGAGTTTACTTGTGTCTTTTGAAAGCACCTCCAGTGCACAGAAGAGTTGTGAGCTGTGCTCGCTTTATATGGAAGAGGGTGTCCAGCTCAGCACACGGCCTTTAACAGTTTGGTCAGAAACGACAGATTAATAGGCTAAAATATAGACCTTATGCGCCAGAGAAACAAGGGCGCAGCCATCTTTAGAATATTGCCTTTGAACTTCTGTTTTGCAGTCGCTCTGTATTTCAATGGGATCGCTGTCCAGGAGTAACTAGCTTTTAAAGTAGATTTACTTAATGTAAAGTTAACGAAAGTTATCATGAGGATTGTAATGTTTGAAGCAGATGTCTTAAAAAATGTCAGTAGACCGGGAAGATTTTAAAACGAGCCTTTCATTCATAAATACGCAAGATCGCTGTGAAAATACAGACCGGAAGTCAAAAGACTGCACTAAAAAGGGGCGGGGCTACATAAGGTCCATACTGTAGTAAAACATTGAATCTTATTGGTGACCCACTATCATTCACGCAGGACACTCATTGAGCTTCATAAGCAATGTGCCTTCCTTCTGTGGCAGGTTTTGAAGATTGGAAACTTCTGCCAAACTCAAATGTGTTATAGTTGAAAATGTATTTGTCTGTTTATTTGTTTATGAAAAACATTTCAGTTCCATTTTAAGGAAAGCATATATGTCTAAAAAAATATTTAGCGATACACTAATGTGGAAATTTTGGTCGATGCAGTTGACTGATAATTATTTGTTTAATTATTCATTTTTATGTTTTTATTTATGTGTGGAGCTGAGTTTGAAATAGATTCTATATTCAGGCTTTAGATTTTAGAATTTGTAAACTCTTCATCATACATAGGTGAGTTGTGTAAATGTCGCTGGGATCATCATGTGTAGTCTCTGTCGTCAGCGTCAATTGCTGGAACTCCCAGAATTTAACTGAAAACCAATGAAATACGAAAAGTACATTATCAGCAGAAAAACTTAGTTTTAAGCAACCTGATCACACTAAATAATAGCACACAGTGTGTTTATCGTGTAATTTATACGGAAAAATTTGTTTTTACTTGCATAGGATACGCATGGGTTGGTTAGGGTAGGTTTAGTAGTGGTGTGGGGTGCGTGTGTATTATACGTTTGGGTAGAATTAGTGGTGTGGGGTGCATGTGTATTACACGCAATTAAGTGCCTATCAAATGCACGCGAAAACTGTGTATCATATGCACATAAAAACTAATTTCCGCGTATAAATTGCACGATAAACACACTGCATGCTATAGAGACGCATTTACGTGAGAACAGGCTGAATAAGAGAAAAGTGGATTTTCAAAGCTGTCCTCTCTGAACGTGTAGACAAGTGGTTCTCAAATGGTGATTTAGCTCTGATATAATTCATTATAGCCTAGGCCTATATAAGGTAATTACTACATTTATACAATTATTACTATATATTTTGTCTTGTGTGTTACTTTACACTGTTTAAACGGAAAGCTAAGTGATTTTATGGTGCTGAATTCTCCTGATGTCTTAACATCGGCAGTGCAGTTATTGTGCTTGAGTGTGTGTGTACATAAAGAAAAACATGCTCTGCTGCTGAAACGGCTTGCTTTGTTTTCCCTTCTCGCTCCATTATTCAGGCTTTTCATCGTGCTGCTGTTTTCTGTCATCTAAATCAACAGGTGGCTGAAGGGCCTGTTGGGAACCTTTACAGATCTTTAGCTGCCCCTGATTTGTAGTCTCTCTCTCTCTTTCTTTTGTTTTCCAACTACCTGCAGTGCATTGTAATATTGCATACTCTTGTTATGTGCTTGCTGTCCTTTGGAATTACCAGCACTTTGGAACTGTAGTCAGTTCTCCATAAAATGAAACTTCGATCATCTTGCATATAGGAGTATTTTAAAATAGAAAAACTGCACACTGTAATGTTCATTATAATCTAAGGTCAGATGAACTTAATTTATTTCTAAATGTCAGGCATAACATTGCATAATGAAGTGTTTGAGATGCTTTAAAAAAAAATGTGTACAAGGATGACCTGAACAATGCTTTGTTTTGTTTTTTTACTTAATGAAGTATGACTGTAGACATTCTACAGTAACATTTATATTTGTAGGTGTTGTTTGATATAAATAAAAAATAAATATGAATATTCTTCTTTCTCCTGCAGAGCGCACCATGGCCAGACACGAGGTGCGAGAGGTGGAGCATAGACAGACGCGGGACAGTCTGCGGGACTCTCCAGCATTGCCTGAGATTGAGGATCTGGTCATCATCTATAACCGTGTGCCCAAGACTGCCAGCACCTCCTTCACCAACATCGCATACGACCTGTGCGGAAAGAACCGCTTCCATGTTCTCCACATCAACACCACCAAGAACAATCCGGTCATGTCCCTGCAGGACCAGGTAATCAGCTTGAATTACATCAAAATGATTGGCATTTCTGTAAATACTATGAGGTTATTTAAAATGTTAATCCAATTATGTGTGCAAAAGTCTTGTTTTCTGCAAATCCAGTCCTACATGACAAAAAAAAAGAGATGAAGGACATTTTCCCACCTAGTTTGTTGAAGCACAGGCGGTCCCGATATACACTATTTGGACAAAAGTATTGGGAGATTTGATCATTACACCAACAGGGACTGTAATGATATCTCATTCTAAATACATAGATATTAAAAGGGTGATGAACTGAGAAATCAAATTTTCCTTGAGCTTTTGACATAAGAGGTCATCATGCTAAAATAATATCATGTAAGTTCCAGAACTGAAAACTTCCTTGTTAGTCCAATAAAAGCTTTTATTGACACGAGGCACAGCGAACGACAGATTCTTCAAAGTGGGGATCTTTGACGTCAAAGGGTATAAAACACCGCCTCCGCAGAAGAAGATCAACGCCTACTTCAACACTGCCTGTTTAGCCCCTCCCACTGATTTGCGCATTACATGAAACTCATTTAATTTGCAAAACTGTTATCATAATTTGCTTCCAAGTCTTCAATGCGGCACGCCCATACAAACCGAGCGTTTCAGGAGCTAGGCTTAAAACCTGGGTAGAAAATAGCCTATTACTTATTCATTTTGATGTTTTTGAATGTAAAAACCAAGCGAACGTCTTAAGTTGACCTCAGGCAACAATATAAAAAAGCCAGTTCATGACCCCTTTAAAATGAAGTTGGCCCCCTCTTTGTAGCTCCACTCTTCTGGGAAGGCTTTCCTCAAGATTGTTTGGAGTGTTCATGTGGGAATTTTTGCCCATTCATCCATTAGAGCATTAGTAAGGTCCGGCACTGATGTTGGATGAGAAGGCCTGGCTCGCAATCTTCGTTCCAGTTCATCCCAAAGGTGTTCAATGGGGTGGAGGTCAGGGCTCTGTGCGGGCGGGTCAAGTTCTTCCACACCAAACTATAGACCTTGATTTGTGCCATGCAGCACAGTCATGATGGTATAGTAAAGGGCCTTCCCCAAACTGTTCCCACAAAGTGTGAACTTGTTGAAAATGTCTTGGCATGCTGAAGCATTAGAATTTCTCCTTCACTAGAAGTACTGGGCCAAGCCCAACCCCTGAAAAACAGTCCCATACCATTATATCTCCTCCACCAAACTTTGCAGTTGGCACAATGCAGTCAGGCAGGCAATGTTCTCCTGGCATCTGCGGAACTCAAACTTGTCTATCAGACTGCCAAACAGAGAAGCGTGATTCGTCACTTCACAAAACACGTTTCCACTGCTCTAGAGTCCAGTGGCGGTGTGCTTTACACCACTGCATCCGACGCTTGCCACTGTTCTTGGTGATGTGAGGTTGCATGCAGCTGTTTGGTCATGGAAACCCATTCCATGAAGCTCCCGCCACACAGTTTTTGTGCTGATATTAATCCCAATGGAAGTTCAGAACTCTTCAGCTATTGAATCAGCAGTCCGTGTGCGACTTTTATGCACAATCCACAATCCATGCACAATAACTCAGCACTCTGTGTCCCGCTCTGTGACTTTACAAGGACTTCCACCTTATGACTGAGTTGCTGCTGTTTCTAAATGCTTCCACTTTCCAATAATACCATTTTAAAGTTGACCTTGGAATATCTAGCAGGGAAATGTGTTGAACTGACTTATTAGAAAGGTGGCATTCTATCACAGTACCTGCTTGAATTCACTGAGCTCTTCAGAACGACCCTTTTTTCCCCTAAATGTTTGTAAGTGCAGACTGCATGGCTATGTGCTTGATTTTATACACCTGTGTCAATGGGTCTGATTGAAGCGCCTGAATTCAATAATTAAGAGGTGTGTCTCAATACTTTTGTCCATATGACATTTATGTAACTGAATGTGAACACCACAAATCAACAATGTCCTTTTGTGTTTCTGTTGAGTCCTCTTTTAAGTCCATAACTGGGTTTGGTTGATTTAAAGTGTACTATATGTGAACCACCCTAAATGTCATTGAGATATTGCGGTGTATTTATCAGACTGGAAATGGAAGCTCTAGTCAGGGCATTGCCTTGTGGGACACAGTGATCAAAAATACAGTAAAAACACTAATATTGTGAAATCTATAATTGCCTTTTAAAATAACTGCTTTCTATATTTTAGAAAGCTATTTATTCCTGTGATGGCAAAGCTGTATTTTCAGAAGTCATTATTCCAGTATTTAGTGTTACACAATCCTTCAGAAATAATTCTAATATGCTGAATTTGTGCAAAATTTGTATTATTATTTATTATTATCATCATCATCAATGTTGAAAACAGTTGTACTGCTTAAAATATTTTCACAAATTGTGATAATTTTTTTCAGGATTATTTGATGAATAGAAAGTTCAAAAGAACAGCATATTTACATTATTTGAAATATATATATATATAATTTTTTTTGAAGCAATAAAGTCTTTGCTGTCACTTTTGATCAAATGAATGCATCCTTGCTAAATAAAAGTATTAATTTATTCAAACGTTGGAGGTCTGTAAGATTTGTGGTGTTTAGGTGTAACCTAAATTTAGATATTATAGGTTTAAACTTTGACAGTTAACAAAAAATAAGTTATTTAAAAAAAATATATATATACAGTATACTCACAGGTGATCAGAGTTGTAAAAAATGACATTCATTTTTAAATATGCTTACAAGATAATTAAATAGCCAGACAATGCCTGTGAATATGTCAGCTGTTAGGCACATTTTACAGACACACACCTGTGCATTTTGGACCGAGTGCAGAGGTCTAGGGCATTAGTACTTATGAGACTGTGATGATCTTTTGCTCAATTCTCAGTCTGACAGGCCAGGTGATGTCAGAGCGAAGCGGCCCTGTGTTTCTGTCGCATACTTTCTCTAACAAGCCTTCTCATCTCTGGCTCCACCTTCATTATTCATAGCCTACTGTCAATATCCACACTGCCGCTGTGCCTTTGTGTGACAAGCAGTGTTGAACAAGCTGAACCCAGAGATAAAACGAAGAACAAGGGTGGAAAAAGAATGAAGCGCAGATTTTGTTGACAGCGGCAAAGAAATACAATCCTCTATTCATCATGTGTATTGTTACATAGAGGAACGTGTTGTCAGCTAACGGAAATCAATCTCGGGTTTTGACGAATGCACCTGTTTTATTTGCAGGGTTGAAAGTGTTGCCTTCCACAAAAAGCATTCCCGCATCATTTTGACCTCACACGTG
This sequence comes from Phoxinus phoxinus, assembly GCF_949152265.1. NCBI lineage: Eukaryota > Metazoa > Chordata > Actinopteri > Cypriniformes > Leuciscidae > Phoxinus > Phoxinus phoxinus. The sequence goes on from NC_136886.1 coordinate 18,321,062, forward strand.
TCAGCGTTATTCAACTCAGCGTGTGGCAGTGTCGGACTGCGATCATGAGCATACGTTTGAATTTGTATTCATGTCATCTTGCCATCTGCAAAATAAAATGCCTTGGAGCATAGGGAGGGAAGGTGTTATTTGTGGGCAATTCTGCCAAGGTAATATCTAGTCTAGCTTTCAACAAAGCCTGTCGACGGTGCAGGAGGTACAACCTTTCCCCTCCCAGGGGAGTTTAGCTGTGGGACTATGGGGAGGATGTTTGGAGAAAACATTGAAATGTGTTTGTGTCTGGTTTGTATTAAGTAGTCACTTGGCTGGTTTGTTCAGCAGACTGTGACAGATGCAGTACGTCAGTGCGAGATTGTTATTTGAGATTTGGATATCGTTGATGCTTGAATGATGGAGGCATATCACACATGCATTAAAATAAATGTAGTGGTTTATAAACTGTGCACAGGGACTAATCGAATGCGTTATCTTGTGCTTACAGATGAGGTTTGTAAGGAACGTGACATCCTGGCGAGAAATGAAACCAGGTTTCTACCACGGCCATGTCGCCTACTTGGACTTCACAAAGTGAGTTTTTGCTGTATTCATATCAAACCATCACAACAATTACTGTAAGCAATTGCCTTAGTAAATTAGTTGTTGTCTGTTCCTGAAAAAGAGAGGTCCATCAGACAGCTACATAATTGACTGATGTGAGAAGAGAAGATGCATTTAGGTGCTTCTGCACTCTAGTGGTTAAAAATGGAACAAGCCTTTGTTTTGGAACATGCTTATCAATGGAATGGAAGTCTGAAACACTGAATATGTGTGGAGTTTGTGCTGCTGTCACAAAAGGAAAAGAAACATGCATCAAACATTAAGAAATTCTTTAATTTATATGTGACCCTGGATCACAAAACCAGTCACAAGTCGGACTCGCACGGGTATATTTGTGGCAATAGCCAACAATACATTTTATGGGTCAAAATTATACATCTTTCTTTTATGCCAAAAATCATTAGGATATTAAGTAAAGATCATGTTCCATGAAGATATTTGGTAAATTTCCTACCGTAAATATATAAAACATTTAATTTTGTGAGTGAATGCAGCACAATCGCGAACATAAATGGACAACTTTAAAGGTGATTTTCTCAATGTTTCGATTTTTTTGCACCCTCAGATTCCAGATTTTCAAATAGTTGTATCTCGACCAAATATTGTCCTATCCTAACAAACCATACATTAATGGAAAGCTTATTTATTCAGCTTTCAGACAATGTATAAATCTCAATTTCAAAAAATGGACACAAATGTGACAAATGGGTCACATTTTAGTAGTAGTAGTAGTAATAGTAGTTTACTGCTGGTTAAACTGGTTGGAACTTTTTATAGATATTTGCCCGGTTTCACGAACAAGGCTTAAGCCTAGTCTCAGACTAAAATGCATGTTTGAGCTGTCTTAACTGAAAGCAACTTGTACTGACAAATCTTAAAATATGGCAGTGCCATTGTTTTGTCTCAAGATTCACACCAGTAATGTTTTTTTGTTGTTGTTGTTGTACAGCCACTTAAATGGGGTCTCGTGTCACAGTGGGGACCTAAATTGAGGTCCCCGTGAGGAAACAAGCTTATAAATCATACAGAAAACATTGGGGTTTTTTTTGCGAATGTAAAAATGCTGAAAGTTTTGTGTGATGGGAAGGTTTAAAGGTAGGGTTAGGGGATAGAATATATAGTTTGTACAGTATAAAACCAGTACGTCTATGGAGAGTCCCCACAAAGATAATAACCCAGACGTGTGTGTGTGTATAATATTTTTTTTTCCCCAAATAGGTTTGGGATCAAGGGGAAGCCGGTTTACATCAACATCGTACGGGACCCCATCGAGAGGTTGGTGTCTTACTACTATTTTCTCCGATTTGGAGATGACTATCGGCCAGGTCTCAGACGGAGAAAGCAGGGCGACAAAAAGGTATTGTATTTGAAGGTTTTTATCTCTTAATATTTGATAATGCCTCCATTATGAAAAGTAACATTTCATGTTCTCACCATACGAATGCTGAGATGCGATGTGTGTGACTGTGTTTCAGACGTTTGATGAGTGTGTGTCGTCAGGAGGTTCTGATTGCACTCCTGAGAAGCTTTGGTTACAGATCCCGTTCTTCTGTGGCCATTACTCGGAGTGCTGGTGGGTAATATGAGCAGTCTGCAGCCTGTTACTCTGCTTTTCATTTAATGCTCTTTCTCATTACATTAATTGATTGAATCACCCATTACTGATTTGTTCTCAACTATGTAGGAGCGGGAATTGATCTTGTGTGTCTGTGTGTGCAGGAATGTTGGCAGTAGATGGGCTCTCGAGCAGGCCAAGTATAATTTGGTGAATGAGTATCTGCTAGTGGGAGTGACTGAGGAGCTGGAGGATTTTATCATGATGCTCGAGGCAGCGCTGCCACGTTTCTTCAGAGGAGCAACTGAGCTCTACCGCACAGGTACTCGGTCCGAATAGGTCAACCAAAAATAACAATTCTACTACATCTACTCAATGTTTTCAGTCCAAAGCTGACTGACTTTCTTCTATGTAACACAAAAGGTGAATACGATTGCTTTGTGAGTTCGTTGTTCAAATTCATGGCACATCTATGAAAGTCCATGAGAGCAGTACCTTAAAGGGATATTTCACCCAAACAATTAAATTTGCTTTGAATTTACTCACCCTCAGGCCATCCAAGATGTAGGTGACTTTTTTTCTTCTTCAGTAGAACAGCAAAACATTTTTTTAGCTGAAACCGTTGTCCTCTGTGATTCATATAATGGAAGTCAATGGGTGCCGTCACTTTGAGATACAAAAAAAAACATATGCAGACAAAATAAAATTAATACCCATGGCTCCTGACCATACATTGAGGTATTAAGAAGCGAATCGATCAGTCTATGCAAGAAACTGAACATTATTTGCAACATTATTACCTGTGATCCACAGCCTCTGCAAACCGTCCTGAGCGCGTTCATGGCAGTCTGAAACACGAGTTTCCTCTCACATTTTTTTGTAACGTTATTATAAACATATTTGCTGTCACTTGATCAATTTAATGCATCCGTGCTGAATAAAATAATACATTTCTTTAAACAAAAAATCTTACTGATTGCAGTGAAAGCAGATTACACACCAAATTCTATTTGTGATGCATTTCTAATCTTCCCGGTTTTGTCAGGAAGTTAAAATAAAGAAATTTGAAATTGCTTAACATAATTTTTTCCCCCAACCAAAATCACTTTAACACATATCACTATAATAATTATATCATCGCATAATTATAATTTTTTAGCTCATATTTAACATGTGAAGTTAAAATTCATTATTAGCTATTAAAAGGCCCCTCATGTGTATGTCTTATTCAGGGATTCAGCATTAAAACAATATTTTTGATGATACTAACCAGTAAAATCTCCCGATTGACCTGCATTTTATTGTCTTTGACTTCAACTGCAGGTAAGAAGTCTCACTTGAGGAAAACGAGCGAGAAGAAACCTCCCACTAAAGAGTCCATCTCAAAGCTGCAGCAGTCTAACATATGGAAGATGGAGAACGAGTTCTATGAGTTTGCGCTGGAACAGTTTCAGTTCGTGCGCGCTCACAGCGTCAGGGAAAAAGATGGAGAGCTTTACCTGCTGGCTCAGAACTTCTTTTACGAGAAAATCTATCCAAAAGTAAACTAGAGCACGCATTATCACGGTCCATGTGTCGTTCGGCCCGGTCATGAGCTGGTCTGTCACTTTCACTGGAAAGAGAAGAAGAGGACGTCAAGAAATGTGGACACGAAATCCTAGAGGTCCTAGACTAGAGGTGTTGCGGAGGCTGTTGGTTTTTTTTTTTTTTTTTTTTTTTTTTTTTTTTTTTTTAAGAGAGAGAGAGAGACTACGCAGTGCTGACCACAACTCTCTGTCTGTATCAAGTCTCTTTGAGCCCAGTATCATTTTATGGACTTTCACAGTAGTGAAAACACTTGTGACATAAACATCACATTTTCACATAATTCAACATGCCTTCCAAAAGAAAATGACAGAAGCTTTTTTAGCCATCAGTCATTGTTGTGAAATATGAATTTTGAACAGGGTCAAAAGGGGTACTTTTTGTACCAGGCATTTGGTACATTAGGAGCACCTCCTTATTTTACTACTAACTGTGGTTTTGTGAATTCTTATCACTTTCTTGCATTGTGTATATTGATTTTTAATAGAATGCCATGAACAGTGTTTACAGACTTTAGTAAAGGTATTGTAGCCTAGCCGGAGGTTAGAAAATGGTGAAACAGATTTCATATCTGTACAAATTGTATTTACGTGTATATTTTATGTAATTGGACCAAATGGTTGTAAGAAATTCAAAGCTGTAGAGTTTAAAAAATATTTAGAAAATAGACTTCTTTTTGAGAAACCCACTGGTGCTTGCTTTCTTTTCTATTGCTCATTTTTTCCATCACAACTCCTGAAGACTCTAAAATAATGAAATAGAAGTTGCACTGTCCGAATACTTTCAAGTACAGAGACTGTTTTGAATGGAAGACCATGACCTCCATGATCCTGTTTCTCAGTCCAGATCTGGTTCCTTGAGTCTTAACTACTGCTATCATCTTTTAGCGGTCAGGACAATGTTCTCAACAGACCGCTTCCCCTGTTAGAAGTCCGAATTATTATAATTATAGTGTGTTCTAACAGAAGATATGGAAAAAAAGAAAAGGTTTAAACCAACATTAGCTGTACACTCAATAGTGCCTTCATGAATCATTTATCCCACCCTGGTTTCAGCAGTTGTTCGGATCATTTACACAATGTCTGTGTTTTAAACTTTTAAATATGCCAGCTTCCCTTTTATTTTTGGGTTCTTCCCTTATATTTTGGGTCCTTTATCTTTCATTATCTTTTTTTATATATATAAACTGTCTCAAAGCATTTCAAATAAACGTAACTGTCTGTGAGACCATGTTGTTTTCAGGATGCTTAGTTTCTCTTATAAACAACAATTCCTTCCAGATGTTTTCAAACGGGGCTGTATATGTATATAACGTATATAAAATGTGTTTTTTTAGGACTGTCAAAGTTATTGTTACATTAAGACATCAGTTAAATATTAAACATGTTAAAGTTTCTTATTTACTGATTTATCAAATATATTGATCCTATTAATTAATCATGTGTGTTAACTAAGGTTTGCTTAATATGATTTTGAGAAAACTTTTTTATACATAAATTTGTTTTAAATAACATTTATTTGAAACATAAATATCTTGTAACCATTTAAACATCCTACCTGTCACTTGTGATCAAATTAATGTATCCTAGCTGAACAAAAGTATCAATTTATTTCCAAAAATTTGTTTGTTTGTTTTTGCTGAGCCCAAATTTTGAATGCCAGTATGTTTATTATATGTTTATTTATTTATTTATATTTTATATATTACAAAACTATACAGATTTTGTCATATATTATTATTATTAGTGTACAATTTTTTTTTTTTATAATATCATTAATAACGTGCACATATGCACTGTCTATTTTCAGGTCCCGTCCTACATTTTATTTTCTGGTAGAATAATATTTTTCAATTTAGAAATGTCACATTACAGTACATCAAATTGGTTATGAGCAGAATTCCACATTGACTCTAAATACATGACAGTTGTTTAACTTGATGTAATAATCACATAAGTGTAATAGTAGCTGCACTATATAGCAAATAACAAGTAATGGATGTTTCTTCTTATCGGTTGCTCAGTTTTACAGTTTTACCATTAAACTAGGGCAGACTGTCATGGTGACTATAGGAAAAATGACCCCTGATTCTGAAGTGGTAGAGACTAAAAGTGGGAGGAGAGTGAGCGTGTCCAATGTTATCAGTGCACAACCAACAACAGCCTTGATCTCCACACAGACAGACAGACAACGACAAGGAGAGAACGTCTGCTTCACAAAAGAGAACTCGATTAACTTTTTTTTTTCTTTTGCTGCAGGCGAAACAAAGCATTTCATTAGGCAGATGAAAACAGGCTGATAATTACTCCTCAATTAAAAACAGCCTGTACCATGTATTGATTTGCAAGGGAGAAGGTTAATTAGTGTTCTGTTGATGTAGTGTTGCAATCATTTGTGTTTCCATGTCATTGAGTTTTCTAACATGAAACATGATTTTTATCGGAGTTATTATTTGTTTAGAATATATTTAAGTTTATATAATAATATACAAGTAAAATGACCATATCTCCTGAAGGATTGCTGATGGGTAAATTATCAAACACGTATAGGCTAACATTCTGGCTAACATTCTAAATTCTAAGGAATTTAGATGGCATCTGTGCCATTTGCATTAAATTTATTGTTAGTGATAGCATGGTATTATTTATTTATTTTTTATTTTTTGGTCTGTTCCCAGACTTTTGCTGTGTTTGCGAAATACATTTTTATTTAAAATGTAACATTTAAAACTGTAAAAATAGATAATACTGAAATAAATCCTAGCATTTTGTCTTAATTTTATATTCATTTTTAGAGTTTGACAAAATATCCATATTAAGCATCATACCAAAACATCATTTTATTAATAAAATGTATTTACAGTGCTATGCATAAGTTTAGACACCCATGCTAAAGTTGACTAAAAAGAGGAATAAAAAATCATCTTTTGGAAATTGAACTTAATGCCTTGATTTAAAAAAATAGGAAAAATCCAACCTTTAAGGACACCAATTTTCTTTGTGAATGAATAATGTATCGTAAATAAATAAATGTTCTTCCTTAAAATACAGGGTGCATAAGTTTGGACAACCCTATGTTAAATTCCCATAGAGGCAGGCATATTTTTATTTTTAAAGGCCAGTTACTATATGGATCCAGGATACTGTGCATCCTGATAAAGTTCCCTTGGCCTCTGGAATTAAAATATCCCCACATCATCACACACCCTTCACCATACCTGGAGATTGGCATGGAGTACTTTCCATAAGATCATCTCTCAATGCAAATCAAACCAGCGGTTAGGCTAACTGAAATAAAACCATGCCAATCTCCAGGTATGGTGAAGGGTGTGTGATGATGTGGGGATATTTTAATTCCAGAGGCCAAGGGAACTTTATCAGGATGCAGAGTATCCTGGATCCATATAGTAACTGGCCTTTAAAAATAAAAATATGCCTGCCTCTATGGGAATTTAACATAGGGGTGTCCAAACTTATGCACCCTGTATTTTAAGGAAGAACATTTATTTATTTACGATACATTATTCATTCACAAAGAAAATTGGTGTCCTTAAAGGTTGGATTTTTCCTATTTTTTTTAATTAATGCATAAAGTTCAATTACCAAAAGATGATTTTTTATTCCTCTTTTTAGTCAACTTTAGCATGGGTGTCTAAACTTATGCATAGCACTGTATCATAATAATAAAAAACAATTGTTGTCATAACATTATCACCCTTTATCATTATCACCAAATTCTTCAAGGACAAGTAATGAAGCATTTTTCTGTCACTTCTTTAATTCTTTTATATTTTGTTAGGTTCATCATAAGGGGACACTCTTGAAATATGTCAACTCTATTATCATGAATTTATAGGCTAGCAAACAACTGAAAAGAATAAATTATCATGAAATGTTCTTCCTGATAAGCACTTTGAGGTTTTGCCTGTTAGCACCCATCTGAGGACATAATTACACCCCAATATACAAATTTAGCTTGAAATGGCACAATGTAATTGTATCAACACCTCAACTAATTTATTTGATAGAATGTGCATAACCTTACCATAATTAAATTAATTACAATATTTGCCAATATCAAACTGGATATTTTATATAATGATCCACATGATATTGAAATTGTGTGACAGAATAGATTATGGGCTCTGAAACCATACTGTAATTTCTTTCTTGTAAATGATATTGTATTAAATCCAAATGAATTATTACGACGTCCATCAGTCCTTGTGGTAATCCTTCCTTCCTCCACAAGAGGGAGTCTCGTCCTCACTGATCCGTCCTTCTCCTTAAATCAGCTCAGCTGGAACTGTTCAACAAGCCCCATTAATGCACCTGTACTGAGCCAAATGGACCAAACGAACAGGGCATTACCATTAAGAATACAGATTGCTCTATTAGAGCTGCGCTGGCTTTTAGCTTTGGTGGCAGCTAAAAAGCTCTTTACTTTAGCCCCGGCAATTTGCTCCCCTCTCTCTCTGTTCACTTGCATAAGTGACACTGTACGGTTTAAGTCACTGTGTGCAGATGGTGGGCTGGTGATGTGCCTTTCCAGAGAATAAGTTTAGCATTTCTGAGAAGACTTTTTTAGGTCACAACGTCTTCAAGAAGCTTTTACCAAAATGAGCGAATTACAGGTCCGAACAGACTAAGTGGCATATTGAACTTCCCTGTTTGTAAAAGTACAGGGAGATGAGTGTGACATGATTGGCCGTATTTTTAATAATAGGCTGAATGAGTCTGCTTTCTTTATGTTTAATAAAGGATATGATCAGGCTTACTTAAGCTTGAAAAGTAAAGCTCACCACCATTAGACTAGGCCTACTGTGAGTCTCTGCTCTGAAATAACCTCTAAATCAGAGTCAAAATAATGACCTCATTCAACTAATGAAGGCTGGCTGGGTTTGACAACCATAACCCTCTGGACCTTTGACAAAATGGCTGTTTTTCTTGTCTTTTTTTCTGGGTAGATCAGAGGAGATTGCTGAGCTGTGGAGTAAAACTGGCCAGGGTGTTTTGAAATCAGTGCTCCATAAAACAAACAGAGCGTAGAGGAGGAGAGACACTGACCCCCTACTCTTCGGGACAGAAGGCAGGACCTCTGAGCACTTGGCTAAAGGGAATTATTATGCTTGCTATGAAAACGCCTTCATCTGATGGAAACACGGTGATCTAAATCGGAAGGTGGGGGGATAAAAAACAAAGTTCAAAGTCAACGGAGAGCCAAGGAAACTAGCACATTATTTCCATTCTGGGGGCGTTTATAAGGCTTCCTTGACTATGCAAGCTAAAAATAGTAATTAAGGGAGTTGTTCCCATGATGTGGAAAGATAATTAGGAAAAGCTAAAAATGTAGGACGTGGTTTGACTTTACTATACAAGGCGAATGACACAGGTACTGGAAAATTCTGATTGCTCACTAGGAAATAAACCACATAGAGACATTACACAATATAAACATCATGATGGGTAATTTGTTTGACGTCTATGATTAAGGCTTTGGTCTACCCCATTTGTTTTTATCCAATTGCTCTTTAGAGTTTAAGCCATTTCAAAAAAAAAAAAAAAAAAAATGGAAAAAAGACAATCATATAGTGCTTTAGGAAATCTGTCCATAACCATTTCCTTTCATTACTGTAGAAAGAGCATGAGTTATGACGCTGGATTTGATCTTTGACTCATAATTAGATTGATACTGCATACTATGGCCGTTTGACATTGAAAAATATTCAATGTGCCTCTCTTTCTCTTTAATGCAGAATTCAGGGAGGTAAAGAACCTAGCAGGCAAAGAGAGATGCAATCAGCATTTCAATCTTGCCTATTGTTCAGGCTTACTGATGAGCTTTGCAGTGCAGATAATGGAGTAAATTATTTACCTCTCTGCTCTCTTTTCTTTTGTGACTCCTTATTGTTGTCAGTGCTGTCAGCGAACCTGTATGGTCACAGGTTAAAGGCCTGCATCATATCTTTCTCAAAAAGTATGTTTCAAATGGTATTTGGATTTTTTCTTTTGTCTTCTTACCTCTTTTTCTGTTCTTAAGGGCCATTCTTACAAAACAGATGTCAACAGGATCCCTCAGATACACGTATATTGAGCTTAAAGGATAATTCCGGTATTTAACACCTTGAGTCTATATTGTAGTTTGTTTTGGATGAACAAGAGTGGTGGACAACATTTTTTTGACAATGGTTCCTCTCTCGAGTTTTTGACTATAATAGAATTGGCCATGGACCCATTTAACATTGGAGTCAATGGGCATGTCCGAAAATGTCATTAAAACAGCCAATAATGTTCGTTTACAAAACTGTTAAACTCACCGAGTGGTTAGTGGTGTTCGTTGATGATTATAAACAATATATCGTCGCAATATATGATTCCAATCCGTTTATTTTGCTATAGTGGAACAATTTTTTCAGACACTTCACAACCGTGTAACTTCCGCTCAATATTTAAATCTGAAGCGTTAGCACACTCCCGACCACTTGATGACCAACTGATGTTTATGTCTCGCGGGACACTCACGGTCACAGTCGAGTTCAACTTCATATTGCACTGGTCAGTGGTCACGTCTTTCAATATGGTTAGAATTTGTGCGGTCAAAAACTGCGGTAAAGTTCCTAAAAAAATTATTGTTTATTTCGCTTACTCTCCCGGAGCACAGTTGCTCTGCTCGCTAGCCTTATGAGAAACGGAAGCGAGCAAAAAGACTACATCGACCAAATGTAAACAGCCCCCTTTCCGTTTCCGGTAGCGCATTTATATTAACGAGCACTCAGTCCTTCAACAGAATTCAATGGGATTTTACAAAATGACGAATAAAACACGACAGAAACTGTATTTCGCAACACTTTTTGTTTCTGGAACATCAACTAACATCACTAACCACTCGGTGAGTTGCACAGTTTTGAAAACTAATGTTAAAGGTTGTTTTAATGACATTTTCGGACATGCCCATTGACTCCAATGTTAAATGGGTCCATGGCCAATTCTTTTATAGTCAAAAACTCGAGAGAGGAACCATTGTCAAAAAAATGTTGTCCACCACTCTTGTTCATCCAAAACAAACTACAATATAGACTCAAGGTGTTAAATACCGGAATTATCCTTTAACAATAAATGAGTTGCTGTTCATAAAAAAAAAATCATAAGGGTACATAAGGTAGCATTTTGTCTTTATTCTCCATATATAACTTTTTAGATCTGAATTGGAATAATGTATTATTTAAAAAAAAACTTTTTTTTTTAGTTTTACCTTTCTTGTAGTGTGTTAAATGGCTGTTTGAGAATATAAAAGGTCTGCAAAGTTTCAAAGATCAAAGTGCACGATAAATTGAGTTATTGTCTCCCAAAAGAAAGAACAGATTCTGAGCTAACTTGTTGGTAATTGCAGCTTGTTGGTTTGTAACAAATTTGCATAATGCCAACCTATGGTCTTCATTGGCTGCCTGTGAACAATATCTACTTTTTCCCGCCCTCAAACGACTGTAGTTGTAGCTGAGGCCTGAAAGAGTTTGCTTCGTATTGTGGACGTGTCGAGAAGAAGACACGTGTTCTTTGCGCTGCGAAAGGATGAGGACTCTGGCTTGAATTGATACAGAAAATCTGATGTCATTGTTACTGTTCGTAGCAAGTGCTGTGGAGCTGAAATTCAGATATGCTAATCAAAACAGACTGGGCCGTCTGACCAATCAGAGCAGAGTAGGCTTGTGGAAAGGAGGGGTTTAGAGGCCGTGTCCCAAATGGCACACTTCACTAACGGTGCGTGTCCACTACAGCGGCAAAACTCCGCTCAGTGTGACAATGCTTTACCGCCTCCGCTTTTGGGGTGTGTCTGTAGCGTTTTTTTGTTTTTTCAACACATGAGCAATGTAATCATCACAGATACAAGTGATTACAGTTGGAAATAATCAAGCTTTATTTACAAATGCCCGAAGTAAAGATATGCTGTGAATTTTATAAACTTAATAAATAACAACTGCATCCAATGTGTAAACAATGTGATTTATGCACTACATTCAGCATAAACTGCGACACAAATAGACTGTAAAAAAATATGGATGTATAGTGTCCGTAACGTCACCCGTAGGTTTCTGATGTGCATTTTTGAAGCCTAAAGTGGACGGAGCCGGCCGTCCCCATCTTGGTAGCGCGTCACCGTGCATATCTCCCGGATAGCCAAAAATGGGCAAAGCGGTGGAATTAGCTGAGGTGACGGCTAACAGACAGATGGTTAGTAGTGACAGCAGCGGCAATTAACCTGTCACTCAAGTGGCGATTCTTAATTATGCAGAATTTTAAGGCTTAATATACTTGAAACAGATGAGTTATACAAAAATTCACCCCCCTCACAGTTGTCATGAAGGGCAAAATTAGCTATATATAGAATAAGAATATCAGCTAGATGCAGGTAATCGATCTCTTTCTCATAATACTCTACATCATGCAATAAGCTTCAATGAAGTAACGCAGCGTTCCTTCGTTGCTAGTTCTAATGTGACGTTTTAGAATTAGTAATGGAGGCATGCTCAACTGTTAAACTGTCAAATTGAGATTTGAATCAATGGCGGAAGGAAGTAGTCCCTAACAAAAGAGGGTTTCTAAAGACACTTCTTTGTTGTTTCTTATTTATTTAGCCTACTTGTGCCGTCAAACTGTTGTTTAAACGCAATATCACACTCGTAGCCATGCAATATGGCTTTAAACATATAAAAAAACTTCTGTGTGATCCAGACCGATAAATATAAAGATAACTACAAATAGTGCCCACAGCAACGGACGATAACGTTGTTTGTTATAAGCGCGCCCTGCAGTTAAATTCTCATGCTCTTTAAAGGATAACTGTCGCCAAAATTGAACCTAGGCACTTTTTGTTAATCTACCCGAGTCAAACTTTTTTGTAAAATCATAATTAGAATGGAAACGCCACTTTTAAATTGACCGTAATTTCGTTTTAGCTCAAAATGCCTTTTGAATGGGAGTGCTAGGGGCACTTCTATGATAGCATCAAAATCGCTATTTTTAAAACACTAAGAAGGCTCGACACAACATAAAACTGTATTTGAAGTATCACCAGGGGCTCTACACATCAACTTGAGTATTGACAACATTGTTTGTGTGCACAAAGTTTACTAAAAAGAAAGGTTTTGCATTTTGTGTGACTCACTTTTTCAGTTAGTGGCCCTGTCCCAAATGGCACCCTAAGCACTCGCGGTCCTCCTCTGAGTCCGCACTTTCGTCACGTAACGCCGATTTGACTGTCGGGAAGAAGTCTTCTGTGGAGTGCGCATCAGTGCGGTCTCGGAAAAAGTGCGCATCGAGGGTCCAAATCGACCGCAGGGGGGGTGCTCGCGAGAACCCTTCTGAGAGCTACAATGACAAATTGGGACAGCCTACGGTCTGGTCTAACTGGTCTAACGCTAGAGTTGGCGACGCCATGATTGGAGTGAGGATCATTTTATCAAAATAAAAGGTAAAAGCTCCAAGCTGCACATTTAATGTATTGACATAATAGTCCCTATAGTAATAGGGAAATAGTTATTATTAGTTTTAATGAATTGGTGGAAGCATCCAAGCCGAATAGTAATCAAAATCATAAGCTGCACAAACCATTTAAAGTAGGCTATTGAAAGACCCGGTGATTTCCCCTACATATTTCATTGTGTCTATCAAGGGTTGCTAAAGTGTGAATTGAATACGTGACCTGTGTAGCTATTTACAGACCAGTGTAGGGGGGGAAACAGGAACTTAGAACACAGACAAACACTCACTATTTTACCCGCCGTCGGCCATTACAATCTCTGCTGGACACAGTGCGTTTTCCCCCCGTTTGCCTCAGTTAGAGGTAAATAACCTCCATGCAAATTGGTTTCAGTAGCCCTGAGCCCCTCTTTTGCATCACTTTATTTAGCTGCTTTGAATCACTCACATTATTCCTTTTCAGTTCCACAAAAACCCCATGCTGACCGAGGAAAGATATCAGCTCCCTGCCTGCCTCAAAATATTTGAACTGAAACTTCACACTATGTGATGATGACCTTCACAAGACAATACCGTTTCAAATCCCCAACAAAAAGAACATCTCCCATGATTTTAATAGTTAGGCCTACTTGAAATTTTACAAATGGTTTCATGTGAAAGCAATTACTAAATGAAAGTGCTTTTTATGAGCACACATTAGTTCCTGAAGAAGATTTGTTTGCACTGCGTCAGAACAAAATCTGCATTAATCTAAACTAAAACCCACTCAAATGATGAGAAATTAGACCTAATCGTGCTTATGATAAAACTTGCATAAGCCAAGTATGATGTTTTTACCATATAAACTGTAGACTGTATACATAGACAAGACTCGAAAGATTAAAAGAATTAATAACGTGCTGATCTAGTACTTACGTTCATCAGCCGCTAGGTGTCACCACTTCCTTGTTAAATATGTAATATTTCTACAGCAAAACGTCACACTCGCTTGTTGAGGGTACAGAGGTCGAACTGTAAACACACACACACACACACACACACACACACACACACACACACACACACAATCACTATCAATAGATTTAAAAAATAAAAATGCTTTTATAGCCTAAATGACTTCCAAAGGACAATTTTTGGGCTCCAAAGCTCAAATAGTGGATGTTGAAGAGTAAAGAAGAAAAGGGTGACCATTTAAATGTTTAATCCTATAGCTATACCAAACGCTATACTGTATGTATATATGTAGCTATGCATAGGCTATATATATATATATATATATATATATATATATATATATATATATATATATACTGCATCTATATACAATATGTCTTCTGCCTCGCATCCTCGCCACTTTTGAAACAGAAGCATAACAAACTGTTCTTCTAGTCTAAAAAGCATGATTCACTGAAAATAGCATAGGCCATTTGGACACCTTTAGCTTTATATAGAAAAATATTTCACTGTGAAACAGTGAAATATTTTTCACAGCTTTTCAACACTATAATTGGATACCCTCTAACTATGATCTTGAATATTAGAAGATGTATAGTATATGAATTGGGACGCATCCAGAGTTCATCAATTTCACAACAATACAGTATGCAACAGTAATTTCTGGCAATGAAATATTCTTTCTGCAAGTTCCAAATAAATTAGAACTCAGACTTAAATAGAGCAATTAGAGAAACATTGATGAACGTACATACTGTATGCATAAATTGTGTGGTATAAATATGCCATGTGAGGCAAATAGTGATGCAAATATAGCTACTAGGCTATCCCATTAAATATCATAACGGTCCGAGATAGGCTACATTTGATTTACTTTATTAACCAGTAACTTTTACTAGTAAGTTACGGCCCTGCAGGAAAACTTATTAAGATTTCGCTTACTCTGATCCACAACAAAGCAAGACTGTATCCACATGTCATTACAGAACTGAGCGAAGTCTAACGGTGACCCAGCAGAAGTTCGCTCTCCTGCTGCGGAGAGGACACATGGCTTCGGGTTCTCTGTGCTTGAGTTCCAGAGCTTTGCTCGGGTCACACATTTCTGGAGGCTGCTTCCCTGACAACTGCCAACAAAGGGGGCATTGAAGAGAGGCACTTTGATGCCTAATCTACATGCGTTTGTACAGAGAAACCAGAGCCGCGTTAAAGGAAACAGGTGCAACTAATTACAATGCTCTACAGTCCTTTCTCTTTCCTTCTCACTCGCTCTCTATTCCTTTCTCTTTGTATTTATCGCTCTCCCTTTCATACGATGACTGTCACAGAGGCCTCGGAGCGAAAGGAGTTCGAAGCACAAATGTTAGGGCGCATAGAGGGCGCAGTCTCTCCCGCACACCAGACATCAAAGCTGGCCACTTAAAAACATTCCATGACACTGCTGGCTGGCCCTGCTCACCAACGTGAAGTTGGCTGTTATTGAATGGCTTGATTTAACCTGTTGCCAAGTTAAATTAACCCACTTTAGTTTCTCTCTTTCCAAAGTCTTGACCTATGTCAGAAAAGTCAAATATGTAAAACAGCACTGCTGAGCATGAAAGAGCCTCGCAATGAAGGTTTAGCTTGGAATAATCCAGATGCTCGCCATCTTTTCCATACTAGTTGCTCATTAAAAATACTCCAAAATATGAATAGGACTGAGAGGAACTGAAAAACTAAGGTTGTCATTGGGGGCACAGGTTTTATTATTATTATTTGTTATTTTATTTTTTACAGTACAGGCTCACAGTGCTCTATTTCAGGGGTTTTCAAGGTTCCCAAAATGTGTGACAATATTCACACAGTATAAATCTTTAAATTATTAATATTATGGCCTGGGTTTCACAGACAGGGTTTAGATTAAGCCAGGATTAGGCCTTCAATTATGTTAAATTAGGACATTTAAGAAGCTGTTATAAATGTGCCTTAGAGAAATAAAAACATTACTGGTGTGCATCTGGAGACAAAACAATGGCACTGTCATATTTTAAGATATGTCAGTGCAAGTTGCTTTCAGTTATTTTAAAACAGCTCAAAAATGCATTTTTAATCTGGAACTAGGATTATGCCTTGTCTGTTAAATCAGGGGGTATATGTTGTTTTTTAAATTACTTAAGTGCAATTTATTTTGTGACTGTATTAAAGCCAAAGCAAATTATTAATATAGTATTTATATATAGCCTATTTGTCATGTTAGATGGAAAAACTTGCTAGATGTAATGTTAGGTATAAAACGCACAAGAAACATTTTCAAATAATTTTCACAATAAATGTAATTCCAAAGCCACGTGTAAACATATTTACTAAATATTTAAGATGATAAATTTGACATTAACCTTTATGTTTTACAGTATTATTTTCTTTAAAATTTTCTTCATTTTAAAACTCCTTGCCATTTGTTTAACAATATTTTTAATGTGTTAGTTTTGTTGAAATAAACTGAGCAAAAATGCAACTCAACTTCACAGCCAGTAATCGTTGTACATTTTTGTTGGGACAAACACAGGAAAAACAGGCCTTGTACATTTTGATGAACATGAGGATGAGTTAAATGATATGCAAATAATCTGTGTAATGTTCAAGTGGCCAGATTTATACATGAATTCTGCCAGACAAACTTTTATTTTGAATTACAATAATTGTGTTCCTTCATTTTCAATGTTGCAAAATAAATCAATAAAACAAATTGGAAATTGCATTGAAAATCCACATGTCAGTTCTTGGGCTTGATGTTTTTGGTTGTGATCAACAGTGATATCGATATGACCCTTTGAACTCAAACATATGTGAACACTCAGGTGATCACTCACTCACACTCAGTCTGAACAACTGCATTACGAGTCAATGAGTCACATCTCTGGTGTCATTGAGCTTGCATCTCAAGAGCCTGCAGCGATCCTCCAGCTGGAGAAAGCTGAGAGGCCTTCAGCCTTTTCCCATCTTTCCCATACAATAAAGAGGTGTGACTTACCCTGAGTGACAATGCCTCTGGGTGTCAGGTTCATTCTGTGGACCAACCTCTGTATTATGTAACTGCAAACCGCCTTGACCAGTAAGATAATATAACTGATGTTAGCAGCAGGAACAATTAGAGTGGGGAGGAGACATCAAAACCTGTATCATTCACTGGAATCTGAAAAGCGACCAAATCAGAGCAGTTCGGAGCCCAGACAGGTGTCTCAAATCAAAGCTGCTTTCTTCTGAGGACTGCATGCTCAGAACAGCCTTTTGAAAAGTGCTGTGAAATCTGACCAGCCAGTTGGGTGATTTGTCTTCCAAACCGGAGTAAAGAAAAGTTTGTGAAGATGCGAGTTGAAGGACACTTTTGCACTAGTGTCCTGATCTTACTAGGATCACCTCCTGCTCCATAGAAGCCGAGGACATAAATTTGGAGCCTTATTTATGCCACGGCATTTTATTTCCCAGCATTCTCCTGCTCTCTTTGACGGCAGGAATTTGATGCAGAGGCAAATTGCCAAATCCTTAGAGATAAATCACCCACAAATGTAAGGTACTCAGAAACGTAATGCATTATGGCTGGAAGAGAGTAGCTGGCAATCTGTAGCAGACCTCAAAATCACTTACAGATTTTAGAAAACAAGGATATAAGCTGACCTTACCGTTTTGTGAAGTGGAGCACATTTTCATTTTGGTGGCAGGTCATTTTGTGGCCTAACAGATACGTACAAGCTCCAGCATGGCCACTTTGCTTTAAAGATCTATTTATAACATAATGTTGCACACAGCATGCCTGTCATCAGCACACCGCCGACTAACCACCGGTCCCAAACGACTGATAGACACACTGTGTAAATCACTGTCTCCACTTCAGGATGTGGATACAATCCACAAGGGGCCTTCAACCGGCCACACTCAAATGTGACTTTGTTTGTAGCAGCGTGGGCTGACATTTCCCCCGAGCTCTGTCTGAGGATCATACTTGCCTACTATCTGAAACGGGACAGTGAAGTCATTGTAAATCACGCTTAAGTGTAAACCTCTGCCTCAAGCGTGGGTCAGACAGAACATGACTTACGTTCTCATCAGCGTTGGGTCGAATCCAGTATACCGTACGTTTCATATTTTGCACACTGACTGATTAAGTAGAGAATTAGAGAGAGGAATGCAGGTCTGAGTTTGGGTCCCTGGAGGAACGGGGATGAGGAGGTAGATGTTGGGTCAGGGTGGGATTAGGGGTGCAACGCACTTCCAGCCAAACTTCCCTCTCAGGTTTACTTGAATCTTGGCCTTCTACTATTGCAATGTTGAGATACTCAGTCAGGCTGTTGCATTACTACTAGAAAACTAATCTTTAGATAACAATGTAGCTTTGTTGATTTAATACACCAGTACTTGGTCAAAAGGTCCCAGGTATGTTCACAGACCCCGTTTACACCTGGGGCCTATAACATGAAGCGGGTTTAGGTGGCTAGCCAGGTATATGTTTCAGTTTAGTTTGCGCCAACCCTTTTAGTGATATTCTTTGCAGTAACTTGTGCTCCTTGGCTAACCTACTCCAGGGATGTCAAACCAAAAGTGGACCAACCAGCTGTGAGCAAAGTGACACATGTCTGACACAATGAAGTCACTCCCCCAGTTTATCTTACTCCATTAAAGGTCACTACAAATTATTTTACGTGATTTATATATATTATTTATATAATTATTATTCCCCTAACCCTTTACACATGAACAATTTTAGTTTAAACTCTCACTAGCTGGCCTGCGTTACAGGTGCTCACTGTATGATTTATAATAGTCCTTTACAACTGTTGCTTTTCAGACTGTACGAATTTGATCCCCGCTGTAAGCCATGTAACGGATCTCAGATTTCATTAATGTAATGACTAAAAGGCAGTCAATGGTTATTTACATGCATGATTTAAATGCGGGATACAAATGGTGGCTAGCAAAAAACAAATCTTTCTTAAAATCTTAATTTCGATCATGGCTTTTCTTGAAAAGAAAACTGGATAAAAACAAAAAACAAAGACAATGTGTGTGGAGCAAATGAGAGTTTGCAAATCTTCGGTCACTGTCAGAATTTCGTGAAATTAGGTAAAATTTGCAAGTGGTCATTAATCAGCTGTCGATGACCATGCCAAATTAACGGTCAAAGACTTCAGATTTTGGCTTAGGGTCAGATGAATCTTTTAGGTTTCACAAAATTTGTCTCAGACAGTGAAAATCGTGTGAACGCGGTTTTACTTTATTGTACATCAACATTGCGTCAAGAATACAATAGATGTATTTGTGACTCAAAAGATGTATTTTTGTATTTGTAATGTTAAAACTTTGCTCAAAAATGAACTCAAACAATAAATACATATTTTACAAAAATGTTTAACTATATATAAAAATAGGAATTTATGCATAAAAAAATATAGCCGCATTTGTATTTTATACCTTACTATTTGGGGTTCTGCGGTATCAAAAGGCGTGACACCTCTGTTCTATGGAGTGAAGGATCAAGCACTTTTAAAAAACAAATATAAGCACATTAGCAGAGAGGATTTAACATGAATGTTGTAAATGGATGTGCCTTAGTGCCTCCGTGTACCTCCTAAGTAGGCAGTATTTTTCATGTTTCAGGCATAGCCATAGTTTATTTATTTGTCTGGAAAAGGGAGCAAGAAGTAAGTGGTGTTTGTGGTGAGTGGGGGGGCTTGACTGACATGTCCAGTGTTCTGTTGGAAGTTAAATGCATTTACTGTTCTCTCCTTTCACACAAAGTGAGGGCTACGATGATCCTAATGCACCTGAGAGCCCAACAATAGGCCGGCTGATAGCACCGGCAGAAGGTCTTCCTGCACCCCAGACACAGTCTCCTTTGTCCATTAACCTGCCAACGGCAGGTTACTTGTCTCTCTGATCATGTGTAAGAGGCTGGAAGGGACAGAGTGACAATAAAACGCACACCAGTGTCCAGTCGTGTATATAGACCAACAGACTTTGCTCTTGTTTAGGTATTCCACTTCCGTTATTCTGACATTTGTAAGCAGGGCTGTTGTTCTTACATCATTGCAAATGAAGATGCGTTTGCGAGGATGCGACTCTGACAAGAGCAGTACATTTGTTTGTTGCAACGTCTCCCTCACTACAAGGTGTTAGGTGAGAAAATCAATTCAGGTTGCTCAGTCTAAGAGTTCTTGAGTGCTCATCCAAATCAGTTAAATGAAGAGAGACTGTGAGCGTGTGTTGCTGTGAGCCAAAGTAAAAAGCAATAATTCAAAGACAAATTACTGAATCTGCTCACCCAAGATAAATAAATGTTGGTTAAAGCTTTTAGCCTAGTAAGTTAATAACCTTTGTTTTACATTTAGAGGAGTGCAGAACTAATCTGAGGAATATAAATGTTGTACCACACCTCGTGTTCCAAACAGTGAGCTGTATTCTCTCATTCCCTCCACCCCATCAAAATTTGTTCAAACAAAAAGATGAAAAAAAAGACCTTAGACCAACATAACATTTATTACTGTGGTATGAATTTGGTCGAGGCCATTTCATACCCACATCTGCAACTAATCCATGACCTGCTGGGATTTGTAAATAGAGTACAGTGAAGAGTTTGTTCCACTAATGCATTATAAACATAGAGGACGGCTCAGGGCCTTTGAGTTTAGGGTTACATTCAATATGGAACCGGATGCTTCACTAATGTAACACTTTGCACATGGTTCTGCATTTTAGAATTAATCATTTTCCATTGAAATCCCGCTGTCCTTTAGCGCAAAACAGAGAAAATGCCGTTGTCTCATTTCAGAACTTTGGTGCTTTCGGAAACAGGAGTAGAAAGAAAATTCGACAGGAACATAAATTCTTCCTTTTCTCTCTCTTTTTACTACTATGTTTCTCTCAGTGTTTTTCTTGAAGGTCTTGCTTAAAGTGGACAGCAGGAGCATTAATCACAGCCACGACTGCAGACAAACAAGGAAACGCACTCTTCGACCACGGCAACAACACAGTCGCCTCTGCCCTGTGCTGCGGTCTTAATGAAAGCTTTATCTTGTTAAACCACCAGCGAAACCAGCCTCTGAGAGTCGATCAGAGCCTCTTTGCCCCTGAAAGCTGTAATGTCTTGTAGAACTTGTGTGAATATTCGACATCGTAAAAAAGCGGCCCACCCTGTTCTTGGGTCTATTTCATGGTTTCTCTGATTCTGCACTCAGGTTAAAGGCCATTTTCCCATGCTGCTCAAAAACGCCAGCTCAAACAAGACACACCGCAATGAGAGTTAAAAGGACATCAAAATTGGTCTGCTGTCATCAAGGGTCTGTCTTATCCCTATTTGCCTTTCTCCAACCGATCCATCAGCGAGGTCTGATCAAAAAGGGATACCGTGTCTTCCAGCATTCCTTATTCCCGGGGAGGAGTGTCCCTGACTGTCCCTCTGCCACCACTTCCTGTCAGCCAAGCCTGAAACAAAGACCTTCTCTCTCTAACTCCTTTTCTGCTGCTCCTCTCTCACTCGCTTTCTATAAGCCTGAGAATTGGGCATGAAATGCAACACATATTTATGAGATTATCTACTGTCTCGTGTTTCATTTCCATGTACGAAAGGAGGACATTTTTCATTCCCTCTGAGTGAAAACACGTGAAAAGGACAAAATGATTTTTGTGCTGTTGTTGTCCTCAGATCTCCAAGGGGACGTTAATTCACATTGATCTGGTTTTGAACTAAGGCACTTCCCCCCCCCCCCCAATACCATTAGAATGATAACAGCCTAAAATAATTCTCCTATCCCACCTCCCTCCTGACACGTACGTACAAACACACGCACACAAACAATCTGTATAGAGATAATCCCAAGAGATAGATGCGCACAAAAACAGCCCAAAATGAAAAGGTCACTGAATTCAAAGCCGATTCAAAATGAAGCAAGCGAGGATGTCAGCATGAAATGCAGCACAAGACTCCTTTGTCTCCTAAACAGGCAAAAGTCGACACAAGAGGAGTGATCAGAGGATGACTCTGTGAGGGGGAAACGTGCCCTGAAGCAGAAGCAAGTGAGGGGGATAGCAGATAGCATTAGAAAGGCCTAAAGCGTTTCTTTTAGTTTTGCATACAAACATGAAGTATATAGCGTAACAATTGCATTTATGATATTTTTATAACCACCACAATCAACTGTTTACTTGCTCTAAGCTCTCTCTTCTCACTACAATCAGAAGCAAAAATAAAACTGCATGTAAAAAGTGAAAGTGTTTAGGGTACTGTTCCAACAATTGTAACACACCAAGAATTCTAAACAGGACGTCACATGGGTGTATTCCATGTAGCCATTAACCTGAGAGGTCAAGTAAGAGGGAGAATGTTGGAGGAGCGTTTTTGTGACTTCACGTGTCCAGGTTTTGCCAATGTGTTTTTATTAGACTGAAAGAGTTCATTAGCAATCTAGTGCTGCAATAAAACTGTATATATGGATAGTAATGGATTATAACTCAACTAGAGGACTGTAGATAATAAAAAAGACATTCTCTATGGAAGTTAGATCTATGCATAAACACAATTTAGCATTTACAAACAGAAAAATCTAATAAATAGAGATTTTTTTTAAGATAGATAGACAGACAGACAGACAGACAGACAGACAGACAATGTCAATGACAAACAGTGAACAGTCTCAAGCAGTATCAAGCCAAAACATGTCTGTGAGAGTATGAATATGTAAAATGGAAATACTTCACATACATTCAAAGATTAATCCATTTTGTCTAAAAGGGAACATATAGGCTTTTTAGTTAAATAATCCAGATTACTGTGTGCAGGCGTTTGCCAGGCAAACGAGAGATAAGATCTCCATTTCCTGCAATCAAAAGCTCTCCCTCAATATAAGCCTTTATAAAAAAGGCACTTACTCTGTTTTTTCAGTCCCTAGTCATATTAGATGTATAAGGCCTATTTACATCCATTATCCAATTGGACTCAGGAAAAGGAACTCATGGAAATTATGAGACATTTTAAAAGGGGACAAAAGGAAAGAGCTGTATGACTGAGAGGCTTTTAAAAAGTTCAAATTCATGGCACATGATTGAAACGTAATTGTTACAATTTTAGTCTGTTCAATGTGCCGTATGATTATGCAACTGAAATGAGGTGTTCTGAAGGCGCTAAAAAACTACTCATTTGCTATGTTTAAGTCTTAAAAATGCTTCAACAGGTTTTTCATCTTTGAGTGACTCAACGTCAAGTTGTCCAATGATGCAGCACAATGGTGTTTGCACTTACTGCCCTTGTTTTGGAAATTTAAAACCCAATGTTAGTGCAACTGTTCTGTGTCAACCTCTGAAATTGTGTTTTAGCTTCTGTGAAAGAAAGAACCAGAAAATGTTTTGTTTGTTCACTGTCTAGCCACTGCATTTTCCATATTTGATATTAATTTGAATTTGTCACCAATTAATTGTTCATTAACCAGGGAGCATATCATCTGCAGAGAAATTAAAAATGCAAATTAGATATCAACCTAATATCAAAACAATTTAGACTGGTGGTGACAAATGATTGACAATTATTTCCCGCTTTTTCCCCCCTAACTAATGTTGCCATGGAAACCTTGATTATCTTGCTCTGATTGGTTAACTACATTGATATAATGACCAGAAAAAAAGCTAAAATATTTGATTTTCAGTTGACTGTTAAATAGATTGGATTCAGCCTACATCCATAACCACAATCCTTTCTAACTGAATGTTTGCATCAACATGCTTATACGGATAGTTCACCTAAAAATGGAAAGTATGTCACCATGTACTCACCCTTAGGTTTTTCTTAACCTGTATGAGTTTCTTTCTTCTGATGAACACAAAGAAGAATGTTGGTAACCAGACAGTAGACGGTAGCCATTACTTCCATAGTAGGAAAAACAAAAACTATGGAAGTCAATGGCTACCGTCAACTTTCTGGTTTCCAACTTTCTTCAAATTTCTTCTTTTGTGTTCAACAGAAGAACGAAACTCATACAGGTTTGGAAAAACATAAGGGTGAGTAAATGATGACAGAATTTCCATTTTTGGGTGAACCATCCCTTTAACCCTGATGTGCTACTTTCGATTGCCCAGAACAACGTGAGTTATTAGGCCCAATGCAGAGGATATTTTCAGCAGTAGATAATAGTCGTGCCATTGCTGTCAGTAAGCGATGCTGGGCAGTGGTGCTTTGCAGCATTAAATGGGATGGTTGATTGAAAGATTGGGGCATCTGGCTGGGAGTGGCAGGCCAGAGCTGAGTGGACTCATCTGAAGCCAGGCATCCAAAAGCTTTAGACATCCCTGGTCAGCCAAATGACCGAGGATAGAACCCATGTCCAAGAAAATTGCTTTCGGAATGCTTGGGATTGGCCTAGGAGGGAGGGAGAGCGCTTATCTGCGGTCAATTACCATCCCGCACACAATGAACCAAATGAAAGATAGCTCAACAATCTGGGGTCTGGCAAAGTGTAGATAAGAGCGAGCTGATCAGATATTACCAGTCGCGATAGATCTATCTGCAAATATGACGCACGAGGTGTGAGATATTCATCCTGGTTTAAGGCTTGACAGCTCTTAGATTGAGCTATCTCGGTATAGTCTATGTTTAATTAAGCACTTCAAATCACCTTTGGTAGAATCAGCACAGCTCCTCGCTGATTCACGTGTTTAATCAGGACTACTTGAGGGACAACTCGTGCAATTCAGCCATCTTTGACTGCTGCCAGGCAGTCAAAGCTGCATCTAATCAAATATCTATACGGCATGTGAGGTTCCTAATGGCCTCGGGGTCTTTGCGAGCATGACTTCCGCTCTCTGAGGTTTGTCATTGTTATTAACTGTACGTCTCATACAAAAGCGCCCAGTTAAGGGACCGAGATGAGAGACCGACATGACCTGAGTGTTTCATTTCAGGATGAGCTTAATTAGAATCGCTCCACATTCCCCCAAGGGCCAAAATTAGAGCCTCTTCGTTTTCATTTTTTTGTTGTTGTCTTTGTTATGTGCACATTGTCTTGGTTCATTATTTCGACAGGCATTTAAATATGTGGTAATGACAGATTGTGTCCACTGGGAGAAACTGCAATTTAGGCCAAAATATCATCCTCTTAGTTTAAAAAGGGCAAATGAAAGGCACCTTTTCTTTTCTTCCATTTTTTTAGATTCAAGTCGAAAGCAATTAAAGGAAAAATCCTAGAGAGAACCTTTTCCTAATGTGTGTGATGGCGAACATGCATTGCATTAATGAATCAATTCAAACTGTATAAAGAAAGGACCTTTATCTGATATCCAGCCAATTTAAACATTCCTTTACCAGTTAGCTATACCACTTCATTAGCTGATACCATGTTAAATGATCGGAATCTCATGAAATCGTGAGTTCCTTTTCTAAACCTAAATTGCAGCGAGTACAGAGCCATTCTGCAGCGTATCAAAGATGGCAGAGGCAGGGGGGCCTTCTCCACAGGAAGTTCCTGCAAACAGAGTGCACCCACTTTTTAAACCCCATTTGTCTTGTTAATGGGCCCCACTGATTACCTGATTGCACTGGATGACTGTGGAGAAATCTGATTGCGTGAAATTATACAGAGCAAAAACTTTTGATTGGGGAATGGATCTGGGATGCTCGTTGCTACCATTTGACAGGGCCCCTGTGAAATTTGGCCTCATTGATTTCAAATCAGCAAAGTGTAGCGCATAATTGTAATCAGAGCCCATGTTCACTGAGCGGTCTATTTTAAAACCCAACTTCCTTGCTGTGCAAACTTTTGAGCCTTAACAGTATGACAATGGCATTAGACCTTGTTAATTACATGCTCTTTAAAATAACTATTATGAGGTCTAAACCCTTTCTGCCTGGAAGAACATAGAAAGGATTTTAACCATGAGGGTCCTTGCCTCATACAATACACTTTTATTCTAATCATGAGTCCAGCTGATACTTCAGATCTATTACTTCAACGTCTAATCAAGCCAGTTCGGGTTTTTTTTTTTTTTTAAATCAAGGTAGCCATGGCAAATATGGGGGATTGTCTAAATTGTATGCCTTTCACATCTGACATTTGTGTGACAAGTCATTTTTCAACCTTCAACAATGTTCATTGGGCAATTGTGGGATAGATTGTTTTATCAAACATTTTTAAAGAATATTTTAATAAATACCCATTAATCAGCTTCAGTGCAGCTAATGCTTAGTAAAATGACATTTTGAAAATTGCGTCACTATTCTCTAATGTGTCCCTTTCCTTTGGCGTATGCTTGATTTAAATCACTCTTCATGTCACATGTGACATTGCCTAATACTTTACAGAGATTGCAAATGTTATGAGAAGTCTTATCTCTCCTCTTTCAATGCATTTATGGACATCTTTAAAAGAATGAAACCTGAGGAAATTCTGTTCTTCCATTGAAAGTACATTCCACCAAAACTTTGATGCTTCAAAAAGTTCATAAAGAGATCGTAAAAGCAATCAATTTTTAAGGAGAATATGGACACATATCTGGACACATATCTCTTTTCCCTAGCCATGACCACGTCCATATTCTCCTTTCAAATGGATTGCTTGAAATGTTTAACCTGGCCATGACCTCGTCCATATTCTTCTCTTTTGCTTCCTCCTCTTTTTTTAAGTGCACATAAAACCACAATTGCTAAAGTGCGATTCATCTTGATCTATTTGTTTACCGCTACAGTAGCTCATGCGGATGGTGTTTTATTGTTCTATACTAACTTGCGTCGTAGCCTACGATTCAATAGGTGTCATAATCGTACAGTCTACATGCCATACCCAAGTTTATTAGATCCCTGTTGTACAGTGTGATTTGTAATGATCTTAAAGAATTGCTGAAATCACACAGGCTGTAGCAGGCATTAAGCTTGATGTCAACTAGTCGCTGATCATGGCCTATAGAGGGCGCAACAGGATAAGAAATTCCATTTTTACACGGTGTTTCCAACAGTTAAAATGACAAAGTCATGCATACTCTGAGAGCGCTCCACAAGATATGTTTGATTATACCATCTGGATGCTCAAAATTGTTTGAGTGAATCCATGTTTTAAATGGCTTATCGTAAGATAATCGCCGTTCTAAATCACGTGGAGATTGCGCGCACACAGAAACATTCAGTAGCTCAGAAATGCATTGTCAACACTGTTCTGTGATTTATCTATAAAATAGCTTAAAAAATGAAAAGTTCTAGCATATATTTCTTAGTAAATAAAACCCACAGATTCACTGTTAGTAGAGAGACGCTGCCAGGTAGAATTAATTAATATGCAATCACTCTTACTAATACATTAATGTAATTTTGACGGTGCTTATCTGTATACTGTTTAACAATCCAAAAACAGAAGAAGAACTGATTAAAATCATATGCCATAGCTGTGCACAAGGCAACCCGCGTTCGACTCTCATATCAAGGTTTGGGTTTATTGGTTAATTAATGACATCATCAGTGACTAGTCGCTGATCACATAAATGTCGACTTAAAAAAAATCTGACGACGTTCAGCCCCTGGCACATACATAGCACATCAAATATGGAAAATGGAAGCTGTGAGGTTGAACCAATGAGGTTTGTTCTCGCACATCACACAAGCACTTTTAAGCTTCTTATAGAACCTGTGAGGTTTGTTCTCTTTAAGAAGTTTTTGAAACGTCACGGTTATGGCTTTCAATGGAAAGAAAGAATCTCAAACAGGGGAATAACATGCCTGTACCAATTGCAAGATTTCAAAACGTACCTTTACATACACTTCAGTTTCCACAAGTGCTAGTACTACAACACAAGTGGTAGTAAAACACATTTTCCCCCACTTTTGAAACAAATATGATTACAGGAGCAGAGTATCAATTAATAAATACTTTTCATTTTCAGCTCTGGTGTGAAGGGGACTTTTTTATGCAAACATTTTTGAGCGGTTCCTTGATGCTATGACCTGAAAGCACTTTTACAGCAGTGAAGCATTTGTAAACAAAAACATTTTGAAGTTTGCATTACATAAGTTGCTCCACATGTATGGCTTTTCCTGTAAACTTGCTTGGAAAATCACCTGGTACAGCATTGCTCTTGTGATATGTTGTTCCTTGACTCACGAGTCAAGATAGTTTAAAGACTTGTAGAAGCAAGCCAAATACATTTTTATCTCATATTTGCTTTAGTTAAAACTATCGGTTAGGTTTAGGGTATGGTTAAGTGTGGGTAAAACTTTAATTTTAAATGCAACATTGCACGTTCATCTCTTTCAGATAAAACCAAAGCGCTTTTAGTGCCACTCACTAGACATTTCACTTTGAAAGTGTCACGAAATGTGCAAAATGTAACATAGGCTACTATTATTTTGTCTACATACAGTGTGTATGTGTATGTGTATGTGTATGTGTGTGTGTATGTGTATGTGTATGTGTATGTGTATGTGTATGTGTATGTGTATGTGTATGTGTGTTTTTTTTTTTGTCTTGGGTTGAAAGTCCCTCAGGTTTCATACAAAATATTTTATGAATTATGACATTTTTTGGGCAAAAAAAAGTGACACCTTTGCCTATACATGGTCGAGGTATTTATTTTTCCCTTTTAATTTGAAATGACTAAAAATATGAGATTAAATGAACTGCAAGCAATTGAGAATCATGAAAAGAAGCCTCTCTTTGTGTCTTGCAGCAGTATGAAGAACATGTGCTCCATAGGAATCAAGAGCATCTGGCAGTTCTGCTCACTTCATTAATTAACTTTCCATTGATCTGACATTCTGTGCTTTCAAGTCATTGTTTTGTGCACACTGTTTGCGGTGTCTTTCCTTTGCCACGGTCAAGTTCAGCATCGCCATGGTTACAGAACTTATATGGACATGAATGCATTCAGCAGTTCAAAACTGACATTTAAATCAGATCCTATGATCCTAATATATGTATAATATATTATGCATATAAAATATCTTGTACAATATTTTTAAAATCATATTATGGTTACGTATAAAGTTGCATGTGTCTGTTGACATGGTAGGAGGAAATTAAGTCCAGTTGGCATCATCATATTCCTGTCTCACCAAACTTTCAACCACCTGCAAAAACTTCTAATGAAACCGTCACCAGTCGGGGAGAGTTTATTAGGGAGGGGAGGAATGGGGTGGGGAAATGTTAACACAGATGTCCAAATAAGAGTGTGAATGATTCATTCTGCCGAGATTAGCCTCCGTCTCCAACAGCAACTTTCCCAGGACTCAGGAACTCTCTGCCTTTCAGTGCAGCACACAGGATTGTCATCAGAAATTGATTTTCCTCCTGAAAGACAAATTGAATCGCATATGAAATACAACAGAAAGAACAAGAAAGTGCCTGTCTCCACGTCCTGTCTCCCCCTCATGCCTCTTTCCCAGTATACCTCTCACCTCCTCTCGCGCCCTTGTTCCTTTCTGTCCATCCCCCTCGTCTCTTGTATCTAAGTGATCTGGAGTGTTCAAACCTAAATTAAGATCTGCAGCGAGATACACGGTTCCCATAGCTACCTCTCAAACAGTGTTGTGATTGCATTATAATCCGACAGTAATCAAATCTAAATGAAACCGGGATGATAAGGATGCTATTTTCAGTCAGTGTTTGTGAGAGCGAGTGTGTGCATTGCCTTTTCACTTTGTCCTTTTTCACTTTTTATTACCTTCCAATCAGCTCAGCCTCGCAGCGGCTTTTTTCATTACTTTGGGCCATTGTTTTGGACAAACATAGTTGTAATGAGCTGTAAGAAGAGGAGATTAGCCTGGTCAAATGATACGGTCTGACTGAAGGGATTTCACACACACACACACACACACACACACACACACACACACACACACACACACACACACACACACACACACACACACACACACACACACACACACACACACACACACACACACACACACACACACACACACACACACACACACACACACACACACACACACACACACACACACACACATCCTATGATATCCAACTCTTATAACTTATTTCCTATTAGCATCAAGGAAAAATGTGGGATTGGTGAGAATATAACATTTCAAATGCTTACGTCTCAGATGTTTTTGAGGATGGCAAATTAATAATGAGAGGGTTGATATTTTTGACTTTGAGGAATTTTCTCGAAAGGCACATTTGACCACATATTCTGTTCAAGTTGACTGACAATGAATTTAAACTGTTAAAAAGTGTGTAGTGGTGCTCATCATTGTGTAGTTACTAGTCATTGCCTTTAGTGTAGGCAGACAGCGGTATCAGTTTTATGGATTCATCCCTAGCCCGACCTTGAATGAGCTACCTTGTAACTGGAGTCTTTTGTGCTCTGACTGCATTGTTTCTCATGAATTCATTTGTCCAAACCATTTATCTCATCAACTCTGTCCTCTCTTTCTCTGCTGTGTAGTCCTGTGGAAATATATTCCAAAAACTTTTTTTATTATGTGAAGTACACATTTTGCATTTTACAAGTGCCCTCAGTATAGGCCTTAGTCTTTGTTACTGGCTGCATCAGAAATCGCATGCTTCCCTATATGGAGGGTGAAAAACAATATGTGACAGTATGTCGGAGTTCACAGTACAAGAGTAGGCAAAAACATCCCGGATGTCCAACTTCTTCCAGTGAGATTCTGAAGTGTGCATACGATGGACACTTTACTATCCCATGAGAACACGGGGGAAGATTTATGAATGTTAGTGATTCAACGCAACTGACGATGGTAGTCACATGATAATGACAGCATGGAACATATAGAACATACTTTTTTAGCAGTCACAAAGTAAGAACTTATTTAAATAAGTACTCTGTCACAAATGGCACCCTAAACACTCGCTGTCTTCCCATGAGTCCGCAACTTTCGTGACGGGCCCAGCAAAAGTGCATTGTGGGCGCATATTGACCGTAAAGGGGGCGCTCACGAGCACTCTTCTGAAACTTAAAATGACAAATGGGACACCCTATGCGGTATCATGGCATAAACGGACATGCGCATGAGAAAGTGAATGTGAAGTCTGCCATTTGGAATGACAATGTGTCACTGGCTTTTCTTCAGGCCAGTTATTTTGGACTTAATGCTTACACCTACTGGCATGGATGTATGAAGTTTGTTTATTAACTGCTGCCCCTCACACTACAGTGTTATTTAAAAATAAATAAAAAGGTTTTTGCTTTTTTTGTTTCTTTTGGTTTGTTTTTCTCTGTCTCATACTACATGGGCATTCTTAGATTTAATCTTAACAAAGTATGTGTGTATACTTTTTGATTACTCACATTCTTATTCACACTGTCACTCCCACTATTGGTTCTTATTCCATTTTGTACCTGTAATATATTGTGGTCAGAAAGATCTTAAATGTATACTTTTATTCAGTAAGGAGGCATTAAGTTGATCAAAAGGGAAAGTAAAGACTTTTACTTTTAAAAATTTTAAAAATGCAAACAAATGCTGTTCCCTTTCGTCCAGGGAACTCCGACGTACGTCGGGTTCCCCTGACGAATTGGGATCACGCTAGGGAGCCTATTACCTTCGAGAACTAAACAAAAAGCCAATGAACATTGGCATGCAACATTTGCATTCCGCGGACCCGCCCGTCAGCGCGGGTATAAAAGCCGGAAGTAAACATTGCATCATCGCCTTTCGCTTCGGAGCCTCAGTATTCCTGAATCTTCAAGCCAAGCCTTCTGGAGACAAAACAAAGCTTACCTGGAGAGCAGAAATCGCTGGTGTGACGGCGCGGTGCAGCGATCCTCGCCCTCGGCAGCAAAGGGTTGCAGTTTTCCCCCGGTTGTCTGCTGCGGTGGTCCCTCGGCGCTTCGGCGTTTTCTCTCTCTCTCTCTCTCTCTTGTTTTCTCTCTCTCTTTTTCTGTCTAAAAGAGCTGGCGGGTGTTTCGCGTCCTTTTCAGGATGTCGACTCACCCGTGCGTTTCTGGATGTGGTAGACTTCTCCCTCCGGATGATGGCCATCAACACTGTCTCGCATGTTTGGGCTTAAGGCATGCTGAGGCAGCGTTGTTGGATGAGTCATGCTCTCTCTGTGGGAGCATGGCCATCGCGACGCTCCGCTCGAGACTAAGATCCCTGAAATATGGGGGAGTCCCTTCGGAGAATGCTCGATCTAGTTCGTCTGTCGGTTCAGTTCGACAGGCGGCTACTTCGGTCATTCCCGTTGGTGAGCGTATGAGGGTTACAGTGCGGAATGTCTCGTGTGGTGAAACATCCTCGCGAGCTTCCCACTCCTCTAGCAGCTCGCTGCCAGCGGCGCTTCCGGGGGAACTTCCGGGGCCGTCCCGCACGGTTCCGGTTGTTTCCTTTGGAGCGCCCCCGGAGGATCAGATGTCTATCGCGGCATCGGAAGAGGCGCAATCATCTTCGGGTGAGGAGTCAGCGGCTCCACCCCCTTCGGGTGCGGTGGCTGCGGCTGATGCTGATCCCGAAGTGGTTGCCATGCTCGAAAGGGCGGCCGCGAATGTGGGACTCGAGTGGAACCCTCCGCCCGGGCCCTCGCATTCGCGGCTTGATGATTGGCCTGCTGCGGTGCGTGCGGATGCCCCGCGCACCGCTCCAGTGCCCTTCTTCCCTGAAGTGCATGAGGAGTTGAGGAAGTCCTGGTCGGCGCCTCTGGCGTACCGGCGGGGGCCTCCTCGCCCCTCCCTCTTCACCACCCTTGACGGCGGGGCGGCGCACGGGTACGAGGGAATCCCCCCAGTGGAGCGGTCTATCGCGATGCAACTGTGTCCGAAGACCGCTTCCACCTGGCGGGGTGCCCCTTCACTCCCCTCCCGCGCCTGTAGGTTCTCCTCGGGTCTAACCGGGGAGGCCTATAAGGCGTGTGGAGACGCCGCCTCCGCCCTGCATGCCATGGCTCTGCTTCAGGTCCACCAGGCCAAAGCACTCCATGACCTGCAGGGGGGTGGTCCCGACCCAGCCTTGCTGCAGGAGCTGCGTGCGGCGACTAACTTCGCTCTACGGGCGACGAAGGTTACCGCACGTTCGCTGGGTCGGGCGATGTCCACACTTGTGGTCCAGGAGCGCCACCTATGGCTCACCCTTGCGGATATGCGGGAAGCCGAGAGGAACAAACTTCTCGACTTCCCCGTGTCCCAAGGGGGCCTCTTCGGCGAGGCGGTGGATAACTTGGCCCAAGAGTTTTCCGCCGCCCAGAAGCAGTCGGAAGCTATGCGGCATGTCCTGCACAGGAGGAAGGCCGCTGCTGGCCCAACTCCTGTTGCTGCACAGCCTCCGGCCGCTCGTCGCCGAGGTCGTCCTCCTGCGGCCGCTCCCCCTCCAGGCCAGCAGCCTCAGCCTGGGGGACGGAGGTCGGGCCGTAAGAGGGCGGCCCAGCCCGCTCCGACGCCACCTGCACCTTCCAGGAAGAAGAGAGGTGGGCGTCGTTCCTGATGCGGGCGACCTGGATCAGGATGTTGCTGCTCTGCGGGAGGCGGTCCCTATTCGCCTCCTTCCCCCGGGGGAGGGCCGGGTGGAGAATCCTTGTTTTGTTTTTGTTCCGCCACTGACACAGTCAGTGGTACCCACTTTCTCAATAAAAGAGCAGTTTCCGAAACATCCTTTTCCAGGTCATCCACGGCCGAGACTGTCGGGCACGCAGTCTCCCCCGTGCGAGAGGGTCGCAGCGGCGGCGCGTGTCGTTTCAGTGCGACACGGCCCCCGCTCCCCTCTCCCCAGCCTGCGGGTAGCGGCCTCGCGGAACCCTCCGCGTCGCCCCGGCCTGCGGCTGGCCACGGAGGCGCAGAGACGGGGTTACGAGGAGTCAGGGCCTCGTTCCTCGTCTCTCCCCCTCCCCTCGCCACGGGGCGGCCCGCAGCAGAGGGTACACGAAGAACCCTCTCTGCCGTCTGCCCCCCGGTGTGGACAGGTAGGTGTCAGTACCTGCGCCCAGACCCCGCTCGCGGTCGCCATGTCGTCACTGGAGCCGGGTCCCTGTCCCCCGCCCTGCTGCCCCTCCGCGGGTACGCCGGTGGTTCGGGTGGGTCTACTCGCTCGGTTCCTGGAGGCCTGGCTAGCGCTTCCAGCTCCGTCCCGGTGGATCCTCCGCACCATTCGGCTCGGCTACGCAATTCAGTTTGCTCGCCGGCCTCCCAGGTACAGGGGCATTTTCTTCACCCGTGTGCGGTCAGAGGATGCCCCTGTCCTGCGGAAAGAGATCGATGTCCTGCTGGCGAAGGACGCGATCGAGCCGGTCCCTCCTGCCGAGATGAGGTCCGGGTTTTACAGCCCCTACTTCATTGTACCCAAGAAAGGCGGTGGGTTACGACCGATCCTGGACCTGCGTTCCTTGAATCGGGCCCTGCACAAACTCCCCTTCAAGATGCTCACGCAGAAGCGCATTTTCGAATGCATCCGTCCCCGGGATTGGTTTGCAGCAATCGACCTGAAGGACGCTTACTTTCACGTCTCGATACTTCCTCGACACAGACCGTTCCTGCGGTTTGCGTTCGAGGGTCGAGCGTATCAGTACAGAGTCCTACCCTTCGGGCTGGCCCTGTCCCCCCGTGTCTTCACGAAAGTCGCGGAGGCGGCCATTGCTCCCATGAGAGAGCAAGGCGTTCGCATCCTCAATTACCTCGACGACTGGCTCATTATAGCTCACTCTCGGGATGTTCTGTGCGAACACAGGGACATGGTGCTCCGGCATCTCAGTCAGTTGGGTCTTCAGGTCAACTGGGACAAGAGCAAACTCTGCCCCACGCAGAGGATCTCTTATCTCGGTATGGAGCTGGACTCGGTCGCCCAGACTGCGCGCCTCACAGAGGAGCGCGTCCAGTCAGTGCTCACCTGCCTCAGGTCTTTTCGAGGCAGGACAGCGGTTCCACTGAAACAATTTCAGAGGCTCCTGGGGCATATGGCGGCCGCAGCGGCGATTACACCGCTCGGCCTATTACATATGAGACCGCTACAGCGCTGGCTTCACGATCGAGTCCCCAGGTGGGCGTGGCAGAGTGGCACGTTCCGGGTCCAAGTGACCCCGCACTGCCGCCAAACCTTCTCCCCGTGGTCGGACCCTGCGTTCCTTCGGGCTGGAGTGCCCCTGATCCAGGTTTCCAGGCATGCTGTGGTTTTCACAGATGCCTCTGCCACGGGGTGGGGGGCCACGTACAAAGGGCATGCAGTCTCGGGTCTGTGGACGGGGCCCCAGCTGCATTGGCACATCAACTGCCTGGAGTTGCAAGCAGTACGTCTAGCTTTGTGTCGCCTCGTAGGGGTTCTCAGACACAAGCACGTACTGGTCCGTACGGACAACACTGCGACCGTTGCGTACATCAACCGTCAAGGTGGTCTACGCTCCCGTCGTATGTCGCGACTCGCCTCCCACCTCCTCCTATGGAGTCAGAAGCATCTGAGGTCGCTTCATGCCGCTTACGTGCCGGGGGCTCTCAACCGTGTGGCCGACGAGCTTTCACGGTTCACCCCCCTGCCCGGAGAATGGCGACTCCATCCCCAGGCGGTCCAGCTGATTTGGAGTGTCTTCGGAGCGGCGCAGGTCGACCTGTTCGCCTCTCCGGACACGACCCATTGCCAGTGGTTTTACTCCCTGTCCGAGGGGACCCTCGGCACGGACGCCCTGGCTCTCAGCTGGCCCCGGGGCCTACGCAAATATGCGTTCCCCCCAGTGAGCCTTCTTGCGCAGACTCTGTGCAAGGTCAGGGAGGAAGAGCAGCAGGTCTTGCTAGTGGCGCCGTACTGGCCCACCAGGACTTGGTTCCCAGAACTTATGCTCCTCTCGACAGCCCCTCCTTGGCCGATTCCTCTGAGGAAGGATCTACTTTCTCAGAGACGGGGCACTCTACGGCACCCGCGTCCAGACCTCTGGAAACTCCATGTCTGGTCCCTGGACGGGACGCGGAGGTTCTGAGTGGTCTGCCACAGGCAGTGGTAGACACTATCGCTTCCGCTAGAGCCCCCTCTACGAGGCGCCTCTATGCGTTGAAGTGGAACCTGTTCGTCGCTTGGTGCTCCTCCCGTCAGGAGGACCCCCGAACTTGCCCGATCGGCGTTGTGCTTTCTTTCCTGCAAGATGGGTTGGAGCGTAGGCTGTCCCCTTCAACCCTCAAAGTGTATGTCGCTGCCATTGCGGCGCATCACGATGCAGTTGACGATAAGTCGGTGGGAAAGCACGACCTGGTCATCAGATTCCTGAAGGGTGCTAGGAGGTTGAACCCTCCTCGCCCTGTACACTCTGTACCCCCTTGGGACTTGACTCTGGTACTGAGAGCTCTCCAGAGTCCTCCCTTTGAGCCTTTGCTGACAGTAGAGCTTGATATCCTGTCTATTAAGACAGCGCTCCTGTTAGCATTGGCTTCTTTTAAAAGGGTCGGGGATCTGCAAGCATTTTCGGTCGACGAATCGTGCCTAGAGTTCGGGCCGGGCCTGTCCCATGTAACACTGAGACCCCGCCCCGGATATGTGCCCAAGGTTCCTACCACTCCGTTTAGAGATCAGGTAGTGAACCTGCAAGCGCTGCCCCAGGAGGAGGCAGACCCAGCCCTAGCTTTTCTCTGTCCCGTCCGCTCCTTGCGGTGTTACGTTGACAGAACGCAAAGCTTCAGGACCTCAGACCAGCTCCTTGTCTGTTACGGAGGCCGGCAGAAGGGGAAGGCCGTCTCCAAGCAGAGGTTAGCCCACTGGATAGTGGATGCCATCACCCGAGCCTATGAGGCTCAGGGTGAGCCTTGTCCCCCCAGGTTGCGCGCTCACTCAACTAGAGGGGTTGCCGCTTCCTGGGCGTTGGCTCAAGGCGCCTCGCTGACAGACATTTGTAGAGCTGGGGGCTGGGCGACACCTAACACGTTTGCTAGGTTCTATAACCTCCGTGTGGAACCGGTTTCCTCCCGGGTTCTGGCTTCGTCCAGTGGGTCGAGGGAATAGGTTGTGTCGGCTTGCTGCGCCACTCTGTAATCAGATAAGTGCGTCTCTTCCGCTCCGCTGGCCCCTAAGTGGTAACCTCGTTGAGCTCCTCCATCACCCCCCCGGCGCCCGGCGTAGCGGACCGCCCGGCGCCAGGTTTTCTCCTCTAGCTAGAGTCGTAGCAGACTGGGTGTTCAGTGGTCTTGTGTACCGGTTTTTGCCACGTGCAGTCCAGCCGTGTCTTCCCCGACGGACTCGCGCCGTCGTCCTTGTTGTATGCGCTCCCAATTCCAATGGTTGGGACCATCTCAGGGACTCCATATGTTCACTATGTGAATTCATATGAGTATTCCAGGCCAGATCAGGCATCCTGGTTTTCCGTAGTGTGCCTCCCCCCCCCCCGGGGGTTGAGGCACGCTTCCCAGTGTTATCCAATGTCCTCTGTGTGGGTCTTGCGGAACAGCAGTGGATTCCTAGCAGCCCCCGAAATTTATTGAAAAAACTGCTGTAGGGCGGCTTAGCTGGGCACTGGAAGGGGCCAGCACCATGGCGTTTTATTAGGGATCCCAATTCGTCAGGGGAACCCGACGTACGTCGGAGTTCCCTGGACGAAAGGGAACGTCTCGGTTACGTATGTAACCCTCGTTCCCTGAGTACAGGGAACGGAGACGTACGTCCCTTTGCCATGTGGCTGCACCTTCGCAGGGGTCCGTTACTTCGGCTCCTCAGCGAAAAGCGATGATGCAATGTTTACTTCCGGCTTTTATACCCGCGCTGACGGGCGGGTCCGCGGAATGCAAATGTTGCATGCCAATGTTCATTGGCTTTTTGTTTAGTTCTCGAAGGTAATAGGCTCCCTAGCGTGATCCCAATTCGTCAGGGGAACCCGACGTACGTCTCCGTTCCCTGTACTCAGGGAACGAGGGTTACATACGTAACCGAGACGTTCTCTTGAACGTTTCATCAAAGAATGCTGAACAACTGTTTTCAACTGTGAGGATGACAACACTATGAAATGTTTAAGCAGCAAATCAGCATATTAGAATCATATGGTGATGAAGGCTTCTGAAAATGTAGCTTTAAAACACGAATAAATTACATTTAAAAATATTTTCAAACAGAAAACAGATCACATTAAATTGTAAAAATATTTGACTGTTTTTACTGTATTTTTGATCAAATAAATTCGGCTTGGTGATCATATTAGACAAAAAACATAAAAAACCCTATGCCCAAAACTTTTGAATTTGTTGTGTTTGTTGTTTTATTGTTTGGTTTACTTAGATGTTTATGCTCTTTAAAGCGCCTCAAGCACTTACTATATATATATATATAAACTTATTTTTTGTTATTATTACAAATAAATCTGTCGAATGCGCTGATAAGTGATGAATAGCCTGCTCCATGTACAGCTTTTTTTTAAGCATCTAATCTTCATGTGAGTGCATATGATATTAATCATATTTATCAAAAGTATTAATAAAAAAATTAAAAAATACTGTGTGCACCTGAGCAACATGATGGTAGTACTGACTCTGAAAGAACAGAAAGGGCTTTTTTGTGTGCAAATATGAGCTAGTGATTTATGGACTAATGTGTGAGTGACTCAGCAAGTCCGGTTCTGTTCGTTTGACATGTCTGCAGGTTGTGTGCATGAGTGGGAGAGGAATCCCGCCAAGCAAACGCCCTTAGGCAGTCAAGTAACAAACAAGGCTGGTGTGTGTGAGGGGCGCCCTAATGTCCATCATCCTAGTGAAATTATCCCTCCTGTTGCAGCCACTGATCTACAGACACATACGCTTGCAGCAAACCCCCCTCACCCCACATGCACACACAATGAGACAATACCCTCTTTCATACTGTCCTCATTTTAATCAGCATTAGAGAACTGGGGAAATCACATTTTCTCATCTTTTCCTGAGGTAGAAGCTCCTAATGACAGAAAGAATGGTAATTAGAGTGGATGAGAGGTGAGGTCTGTTGAAGATGTCTTACATGAAAAGCAAGAGAATAGCCATGGATGATACTTGTGACTTGATACTTTGAGCTTGTTTTAGATTATTTTTAAACCCTAATGTTTAGTCGAGTTGATTGTTGATATTGAATTTACTTTATGTTTGTGTTTATGTAAAAAAATTAAAAAATGAGTACTTCCAGGATTATATTAAAATTAAAGTTATTTAAAACATTTAAATTTAATTAGTTTTTCATTTATTGTAATCATTTTTCATTTTGACCTCAAAACACGTAAAACTTACTGGAGTGAATTGCTTAAGCGTGTACACTAATCAGACAATATGAAAAATAAAATAAAATGAGGAAAAGTCATACAGTAACCCATTATTAAATAATAATAATGATTATTTTTGTTTTTAGACATTTAAAGGTCTTTGGGTTATTCAACCCTAAACAGAACATAAAGAAAATAATGAATTATTTTATTCTCCTTTTCCATTACAACTTTAACTTTATACAAATTTATTAGAATTTTATTATTGGATTTTAATTTTGATTTTAACTTAAGAAAAGTAAATGCTACATAATACAATACAATTCACTTAGAATTATACTGAGCTAAACTTCAGTTTAATTCATTCATTCATTCATTCATTCATTCATTCATTCATTCATTTATTCATTAATTCTTTCATTCTTTCATTCTTTAATTCTTTCATTCTTTCATTCTTTCATCATACACATTTC
This sequence comes from Phoxinus phoxinus, assembly GCF_949152265.1. Taxonomy (NCBI): domain Eukaryota; kingdom Metazoa; phylum Chordata; class Actinopteri; order Cypriniformes; family Leuciscidae; genus Phoxinus; species Phoxinus phoxinus. The sequence goes on from NC_136886.1 coordinate 18,360,795, forward strand.
AGATTGACATCTTTCTGCACCCGTCTATAAATAAATACTATGGGAACATAACCAAAATGTAATATCCAAGTAAGGCTTCAAACCAAGTTAACCCTGCTGATCTACAAGCTTTAGCGTTTTTTTTCTTTTCTAAAAAGCTGTGAAATACTCCGATTCTTGCAGGTATGAGCTGCAAAACATTTTATAAAGGGAGTCCGTGTAAATAAAAGGATAAAAGCAGTCCTTGAATGAAGTGGGGCTACAGCCAAGTGAAATATGCTCCCAATTACTGCAATGGCTGTAGAGGCCTAATAAAGTGAACGTCTCTACAAGACGCTGCACTATAATGGAGCCGGGCTAATTTGCTTTGACTGATGAATTTTCGTCTCCCGTCGCGCTGGGTTGAATAATTATGAAATTTATCACAAGACATAGCGACTCATTAAGGATTAGCGAGCTTTCATTAGAGTGATGTTGTTCGAGGGCCGTGGCTGTTCTGATCAGCATAATTATGGGCCCTACAGAGGGAGGGCCATGCAGGCAATGTGTCTTTGTGTGTGTGTGGTCAAGAGGACATGAAAAAGCAACACCTATACAGCACTGTATGGCCTATAATAAAAATATTTCTGCTAATATCTCACCATAATGATCATTTTATTTCATTCTGATCCCTTTGAGTAGCACTGCTTGCACCTCTTGTATTAGCTTCACTGACATAAATAAACAAATCAATCAATAAATAAAGTTTGTTTGTAATTTTTTTACAGTTTTTTTGCTACAGTAAAAACCTTTGGATTAACTGAGTTACTTTACCACATAAGGTGAACAATTGTAAATGGTTTAACATCAAATAATTTGTACATTTACAGTAAAATACTATCAAGTTTATGGTTCTTGAATATAATAATATATAATTTACTGTACAAAAAATATAAAATGACATTAAGTATACTCCCTGCGTGACAGACCATATCATTATATTTTATTATTAAATAGTTTTTTTTCTCATTTTTGTTATTATTATTTTTTACGTTATTTTAGTGTCGTGTGTTATCCTGATGGTGTCTTTGTGTGTATGGCCCTGTTAAGGATCTCCCAGGCTCCACCGTAAGCAAATTACAGCGATCTCAATTACCAGAGTACTGATCACCTGCAGTTTCTTCCCTCACCAATCACCCTCTCTATAAAAGCACACATTGTCTGGTCTCGTTAGAGGAATGGACTCCTTACTGGTTCTCTCCAAGTGACTTTGTGGAAGTTACTCTTCTCTACCGTCTGCCTGTTCCCCAGTGTCTCCAGCATATTCTGTTCTATGTTCCTGCAAAGCTGTTATTACCTCTTCAAGCAAACATCATTCTATCTATCAATGATCTCCAATCTATTTGCAAAAACAAATTCTGATCGTTGCACTTACAGTCACTCCTTTCGGATCGTCAGTTCTTCTTCATCACCAGTAGTCGCCAGTATAGTGGCCAACCCAGCGCTTTACTCTGGTCCAGCGGAGGATTGCAATGGATTTCTCCTTCAATGCTTGCTGGCCCTCGAGATGTATTCGCATCTTTCACCACCAAACAAGTCAAGATCGACTTCATCATTTCCCTACTGACAGGACGAGTGCTCCATTGAGCCCAAACAATATGAGATCAAGCTGGAGCAGTCATGTAGACATTGGATAACTTCACCACTCATTTCTCAGAGGTGATTGGAATTCCAGAAGGTGACATATCTGTCGGTGAGAAATGATATAATCTTTGTCAAGGAAAAATGCTTGTAACTAAATATGATCTTAAGGTCAGAACCCTCGCAGAAGCCAGTGGATGTTTGCTTATCACAACTTAACGGCAGGGATTGGATTCAAGGCTGCGACTGCATCTCGCTGCATAAGACGATTCCATCGGCCTCGAGAGATTCATCCAGCTATCCATTCAAGTAGCCCGCATTTGCAACTTTTTTCAAATTTGCTGGTCCAGCGATCCTCCTACCCCCATCACCAGCCAGACTATACTAGCTCTCCAGACCCGTGGCTAGTGCAAGATGACCCTGATCTATCCTGTACCACTGGATTTGTCCTGGAGTGGGGCAATAGCTGTTTTCCAGGATGTTTCCCTCATCTACCTCATGTTTTACAGGATGTTTCCCTCTTCTACCTCGACCTGTACAGCTACTTCTAGTAAACTCCACATCCATTGCAAGCTCTGTGGAACAGCAATCGGTGGATATCCCAGCCTGCTACGCCCCCTTCAGTGACTTATTCTATCCCAAAGAAGCGTCGTTGTTGCCTCCACACCGGCCAAAATCTATCCACTATCCATCCCTGAACAGAGGGCCATGGAGGAGTACATTAAGGAAGTTCTTCAACAAGGATACGTCCGCTTCTTCTTTGTGGCTAAGAAGGACGGAGCCTTGTGGCCTTGTATTGACTACAGAGCTTTGAACAACATCCCTGTCAAGTTCAGATACCCACTTCCCCTCGTCCCTAAGGCCCTGGAACAACTATGTGGAGCAGCCGTGTTCACCAAGTTGGACCTCCGCAGTGCATACAACCTCATCCAGATATGTGAGGGAGACGAGTTGAAGACCGCCTTCGTGACTCCTACAGGGCACTATGAATATATCGTCATGCTGTATGGCCCGGTCAACGCCCCTTCAGTATTCCAGGACTTCATTCACTAGATACTCCGGGACTTCCTCCACCGATTCATACTAGTGTACATTGATGACATCTTGGTGTATTCCCGGAGTATGGCCGGACATCGCCAGCACATTGCGGAGGTCCTCCAACGCCTGAGAGAATATAATCTGTTCCTGAAAGCTGAAAAGTGCTCCTTCCACCATTCCTCATCACAGTTCCTTCGATATAACATCAGTGAACACGCAATCCAGATGGACAAGGGGAATGTTGATACAGTATGCAAATGGTCCATACCTTCAACTATCAAAGAACTCCAACGATTCCTATAGGGGTTGTAAACTTCTATCAACGTTCCATCCAGAACTTCAGCTTCATTATCATTCCACTGACTGATCTCCTGAAGAATAGGTCCTGGACACCAGCAGCCACTCAGTCTTTTCAGAGCCTCAAGAAAGCTTTCACCAGTGCACCGCTCCTGATCCATCCAGACCTTAACAAGCCCTTCATAGTTGAAGTCAACGCATCTACATCCAGGGTAGGAGCGGTACTGTCTCATTAGCAGGGGATTCCAGCTAGACTCCATCTATGTGTCTTCCTATCCCAAAAATATTCCCGGTGGAGAAAAACTATGACATTGGCAACAGAGAACTGCTCGCCATTACCAACCTACCACTGAACTCATTCCCTTCCAGTGCGTACTCGGCTACCAGCCTCCACTGTTTCTGTGGTCCGGGAAACCATTGGATGTCTCAGTGGTAGATCATTGGTTCCGAGAGAGTCAGAGTCAGAGTCTGGTACCTCATCAATGATCAATGAATCAATGATGTCCTAAAAAAGGAAAAGTTTTTCCTTTGCTTTTTTCGCATATAGACGACAACCTTGTCAAAATGATCCCTGTTCTCAAAGATCTAAACTAAAACACTGTATTATGCATGCCAGGCCAGTAGTTGGCGATGTCAAATTGTGAAGAATTTGCGCGCCTACAGAACATGTAAAAGCATGTGCATGACATCACCGTTTTCACAAATTTGCATTTTTGCAGTTTACACAGTGACAATAATGGTATGCTTTCAAAAACGTGCAATTTGAAACACGTTTTTACAAAAGTTAGCTTTTTTCAGGCCCTAAAACAGCGTTGTCGTGTAAATGAACAACCAAAACGCATAAAAAGTTGTATGGTTTTAGGTGAAAATGGTGTTGTGTAAACAGCACTTATGGATATCCATACGGTCACGGTTTCACCAGGCTCCACCGTCTCACACACCCAACGTTCACTCTCTCTCACCCTAATACTGATCACCTGCACCTGTTCCACATCAGCATGCCATCAGCACTCCATTAGCCCCGGATAAAAACACACACCTCACACTCCGTGATTGTCTGGTCTCATCTATGGACAATAGACCACTTACCCACTCTACTTACACTAAGATTCTCCTAGCGATACTTCAATGTTCCTGTGATTCTTCTCCTTGTGAATCCTCTCCTACATTTTCCTTGTGATCTCTACGTGTTCCTGTAAGTCAAGTTTTCTGAACATCCGCTTACCTGAATTCTCATGCTCTGCCATCAACGAGGTGTGTGCTCCGTTCATCCTCTGATCCATCTTCACGATCTCCTCTTCACCCTGATAACAAAAGACTCCTTTATCATACTGTCAACCACTCAGCACCTGCAGTTTTACCATACTCACCTGATTGTCTTTCCTGCGCCTTTAGTAATAAGAACAATTGGTGGTTAAAACTAACTGTGGTTTAAAACTAACACCTGTCTCTGAGTTCCCTGACAATCCAGGCAAAACTCTGTAGCTTTCATTTATGCCATTTTAAAACAAGGAAAATGTGTTGGAGATTTGGCCTGGCAGTTTTAGCAACACTTGTTGAGCTGTTGTGCTCATATGGGAGATGTAGATTTGAGTCCAGTTGGCCCATGACTTCTGTCTGTCCAAATAAAAAAAAGATACACATTAAAATGCATGGATGCACGTGCGCGCACACACACACACACCAAATCACCCATAAGTATGTGTTTCTCCGTTACATCAGCTACCCATGACTGGAAATTAAGACACAGTGGGCATCTTACAGCCAGTTTCCCAGATATGATTGTATAATAGTTTTAGTCTAATCTACTAAATGTGTTGTGAGTAGCCAATTATCCAATTCCATGCATGAGGACACAGTTTTATCATTGTTTACAACAATGTAATTACAAAAAAGCTTTGCCAAATAAATGAAAGAGATTAACATATTAGGACCTCTAATTGCATTTAAATGACATGCATAATGTATAAATGTTCACCAAAGATGGAGAGCTGAATTCTTGATGAAGTTTCCCAAACGTTTAGCTACACAAATGCCCCCCGATTAATTCTGCTGGGTCTGTTTCTCGAGTCCATGCGCTATTTGTTAAGGAATTATCGATTTGTATTTAATTAAGCTCACTTACTTGCTCGCTGCTGACACAAGATTGATCAAAGCAGTCAATAACAGCATATTAAAGAAATGACTTTGAGATTTTTTCTCCATCTTTATGAGTGTATAGAACAAACAATCTGTCTTGAAATATGCAATTCGATATTTCTCAGTGTCACGCCACCCATCTAGTGCTGCAGGCATGTTCCACTCACCTGGGTAAAGTACACTCGCCAGGCTCATAATGGAAAGCGGAGAAGTGTTAGCAACATATCCTCACATAGATGATATGAGACTAAAGACCTCAGGCGCCATTGCATTCACATTTGAAAAAACGTCAGTTGACTTTTCATTTAATTTGGCCATAGATCAGCTCTCAATGAAAGGCAGTTTGCTGATTGGTAACTCCACGCTACAATGCTAAATTCACTGCAAAAGTTACAATGTCCAACCACTACCCTTCAACATTTTGTAAAAGGCATTTGTATTCATTAATCAATAATCCATTTCCTCTCTATTAATGCAAGGCCATGACACTGACACTACATTGTAACTACCACGTGTGAGAATGTTGTCTTAGAATGGGGATAACACAGTGTTTTGTCCTATTCCAGTTCTTGTATCATACCTGAATCATACCATGTTGTGTTTTTATGGATCTAAAATGTCTTAAAGGCCTTTTCAGCCTTTTTCCATTGCTGCGTGATGGAGAGCCACTCAGTTTAACAGCATAATAATGCAATATCATGAGGGGTAAATTTCTCATTCGAAATGAAGCATCACGGTGAATACTCTATATCTCTTATACCGGCTTCAATTGGTTTCCCCCAGAGGACACAAACTTCATTATGAGCTCTTTCTCTCCCTATGTGGGGGTATTGATACTTTATACCATCTCTCTCTCTCTCTCTTTCTCTCTCTCTCTCTGCTGTGTAAATAGTGTCGTTGCTCTATGCCTGTGCGTTTCTTTTCCATTTTCGCTGTTTGCAATCACAACATAGATGCTGAGGATATGCTATAGGACATCAGGAGATCAGAAACAGGGGTTTGGTGTTGCTCTTTTTCCATGGGATCCCCTAAGCACTCCGTCCTCATTATTGTGTGTGACTATCATATTGCAAAAGGAGAAGAGAAAGAAGTATTTTTTCTTGGCCAATTGTGAAAAGCTCATTAAAACAGCCCAAGAACAAACAAAGCTTTTCCTCTGAGGCCCCCATTCAGAGTCATCCCATAATTTCCCACTAGTTTTAATAGTTGAGATAAATTAATTATTCCTTCGTGGAAAATACATTCTTTGCCATCTTTGGCTCATTGTTCTTGTTGGAGAGAATTGAGCCCAATCCTGTGAGAAATAGAGTTGCCTTTCCTGCAGGGAAATCAAACTGCTCACTGCAATCAGGCAAGACCAACGACAATTAAACCATTAGTATCTGGTATAGGAGACTCTTTACACAATGTACATCTTACTAATGAATCCAGAGGCAACTCATAATTACACAGTTTTGTCTCGTAAAGATTAGCTGCCCAGTGAAAACTCTGTAGAACATCACAGAATGTTTCACTTCTTGCTTCTTGAGTGACAAATGAAAATCAATTGGAAACTATTATAAAGATATCGTTCAAAAAAAAAAGAAAAAAAAAGGAGGGGAACACTGCAGAGAGGTCATTTTTCATTCATTGAATGTGTTCATGTCTTCATGACAGAGCACAATAGTGCATAAGACAGCATTACTTTTACACAAGGCAAGTTACTGTGCATTTGTAAGTCAACAGAAATTCAGTTTGAGTAAGATAAGCCTTTTTGCAGAAAAAGCTGTTAGCTGGTGACAGGTTCTTTAATTGTGAAATGACAAAAATGAGCAATAGACAACCCTACATGAGCAATTGTCATATCAAATAATTAATCTCTGGGTATAGAGCCTATACAAACAGATATTTATTTAATATTCCTTAGTTGAAGAATGTTGTGGATGTTGGTGTTTCTAAATGTCAAAATTTGTGTGACATATTCAGCATCATAAGGTAATTAAATTAATGTTTTAATAGATTATTTTCACATTTTATTTAGGTTAGACTTTATGACCAGTCTCAGTAAAGGAAACAAATATGTTACTAACAAAATCTATTAATATAGTTCTTCTATGCACCAGTGGATGGCGCCAATGTAATAAGGAACATAAGCAAGACATTGACTGTTGTCCATGGAACTAAATGGACTTTTGTACAGTTTCCATACCCTACCTAGTATAGCAAATTGAAAGATTGAAAAGTTTATTTCATATGAAAGCATGGTCTACTTATATGAGAAGGACCATAGTCTGCCATTGCAGGATAAATATTTTCACATAATTCTGAATCCTTCTTGCTTATTTTTTACTTTTTACATGTAGTATACAGATTGAGCCATTTACAGTATATCAGTAGTTTCCAATCGTAGGTCCCCCACTGTCAAAGTCAGTATTTTAATGTATCTCCATATGATTATTATTCCTGTATACTTCTGCTGTATATATGTTATAACAAAAACACAAGTTTGTTTCAGACTTAAAAAAAAAAAAAAACAGGGGCTGTCCGTACATTACAAATAAATGTTCATGTTTAATCTCAAGATTTCCCTTTTAAATACTATAGGAACCAAATAAATATTGAATAGGCCTATGTAAAAAATAAATAAAAAATAAATAAAAATTGTGCACACTGCAGTTCTCCAGATGCAGATTTGGTTTCTGCAGACATTTTTTCATTACTTAAATATGTGTATATATCATATATATCATATATAATTGTTTACTAAATGAAATAAAACATGAGTAAATAAAGTGAAAACAACCAATACAAACATTTTAGTTATGTTAACAATTGACACATTTTTTGCCATGGTTGTAGACAGTAATGTGATAGGTTATGAAAAGTTCTTGCTTTTTCTTCAGATTAAGAAATAGGATGCACATAGCCTATTTCTAGCAGATTTTGCGTTTTAATTGTGAAATAATTTCAGTATATTATTTATTATAACTATTTCTCTTTAATAAATGTACGGCGTTTTGGAGTCCCTTAACATTTACTGAGGCCCTCTAGTGGGTCCCGAGTCCCGACCCTCCCGCTTGAGAACCACTGCTGCCCTATCCAACCCCAAAAAGCAGACAGAGCCCACTCAACCGCAATCTTTCCTCCTTTGAACAGTGTGTGTCTTAGTAAATCTCTACCTCTTCGGATTGGCTGGATTTGTCATTCCGCTTGTATGGAGTGCCTCGTGATTGGCTGCAGCCTGATTGACGTCATCATGTGAGATGAGGTTTACTCTAGGCTTTTTTTCTGTCACTGACACATGTAGAGCACAAGCGACAAGCAACGGTGAGACATCAGCGCGAGAGGACAGTTGCAAACACAGGCGCTCGCTTCATCTATGGAAATTACGGAAGACATTCCCGAACGCTCGTTTGACAAAACCGCCGCTGATCTTTCCAGTGATAACCAGAACATTTGAAAAAGGTGACGGCAACAGTGGAAATACAATCTGAAAACTCCATTTCCTTGACTCTTTCACAGCAGCGAGAAGTATTCATGCACGCGCTCTGTGTGTGAGTTTGTTGGACTGTGCGCGTATTTTTTTTTATTGTGTACAGAGAAAACAGACTGCTGTACATTTCTCACCAACCATTCAACCATTACATTTCAAAGCGGTAAGTGCATTTCTCTACTACAATTGACGTTTTGTTTTATGAATAATAGTAATTTTATAGTGCCGCGAGAAGGAGACACATTTGTTATGGAGCGACACAATGTTGCAGATCAGTATTAAAACCTTTACACTTGTTAGCATAAAATGTCAGTTTTTTTATTTATAACTTTTATTCTTTTCTTTTTTGGTGTGTGTGTGTGTGTGTGCCATTTGTGTTGCATGTCACGCGCACAAATAACGTCATAACTAGAGATTGTGATAGTAAACAAGCGTTTGCTCTTGTGTGTTTACCCATATAAAGACCATATAAGCTCGATGGAAATTGCATGCATTTCGAGTTTATAATATCAAATGAATGCATTAGGAGTGCGCGCATGTTGTACAGAGGATCAACAATCCATAACACAAGTGCAATTCTGCATGTTTTGCTGTGCCCTGTGCATTGTAATAGGAGCAGCTGCGATCTGTATTACTGGCCATGGGCTGCTGATCTGTTTTATATTTCTGCACATCCCCTCGCTTAAATTGCCTGTCCGTGTAATTACTCGAGTTTGCCCATTTGACTTAAAAGCCACCCCCTCCTTTTCTTCAAATCTCCCCTCTTCCCTCTTACTGGGAATGAAACTTGACGATGGTCCGATCTTATTTATCTGGGGGAGTCACTTTCGGTCTCTGATTCATCTCCCTTTAGATTTAATCAGCACTAAGGTATTGCTTGTCCCTAAGAGCCTCCACTAATGGGGTTACTGAATGCCTCTCTCCCTCTCTCAGTGCAATGTTTTCAACCCCCCGCCTCTCTCTTCTCCTCTAATTACCTTTCAACAAAGATTTGGCTTACAGCCTTCCACGAATATATCTTAAATTTTAATCTTTCCCACTTCGGTCCAGCGGTCCTCCTTATGAAACCTGGGAAAGATTAAAATTTCAGATGTATTAGTGGAAGGATGGAGCAGAAGTGCACGCATGTGGTACTGATGGATCAACAGAGCAAAGTACAGAACTGCAATCATAAATGAGGGTTCGTGGTTAATGTGATTTCTGTCAGAGGCAGATATTTCTGTAGGCTGGCATTAACTGATTCTTGCATATGCTGAATGATCCAACATACCGGGGGTAATTTCACGCGGCAGTGACCAGTCCCCAAAGCGAACGCTGCTGAATGTTCTTCATGATGTTGGCTGGAAATCCGTCATCTGATAACCTTAGTGAAAGCGAGTGGAATATGTCGACCTCTGAATGGATCATACAACTTCAAGGGTTCCCCAATTAACTGCTCCAGTTCTGACCACAGTAGTACTTGGGTCTCTCTCTCTGTTTCTCTCTCCCTCTCTCTCACACACACACACACATACACACATGAAGGTTCAGGTAAATGTAGTTTAAAAGCAATGTAGACAACCTAACAAAAGCCAGTGCCTCTTTAATTGTTCCAGCGACTTTAATGTTATCAGCGAACAGACATTTATCACAAATGGACCGAGGGAGCTGACTTCAGCACTTAGATAAAGATCAAGGACAGCCTGCCACTTAAAACAATTCTCAGACTTGCTTGCAGGCATTATATGCATTTCAATTATTTCAAAAGAGCTTTTAGGAAGCGTGCCTCTGAAAACATTCAGTGTTTTGGGTCACTCTTCAGGCTCCAGGTGTTTTAGATATTGCAATGACAAGACTTCTGTGAGAAGCTTAAAGTGTGCTGCTGACTTTGCAAGATGTATGGATTCAGTAAGTAATGCTGATGGTATTCGAATACGTTTAGGGTCGCAATCCTTTTTTGTTAGATTTTTTTTGTATAGTTTATAGTTAAATAGTTTCATAGCAAAGACATTTGTGCAGAAAAACTTTGAGCAAAAAAATGTTGTTTTGTATTGTTTTGTGATACCCCATAGTCACAAAGATTTGAAAAACTTCTTAACTCCTGCCTGACTGCTCTGCTCTAACCACGTCTCCCCTTCTGTCTCTTTATGTTTCTGCAGACACAATGGTGAACCCTGGAGGAAGTGCCCAGCCCCCACCTGTTGGAGCGGGATCTCTTTCGTGGAAGCGCTGCGCGGGCTGTGGGGGAAAGATTGCCGATCGCTTTCTCCTGTATGCCATGGACAGTTATTGGCACAGCCGCTGTCTGAAATGCTCTTGCTGCCAGGCACAGCTCGGAGAAATCGGCACATCCTGCTACACCAAGAGTGGCATGATCCTATGTAGAAACGACTACATCAGGTTAGACACTTTTTTTATTAATCTCAATCTGCGCAAAGTCACAATCACAACCATATTCATGCGTTTGAAGAACGTGTCAGCACTGAGGTCTTTTTGTGTTCATGAAGGGCATTCTTTCAAGTTTCTTGAGATTTCTGATGCGCTTGTGAAATGAATTTTAAATGGGGTCTTCAGTAATGTGTTCTGATCTTTTTGAGGATAGCTTAGTTTTGCTCGGCTGCTTTGAAGCCAAACTTCAGATGGTTCATACATCTGGACATTATGACAGTCCAGTGACCACATGAAATGACATTAGGCATGTAATGATTAGATGAAGTGATGGTTGTCAAGAAAAAAAAAGATATGAAGGAAAAAGTTACAAGCCATCAAGCTTCTCACGGAGCAGAGCGTATTTTCCATTGAGAACATGTGTCTCGGATTGTGCCGTCAGCGGCCCTCGTTAAAGCGCGCTGGTTAAACCCTCAACGGGACACTCTTAAAAAAGAGGTCAAGCCACTGACATGTTGACAGAGCAGAAGACGAAGGAGATTCTTTCTCCAGAACATCTGCAAGTCTGCGGCTCTCGCCATATTTCATCCTTAAGCTAAAGGAGCCGCGCTGTGTGCGTGTTTGCTTTACGAGACGCTAGAAAACTCGATTGGTAAGGCAGAGCTGACCTTCGACTCTGCTGGAATTTAAAAGAGTTTTCACATCCTCTCGGCCATGTTTTGTTTATCACAAAGAGGCCATTTAATTAGCAAAAAGACCCTTTTTAAATATTTATGCAAGTAAGTCTGACACCCAAAGCGGTGGCTGGGTGACGGCCCGGCAGTCTCACTCAGCTGATGTGGATGGCCTGATTTGACAGGCTGATCCTTCAACACCGTGACCTCTGCAAGGGCAAACTGAAAACCCTAAGAGACCTCCAGAACTTCTCGCATTGAGAAGTTTGAAGCCTTCTTGGATTGTTTCTTTGGTTTTGAGGAATGGAAAAACAAAGCGTGAGTGACTTTGATAATGGAATGCCTATATTTTTCTCGCTAAAACAGGAAGGCCAATTTAAAAGTTAATTCTTAAAACGAAGTATCCGTGATATATCTGCTCTTCCCGCCAGAAAAGAGTGTTTTTTGGCAGAGGTACAGTCATTAGTGAGTATTTACCTTGGCATGCGCTTCGCCCTGGATAATTCAGCGAAGCCTCACACTGACACTGCTGCCGGCAGGCTGGAACAACAGGTGTCAACCAGAGCAAACCTGAGACGACCAGTCCAAATGTGAAGAGTGCCTTCACTCTTTCCACTCCACCTGATCTGAAGGGATCAAGTCTACAAGACTCGCCGCTAGATTTGGGCCTGTGAGCCTAATTAAAACGAGCAGGGAGGGAAAAGTAGCTACACCTTTCTCCTTGTAATGAGAGCGCGTCGGGCGGGAGAACGGAGCTAAAACGCAGCTCGCGCAAGCCTGTGATCTGAGGAGAGATAAGAGAGAGGGGAAAAATAACATCTGACAGTGAGTCCACACAATTAAAAGCTTTAATTAGAGTCCCCCTCCATTTTCCTTTAGTCCTGATGGGTTTTATCTAATGAGATCTAGTGCCTGGCTCCTATCCGCTTCCAATGACGTGTCCGAAATGAATGAGAGCCACATTGCAAACAAAACATTTAATTAACCAAATTGGCTTTTGAGAGAGCTGGAGAGCAAGGGAGAGAGAGGGAGAGAGAGAAGAGGGGATTATTGCGAAGGCCAGTCCCCTTAGGGGATTTTAAAGGGGCCTC
>NC_136886.1:18373671-18441124 GCF_949152265.1 Phoxinus phoxinus
GAGAGAGAGAGAGAGAGAGAGAGAGAGAGAGAGAGAGAGATTAATTTGGGGAGTAAGCAATCATGTGACCATTAGGTTGGGGGGGGGGGGGGGAGACTGTCCTTTTAATTGAATAGAGCCAGGTAATTAAATGGCACTTTTCCAATAGAACGTGCTAGGTAAATCTAATAGTTGGTTATTTAATATCACTTTGAAGTCTGCCCACACTCAAGCACTATGACAGCACGGGAGCATGTGAACTATTAAGCCAGGAAATACTTGGATCTCAGAAATTAATTAAATCGCATGCAATTTAGGGGAAACGTTTATCTTGATTTGTCATAACAGAATTAATTCAAGGCCTTCAATCCACTTGGGACTAGATCTGTTACTCTGAATTAACCGAGTGTCATTTGGCTGCTTTCAGCTCCCTCCACCCTCCCCGCTCTCTCCTGTTCTCTTTGCCGTGAAATCTCCCCCTGCCCGTCCCATCCGTCCTTCCCTCTCTCTCTCTCTCTCTCTCTCTCTCTCTCTCTCTCTCTCTCTCTCTCTCTCTCTCTCTCTCTCTCTCTCTCTCTCTCTCTCTCTCTCTCTCTCTCTCTCTCTCTCTCTCTCTCTCTCTCTCTCCCTCTCTCCCTCTCTCCCTCTCTCCCTAATGTAACATTGCCATTATGCAAAGCCCTACTTAAGTATCAATATGGCCCGGTGCTTTTAAGGTGCTTTGGCTGCTAATGTTGAGAGGCATTTTTATAATGGACTGTGTTGCAGAAATCATTGTTGTACCAACTTACATCACTCCACTCAAAAGGTTCCGCTTAAGAGGCCGAGCTTCTGCCAGATGGCCCAGAACAGCCCTGCTAGGTTGTATTTTACCTCACAGTCGGTATCCAAATTAAATCCTCTAGACATCGCCTATGGAGCGCAGACAGATTTCTTGTCTTGCTCTCGCAATGAAAGACAGTCGTAGATTGTAGCCACTTCTTTATTCCGCCTGTTCCGAGACAAGTCAATAAATCAGCATTCTGCGATGTTTCGCTGACAAAATCCTCCTCCTCTGATTGATCAAAGGGCTGAATACCTAGAAAGTGAGCAAACTACAAAGGAGAGGCTGATTTGAGAAGAAGGAAGCCAAAACTGGTGGTGTCAATGCAATTAAAGAGTCCCTTGGCTTTAATTATGGTGACCCGTGATATCGCTCCCCTCGTCAGCACCAGAGTTCAATGGTGAAAGAGACCATTAGAGGTGAGGAGCAGACTGATAGCAACTTAATTGAGCACCTAAAGCCTTCAGGCCTTTAAATCAAATGCTATCAGCAGCCATCCCATGCTCAAATAATTAACCTGCTACGCTGCGTATAGAGCGGCAAGAAAATAAAAAGGTTGCCTGGAGATGCTTTACTTTTCTTTCTTTTTTCTCTCTGAAAGACAACGGGGCAATTAAAAGGGGAGCACACTCAGAGCCCAGATCCCAAATAACACGTGTTTGTGAGCGAATTTAGGTGCGAGCGCTCTGGGATTGTCGAATCAAGCACACGTCGCGGCTCGGCAGATTGCTTTCTCAAGGCCGGGGGAAGATGTCATTTTACAGGTGAATCAAACTGCAGCGTTTAAAGACCCACCCCCCCCCACCACCCCTGACATTTGCCTAGCATGACTGGCCCATCGACGCCATTGAAGCCATGCTGTTGTCACAAGCCTACAGCTAATTACGTTTGAAATTGAGTTTTGATTGAGCTGCTCCAATCGATGCCACAGCCAAATTTGTTTTCCCCTCCCCCCCCTCCTCACTCTACATCCGCCGCTGAAGAGAAACTCTTAAAGCTTCACTCGCTCGTCATGTAGTGCCCTCAATAAACGGCACATGCATATGCAAAATGTCATAGACGACAGCTGTTTCTATGTCGGAATGCTATGTTCTCATGTGTGTAGTGATGCTATATCGGCATCCGCACAACGCACATTATCGGTTTATGAGTTGAAAGTGTTCTGAGGGTCGCAATCATCCTTGAATCTGTAACCGTGTACACGTGGAACACGCTTGCAACGTTTCCTTCATCCCTTTCCTCTCTATCCTTTTTTTGGCCTTTCCCCATTTCTCTCCCTCTGTCCTTATAACAGTCTCTTTCTTTCTTGCTTCCTTTCCTCATAGTCCCCCCCCCCCCCCTCTCTCTCTCTCTCTCTCTGGAGCTTGTCAGAAGCTGTGGTCTTATTTGATTGCATAGGAAAAGTGCAGTGATAGAGCAAACAGCCAGTGAGATATGATGACAAATGGGTCCAGATCCCAGTAAATTACTTTCTGCTCAAATCGAAATTTCATTCAGTTTGTTGCTCGGCAAGATGAAGTAATCTAAATTGTGGACTCAGAAGGCAGATAGAAAGGAAGCAGGAGCAAGCATTTCATTATCAAGAGACTGAGAGAGAGAGAGGGAGGGAGAGAGAGAGAGGGAAGGTTAGAGACGAAAGAGATGAGCAGAAGCAAATCTAAAGTGTTGACACCATGATTGAAAAGGTTAACCCATGCACATTATATATCAACCCGGGTAGCCGAGGGTTTCTAATGGAAAGGCGGCGGTGACTGAGCACTCGCTTGAGTCCTAATGGCAAATGCGCTGTGTCTTCGCCTAGATGTACAATCAAATATTCTTAGGCCCTGATTGCTTATGTTCTAGGTTATTATTAGGTTGCAAAAAAATGAACACCAAAGGTAATACTTAGTCCCAGTGGCAGAGGCTTTTGGAGGACAGGATGCAGGATTTTTTCATTTGGTTTGCTGATATTACTATGATTTTATTTTTCCTACATCAGAATATTGAAGATGTAATTTGTTCTGCTTGCGTGTTTGAGCGAGAGACTGAGAGAGGGAGAAAGGGAGGCCTGGGTACAGGATTGGAATGATTTAACCTGTCCTTGCAAGGATTTCATTGTTACAGTAAAACAAGGCTAAACAGGTTAACAAACCTCTTTGATGCACACATAACTATTCATTAGTGTCGGTGTTAATAAGGACCACGTGCATCCAGTGTGTTTTATTTAAAATGTCAGTCACCAATCATTTGATGGTTCTTTCATTTATTCACCCTAAATAGTTCTAAATATGACCCATATGACTTTCAACTGTGAAGCTCAACAAGAGAAGTTTTGAAAAATATTAACGCTGCTCTCTTCCATACAATGGTGACTGTATCTCCAATAATAATAAAAAAAACCCCAGAAAAAATCAAACATTATAAAAATCACTCACACGCTACAGTATTTACACTACCATTCAAAAGTGTCTTTTAATTTTACTTTTTATAAATTAATACTTTCATTCAGCAAGGCTTGATAAAATGTGACCGTGAAGACATTTGTAATGTTACAAACAAATTGGAACACTTACAAATACAACTTTTAAAAATGTATTGGTAGATGTTGAAATTACCATTGACTTAATACATGCTGTAGATGTATTGTTCATTGTTGGTTCATGTTTAATAATATAGTTACTAATTAGTTGTTATAATTAATTACTAAACTATTACTAATTACTAACTAATGTTAACAAATGAAATCTTATGGTTAAATGTTACCAAAATGTCTATATATATATACACTGAAGACTTGAGTAATGGCTGCTGAATATTCACAATTCAACTTTCACAATATTACTGTTTTTACTATATTTTTGATTAAATGCTGCATTGGTGTGCATGAGAGACTTTCAGAAACATTAAACTATCTGAACAGCCCCCAACTTTTTAATGGTTATATGTTCCAAGTCTTCTATTCAATCGGTTTGTTTAAAGAAAAGACTGAAATGTATTTCTTTTAAAGTGTCATCAATACAGTGAGGACTTTAGTCTTTAAAGCAAACAGATTTAATTTGTGTGCCCAGGTCACACTGTGAGCGAAAATAGATCATGTCAATGAAGGAGATATTGGTCATGAGATAATGGTATGAAATGTGTGTTATGATGTTTGTCTTTGCCCACAAAATTATATTTTTTTCCCCCGCATTTTGTACTATCTTAATGAATAATCTTTGTTCGTAGTTATTCATTTAATTTTTTTGTTCATGATATTTTTTGGCACTTTTCACTGATGGTAATTTCTATCATGCTCTAACATTCACACTGTTTTGCTAACATGTCTCTGTGTCTTTTCACAGGTTATTTGGGAACAGTGGGGCGTGCAGCGCGTGTGGTCAGTCCATCCCGGCCAGTGAACTGGTTATGAGGGCACAGGGAAACGTCTACCATCTCAAGGTAACCTTTAATCTTTAAGTGACCACTGCTACTCTAAAATGAAATGCTCCACTGCACTCCAGAATCCTTTCACAGTCCATAGAGTCTGTTTTTCAATTATTGTCTTATGGTGTTGTGTGTTTGCGTGTGTGTATGTGTGTATATATATATATATATATATATATAATACATATATTAGCATATGATTGATACCAAATCAAAAATATTGTATGTGAATTTTAGTCAGTATTAAATGCGCATGTAGATTCTTGAGAAGAAATAATGAGAAATTAATATAATGATTTAACCTTTCCAGAGATTGATCAGAGATCTGATGCAGGGAATGCACTGAGGATTGTGGGTAATGGAGTCCTTTTTTTTGTCTCCTGCAGTGTTTCACATGTTCTACCTGCCGGAACCGGCTTGTCCCTGGTGACCGGTTTCACTACATCAACGGCAGCTTGTTCTGCGAACACGACAGACCCACAGCACTCATCAACGGCCATTTGAGTTCACTGCAGACTAACCCTCTACTGCCTGACCAGAAAGTGAGAGCCACATTCTTTCTGCTATCAAATTTTCCGATTTTTTTTCTGATAATAGGTTTAGCATATATCCTCATATCCAAACACGCCATTCAGTCATTAACTTATCACAATTATTGCTTCTTATATCTGTTTTATTTACATAATGTAGTTTTAAGGAACAGATATCATTCTGAGCTCCCATAGTCAGGTCTGGGAGACAAGCGTAATTCGTCCTGGCTGAAAGCTAATTTATCACAATTATTGTTAACTTGCTGAAATGAGATCAGAGCAAACTCGATCTTTTTAGTTACAGGACAGGTAAGGTGAAAATGATTCCCTCCTCCCTAACCTTGACACGGTCATATTCAATACTAATTATGTATAATCCATTCGCAGTGTTCCACAAGATGTAAACCATGTCAAATTCTGTGAACACAAATCTATATTTACCCAAACTACATCACTTTTCTCCTTAGATAAAAAAACACATCTTATGTTATTTCTATATCTAAATCTAGTCTAATTTTTACAACAAGACTTAAAATAAGACAAAAGCTAGCTGGCGTCAAGCATTCTGTCCCATTTTCGTCCATGTTTTCAACTCCACAATTCTGTCTGACTATTTGCTCATCCGACGCTGCACAGCAAGCTTTAAATAAACAAAACCAGACGGCAAGGAGGCAAATTATTTACCTAATTCCTCTTCTCGCCTTTGGGACCGTCTGCAATAAGACTTCATTGTGTAGTCAGCCACCAGCCGATTGTATCACTCGGCAGCACTGAAAATAACGGCTCAGTGACACATAATCAGTATTGATATAGAGACAACGGGGATGTGGGAGCTCGTACGGGAGAGATCGGACAGTTGTCGAGTCTCCTAGTGAACATTTATTTCACCTTCAACAGGAAAAAGATAGTTTGAGGAGAGATGTAGCGAGCGGGGGAAAGAGCTCCATTAAGCTCAGTGCTCTGTTAGAGGCCTTTTAAGGCATCGTCACTTTTACAAATTAGCTCCAAGAGCGTGTTGCGTTTCAAATTGAAAGCCTTTGCATTATCAAGCTTAATTTTAAATGTCTCTTTAAGCCCCCATCCTTCCATTTCCTTCTCCTTCCTCTTCCCTGCTCTCGCTCGGCGGCTGCCACTGTGTAAATATGAGGCCTCATTGTTTATTTATGTGCCGACATCAATTGTAGTGAAAACAGCTGAATTATTAATGCTAAAATGCAATCTGAATATTGGCCTCGCTGCTTTAATTATAGCGGAGAGAGAGTTCTTAAATACACCCAGATGCCCCTCTTCACCAGCAGGAATAGAGAAGGTCCACGTGTCCTCAGGAGATATTTAAACAGTCGTATTTTGGCTTGATACAGAGAGATTCGAATCGTTATTAAGAAAGACTTAGCTCGGCTACTCACTGCAGTGAAGATACACCGTAATGTATGATATCGCTGTGCGTTTTCTCTGCTCAAATTTACTGTAGCGGTTTGTGCAATTCTCCTGCTTCTCCAAACCTATAGAAATGAGCTGGGAACCGAAACAAGCCAGTGCAGAATGGTGCACGCGCAAGAGAATGAACACTTCCCTAGACAGATAGGAGGCCTCGTCCGGCAGCCATTGTTTTTATTATGTGCAATTTCATGGTGACATAATTGGTGCTGTCCGTGTCCACGGCTGAGGACATTTGATGCTCATTTATTAAGTAGCTCTCCGGCTTCTCCCTAATCTCTTTGTTCAGGACAGACAAATTACATTTCTCATGCTGAGCCTGAACCCAGGGGATCCAAACCTTCACAGCCTCCGTCTCTTTAATTAGCCCTCCAATGTGGGGTGGCGTGGGGGGCTTGCAATTACTATTACAGTAGCCTGAAACCCCTTTGTAACTTGAGGTAAGACGCGGAAAGCAAATTGCCCCCCCTTGAATGTTTAAAAAACAAAAGGAAGGAGAATGTTAGGGCGGAAAAAGTTTGCCATGACTGTCTGTGAAAGCAGAACACTGGCACTTGGATGTTGGGATAATTGTCTCGGCTGCGCAAGAACTTAGCACCCTAGGGACTGTGGCACATCATTGTTAAAAATGAGACAAAAAGAGACTAACTTTACAATATGTGCTTAAAATGCAGAGGAAATAGGGCAGCAGATGGGGTTGAAAGCCCTTGCTGATCAATAAGTTTAGCAGGGGGGGCTTTAGCAGAGCTGGCGGTCTTCATTTAACAAAAGAATGGAGTATGTTATTTAAGAGGCAATTTTTATGACTCTATTTAAAGCTATTTTGTATGATTTCAGAGAAGTTGTCAGACTGATAGTCATTTATATATGTATATATATATATATATATATATATATATATATATATATATATATATATATATATATATATATATATATATATATATATATATATATATATATATATATATTATTATTATCTCACTTGAAATTTGAACTTGAATACACCTCTAATATGAATAATGAACATCAATTTAATGTCTGTAAAACAACAAACATTTATTTAATATTTCATGGATTCATACTTTTGGTGAGACCAACATGCAAAAAAATAAAAATACACAGGAAATATCCTAGAGAGTACCCATGCAGACCTTCATTACTATCTATGTGTCAAGGTCAATAAGTCTCTTAAATATCAGATCAATTGACCTTTTGTGACAAGATATAATATATTTATATTATAATTAGGTTTGTAAAAAAAAGTAAGGAAAAAGCGTAAGAAATTATATCAGTTTTTATTTGATAGTTACACCACATGACTTTTCATTAAATTCCATTAAAATCTTTTTTGAAAGTGCTGCACAAATTAATAAATTTCAAAGATCTTGGCACGTTTTATGTTTCCTTTTCTTTGTCTTTGACTAAATGTATCATTGAACCATTTACTGGTTGTAATTTTTTCTCTGTTTAAGTGTGGCTAACAGGTCTCTTTCTCTTTCTCTCTTTGTTCTGCAGGTGTGTTAGGACGTATAGGTGTTGCTCAAAGCAGGATGTGTGCCTTCATTTCAGCCCCTAGCTCATTGTCACAAAAGACCTTTTGGATCGGACCCCATCCCACTCCTTTCCTCAAAGCTCCGCTACTTTGAACCAGAGCGCCAAACTCAGGCTTGAGCTTCACCTTGACCTGCAATAGTCAGAGTCTCCCCTTTCATTCAATTCTCGCCCTTTACTCCAAACTCCTGAACCATGGATGGAAAATACCCATGAGGAGGAATACTGAGGACTCCATGAACTGATCCCAAGGGACTCAAAGACTGACACAGAGAGAGACCAGCCGGAGGATGTTGTTTTGGGGTAAAAAGAGACAGGAGGGTGACATTAAAATGACAAACGAAGCTGATCCACTGCAGCGTTTTTTGAATCTGCTTTCATAACACTTGTTTGAAAATTTAGTGGGGGAATACTGACTTTCTTTTTTTCCTTTATATTTTTGTCCTACCTTGTCTATTCTCCTTTTCTTCACAACATGGTATCTTCTCTTTCTATATTTTAGATGTTGTAAAGGGAATGTGTTTCATTTCGGATGATATAAAAATCCTGAAGACTGGGTTCAAAGAAGTATCCGTGGCTTTTTTGTGGAAATCAAATCATGAACACTCTTGGTGTATTTGTAAAACTACCATGTACAGTATGTATGCATGTAAATGTTTTTGTCCCATTGTGGCTACCGTACATACAACACAGCAGCTAAACCTGTTCCCTTTCCCTCCAACCCGAAATCACGCAACAAACAAAAAATGAAGCTCATAGCTGTCAACCTATAAATGCAGAATGAGAGAGAAATCTATTTGTGATATTTTCAGAGACATTTGCTCCGATATGGTGTATTTAATTAATAAAAAATGAGATTAAAAACATTCCTTTTTTAATCCTATTTAAATCGTTCACTGCATTTCTGTGTCGAAGATTCTTAATTTGAAATTTGGCTTAAAAGTCCTCAAGTGAAAAGTGTTTTTAGGCTCGACGAAGTACGCAGACTTCTGTATGTGTTTTAAGCACCATGTATTTACTTTGGGTTAGTCCTAAATCTATCACAGGTGTTCTTGTCACTCTGTCACTCAATATGAATTATGTACAGTATCTGAAAGAACACTCTACATCCAATTTTCCATCAGGAGACCAAAGGATTTGTATGATCGCAGCTGAGTTTCTCTCGAGAACGGTCCTCATTAGCAAAACTGCTTTTTTTATAAAAAAAAAAAAAAAATGGCGTCATCGTGGACCATCTATCCATCCCTTAATTGTCTGTCCGTGTTCTTATGCAGTAATTATGAATGCAGATGACGGGGTGGATAATTGAACATGGATAAACATGTATACTTTCTTCTCTTTTCATATGAACATGCTATTCATTCCACGGTCCTTGTAGCGGACGAGGACAGGGGGGTGGAAATGCCCCTTTGAAGATTCAATTACCGCAGGGGGAGAGAAAGGTGTTGCAGCTTTTTGGGCCCGGACTGAATGGGCTATTTGCAGAACAAATCGCCGTTTGAAGCTGTTGCTCGACTTAATGGGTATGAAGAGGGTCTGATTTGCATTCCCAGAATGCCCTGTTATAATCCGCACTCAGTTGTCAGACAGGTGGACGGGGAGCATGGTGACAATCTTTCATCGTATCCATCATTTTTATAGCACTTTATTACAGCCTGTGGCAAGGTCTAAAACTGTATCTTCATTAAATCGCAAAGAATATAATGTTTAGCTCATACACTTTTTAAAAATAAAGGGTCCAAAACGTTTTTATACAGCAATGTCAGATGTCATACATACTCCCAAAGAACCTTTCAGTGAACAATTCTTGAAAGAACCCTGTTGTTTTACATTCTACTAATTATTAATAACTTAGCAACAATATCAACTAACTCTCGTTTGAGTATTATTAGACTGTTAAGTTATGGTAGAATAACGTAGAATGGCTTGTAGTTGCAAAATTACTTATAGTCAATAGAATGTCTGTTTGAGGACCATCACAAAAAAGAGTTAGCAGATGTTAAGCACACTAATGCTATAGTGAGAGTTAGTTGACATGCAGTTATAAAGTTACTTATTTCGTAAGTTGACCATCGAAATGAAGTGTTACCCATTGTATAATCTAAAGAACCTTTTTCCACTATAAAGAACAGAAAGTACATGGATATTAAAGGTTCTTCATGGAACCATCGATGCCAAATTCTCCTATAAGAACCTTTATTATTAAGTGTGTAGTTGAGGAGATCTTGCTACAAAAACATTGTTATCCATATACTTACTGACCTGAAGTGAAAATGTGCAACACAATGTTCATATGTTATTGCTGAGAACATAATTTCCACATTTTATAACATCTGTTGCTCAAACCTTGTTGAGTGAGATGTTTAAGAAGACTAGAGCTATGAGAGCGCAAAACATCTCGATGCGCCGTGTACAGTTATTTTGTGGAAATACACTTTGAATGCATTTATTAAAGCAGCATGGAAAGTGTAGTCATAACAGGTGCAAGAGTTTGCCTTTTTTTCTCAGTGCATCAGGAATTCAAATTAGCCGGTCTAAAAACACAGCCATCTCCTAAGTGCTTTAGCAGAGTTTGCCTCACTTGTAAAACTCGAGGAATGTCTTTTGGTCTCTTTTGTAGAGAGACTCAAGCTAAAGTACATTTAAATAACTCTCAACCAAATGATTCCAGAGGAAAATCATAGAGCTCCAAATGCTTTTTTGTGTGTTTGTGAGTTTAAAAGACACGGTCTCGTTGCGAAATCATAACAGTTGTCTGCCGATCGGTACAAATGCTCATCTAACCTTCAAGTTTAAAAGTGTCCTCTAGTTATTTTTACTATATGGTGCCGCTATAATGTGTAACGGATACAGGATCTCTAAAATACTTTTATGAGCAACAGGTGATTGTAGTCCAACAACAGTTGGCGTTGGACAACAGCTCTTCTAATTTCAGCAGAAGTAACAGTTGTGATAATAATTACATTGGTCGCGATGATTATAACATATTGTCATTATTTTCAAGTTATATTTAGACACGCTTTATACTGTGCGTAACATAGCTTAGATACTTGAAAGCAGCTAGCTTGTTTCACTGGAACAAAGGTCAGACTCACATCTGTTCAAGTAATTTAGTGTTTTAACTGCAAACACGAGGGCCATGTATGTGACAATTATCTGCTAATGTTAAAGCAATTACCAGAGTAAATTGATCCTAATAAATGGAAATGAATTCAAGATTTCTCCAGCATTCATGTTTTTCCAATTAAAATGTTCTCACGTGAAAGGGCTTTGTTTAGAAATTGCATACATACCGGTATACACAAATATATATCATCATCAATATATATATATATCATCTATCTTTTTGGTATATTTAATATACTGTATATCATCAATCTTTTTGGTATATTTAATATACTATATATCATCTATCTTTTTGGTCTTTATCTGTTTAGCTCAGCCTTTATAGCTGTTGCTGCACAGAATATATGCAATTTCATGTAAAAAAAAAGTTATGTTCCATATGTTTATATTTAATATATTTTATCTTTAGCTCTGCCTTTATTGCTGTACTTAAAATGTGGCGTGAATGAGCAATGTTAAAATGAAACTTTCATGTTTTCCTCTCCCAGAGCAAAACTCGATGAATGGTAGATAGTGAGCCACATATTTCAAAAAACGTAATTTCTCCACTCATAATCCATATGTCAGATGTGGCTTTGATGTGGGGCAGAAGAAGGCGAGTTAATGGAGCTAAGCCACCACAATGGAGCCAAACAAATGGCTTTTCTGCTCAGGGAGAAACAGGTCATACAAAGCTTCCCTTTGATTCAAAATGTGTGTTATGCAGAACATAGACTAGTGAAGAGATAAATAGTTTAATTAGAACTTAAAGTCAAATTATTGGTCGGGAGAGGATTGTTTAAATATAGTTGAATATAAATGGAGACAATAACATTCCTGATGTTCCTGTTGAAAGATATGAATGAGAGAGAGAGAGAGTGATAGGAAGAGAATATCTTTGCAGCAAATGAATAGGCTTTGACATGTTTGGGCCTGTAATGCTGTGATATTTGAACAGGTCACAGCTTGCTTGTTGAAGACAGGGTACATACAGAATAAAAGAGAAAGGATTAAGTATAGGAGGAAGTTAAAAAATATATATCACAGCAGGCCTTTTCTTTGATGGGTGCTGAGATTGTGATATATTGTTCTGTGAATAGAGGTGTGCAGTATTTTAGAAGTGGAGTGTCTATGTGGGGACCATACACTATGTATTTAAATAAGACTGCTGATTAAAGAAAACAAACAAACAAACAGATAAAATAACTTTTAATCAGACACCATACAAAGTGCATGCACAATTTTTGCTTCTTGCTCGATTTACTTAAAATATTTGAAACAAAATTTTTGTCACAATTTCATTGTGTACAGTCCATTTTAAATTTGACAAATAGAAGTTAACTTAAATAATTTGCCACAGGAAACATTTCTGTTGATATTAGTGTATAGCATTGCTGCAACTTAGTATAGCACCATTTTTAATTCCCATCATGCTTTGTAATGTGTGGAGTGATTACCCAGACAGCAACATAGTATCGGCCCAGATCCGGTCCACATCTGGTACACCTGGAATCCACACAGCCTGGATGTGAGCCGGATCTGGGCCAACACTATGTTGCTGTCTTTTCTTCCTCATGCTTCCCTGCCCAATTCATGTATGGTATTAAAACATGCTTGTAGCATGCTAACATGTGCTATTGTTAGCTGCACGTAATTAGCTTGATAGTAATTAGCTGCAAGATTTTTAGCTGGGTTGCTTCTGATAGTTCACACAAAAATATATATTTTTTGTCATTTCCTCACCTCCATGCCGTCAAACTACTTTGGTGGTAACACTTTGGAATGTTCTGTCATTAATAAATATAACTACACACAAAATGAGTAATGCAATATTCTAGTACATTCTAGTAACTAACTAACAAGAAACATTGATCAATTAATGAGTAAGTAATAGCGCACAGCTGAATGAGGTACTTCACTATTAGCTAATCAATAACTACTATTGTTTTCATACCTCCCAGAGGGCTAAGAACTACTATAGCCTACAAGTTCATAATTAATGTGAATAATGCATTATGTATAATTCATTCTAAAGATCATGGTAACCCTCTAGTAATTAGCTATTATGAAGTAGGCCTATTACCAAATACTTCCGAAGGAATTACTAATTATTATAAAGTGGAAAGCATGATAACATGATAGCCAGGTCATGTTTGTAAATGCAAAGTTGTTCTCAAACAGTTTACC
The DNA here is from genome assembly GCF_949152265.1 of Phoxinus phoxinus. NCBI lineage: Eukaryota > Metazoa > Chordata > Actinopteri > Cypriniformes > Leuciscidae > Phoxinus > Phoxinus phoxinus. The sequence continues at coordinate 18,386,692 of NC_136886.1, forward strand.
TGGATAAATAAAGGTTAAAAATAAAATAAAAAATAACTATCTAGAAATGACTTAAGTCATTGTACACTTTTGAGTTTTTTGTAAGTTACTGTGTTACTCGTTTATTCCTGTGTAGTTATGCATTACTGATGGAGAAATATTCTAAAGTGTTAACACTTTGGTTGTTGTAGCTACTTCACATAATCAACCATGACGTGATGGGTTTAAAAATGCATAATAATATTGTAACGAAGAGGTGAACAATATAACACAATTCAAATGTTTAGGTTAATAGCCCTTTTATTTAATGCAAATAACTAATTTTGTGAGTGTTTAATAGTGCATATAATATTTTTTTTCTCATTTCATCAAACAAAAATACAATATAATGTATATAATAATAAATATATACATAATTATTGGATTTACCAAAAAACGACACATTTCTAAAATATTAAGCAGCTCAATTTCTTTCAACATTGATAATAACAAATGATTATTGAGTAGCAAATCATCATATTAGAATGATATGACACTGATGTTGAAAATTATGCATTACCACCACAGGGATAAATTACATTTAAAATACATTAAAAAAGTTATTTTAAATTGCAATAATATTTCACAACATTACTGTTTTTATTGTATTTATGTTCAAATAAATGCAGCATTGGTGAGCATAAGAGACTTCTTTCAAAAACATAAAAAATCTTACCGACCTCAAACTTATATTTTTAAAAGGATAAAGAAAAAGGCAGACACTCACAACATCACAGTTTAAACATTCTTTATTTGTGTAATAGTTGGCAATTAGAGACGCTTGTAAAGATTACCAAAGTGGAAAAAAAAATACTGGTTTTTGACGTATGGGATGTTTGGTCAGGTGCCGAGGCTGATGTGTAAATGTGTCAGGATGGGTGTAAACTATGTGCACTTAGCTCTGTCATTATGTAAGTCAACATTTCAGCACTATCAGTGCACTCATCAGGAAGGAATGTGGCACATTTCAAGCCCATTTCAATGAGGAACACGCAGAGTTTTTTTTTTTTTTTTTCAATGTCTTGAACTGACAGCAACCGCAATATAGTGCCCTCTCGATTTTAAAATACACATAAGAACCAAAACATCTACAATCGTAACACGATAATTGAGAACATTCCAGAGAGTGGGAAAAAAAAAGTAATGAAATAGCAAAAGTAAGCAATAGTTCTGACGGCTAGGATCCAAGTTTCTCATTAGGCATAAAGCATCATGGTACTTGAGTGGAGCTGTGTTAAAACAGCCCATATTGCTCTAAAAGCCCCAGTCACTCTCCAGGCCGGAGCTCTTTGCGAATCGTACATGCATTTACCATTATGGCCAGCCTCATACAACTGAACTCTCTCAGTCATTAATACAGCTCCAGCCAGCTGGCTGCGATACTCCCGGTATGTCCTTTTAAAAGACATTCTCTGGAAAAATATTATCTCTCCCACTCCAGCCACATACTCATATTATGGACATGAATAATTAACCCGTGGGTTCAATAATTAAACACGTGTGAACATTGTCTTCTCCTCCGAGCATGTTTTAACACGTAAAACCCTCCGCAAGGTATCGATGTCCAGTCCGTCAAAAGGTCAACACTAATCAAGGATGCCACCTTGTGAAATATTGTATCAGGTAGATTCACGGGCCAATGAAACGACCCGCAGGTGAAACCGAGATGTCTGAAAGACGTGTGAAATCTAGTTAGTAATTGTACTGTTTCAACTGCCTTTCCGTGGCATCTGCAAACAACTTTAAATAGAGCAGGGGCGGAGGTGCTCAGTTACTTAGCGGGGTGTTCGATAACACGAAGAGGGACATGCAAATATTGGTAAGGCAATTAAGGCTAGTCTTGTTTGCCCTAAAGTAAAGGGGTAACCCAATCCTGGCCATTATGGGTGTGCTGCTAACGCACTTGTGAACGGCTCCAGAAGGGCATGGTTTCTCTCAGCTAAAAGGGTTAGCTTCTGACGACGAGAGGGCTCACTTTTCGTAAACGGCCTTCCTGTCCGTCATGTAAATGCTTGTGTAATGCGATGAGATTGAAAGCACCACCCTTTCGCTCTGTCCTCCTATCCCCCAGGGGCTGACAATGGACTCTCGGAAAAAGCGCATTTAAAGGATACTTCATTTTTCCGCTACACAAAAAGAAGAGACTCACCTCCATTAGTAACTCTGCTCCCTTTTAACTCTCAGAAAGTCTCGACTCACCTTGACAGGAGCCGCAATAAACACATGGGGCTCCGCACACAAACAAGCACTTGAGACACACACATACACACTATTAGGTTTTATCTTCCAAAGTGCAAAAGCATTTAACCAAAAGGTTAATGGTGTCATCCTGAAAATGATTCAACTATATATTTTTGGATTGAATTTCACATCTGCTGCAATGTTATGCTGTTTCTTGATCTTTTAAAGTAATAGTTAATTCAAATTCTCTCATTATCCGCTCACTTGTATATTTCGGTTTGGTAACACTTTACTTAAAGCCTTTATGCATAATGCATTATAAAAGTATTTTTTAATGCATTAATTATGCCATGTAATGCACCTTATAGTACATGGTTTTGTGAATGACTGTAACCACAGTTATAATACATTTATAATACTTATCTGATTATTGAACAGACCTTTAGAAAGTATAATGCATTACAACACATGACAAACAACCAATTTATAATGCATTTTAACTTTGGTTACAATTATTTATGAAAAGACATGCATCATATCGTACATTATGAATACCTTATGCATTATACATTACGGCTTTAAGTAAAGTGTTACCTTTATTTTTTTGGTAACACTTTCTTTTGATGGTCACCTTCAGACATTCTGCATGTTGACTATAAGTATAACGTAGCACCTACATGTAATCTAACTCTCATTAGAGTATTAGTAAACTGTCTGCTTAATATCTGCTAACACTTTATTGTGATGCTCCACCAACAGACATTGTATAAAGTAACTTTTCAAGTACATGTCAACCACTTGTTCTACTACCCCTACCCCTAGCAGCCTAATAATACCCAACTAATACTCTAATGAGAGTTAGTTGACATGTCTTTAAAGTTGAACAAATGGTGAAATTCAATGTACTCATTGCTGATTTACATGCACTTTCCATGCAAAAGACTTAAAACATAACATACAATTCATATGAAGCACTTTTATGATTCTTCTTATGGCACTTCGCACCCTTTTTGAAGTTTAAAAGCCAACACTAATAGCAAGAAATGTTTCTGAAGACTGAAAATTAAGCTTTGCCATCACAGGAATAGGAATCCGTTATTTTAAATTCTAAGAATAATTCACAAAGTACTGTTTTATTGTATTTTTGATCGAATAAATGCAGCTTTGGAGAGCAGAGTTGGCTTCGGTTACACCTTGTTTTTAAGGTGTCTGTCTTACAGTGTAATTATACATTCCAGTACTGAATAATAATAATTAACTACATGTACTTACTATAGGGTTAGGTTTAGGGTTTGGTTTAGGGTTAGTTGCATGTAATTATGCATAATTTAGAGTTATTACTACAGTCACTACATGTGACGTGTAACAAGAAAACTGTAAAATGAAGTGCCATACGAGACTTCCTTCAAAAAATTAAAGACCTCACAGTCTCTTTCCCAATTCAGAGGGGAATGAGAAAAAAAAAGAAGAAAAAAAAGCCATGACCAATCCATACCGGGGCCCAATTCAGCTATTTATGGCAGTGTGTTTTCTCAGACTGGGCTTCTGAAAAGCCTTTCTGAGCCTTCACTCCCTTTGGAGCATTCAGTGAGGGAATGTGGTAACAATAATAATGCATTAAGCCAGTCGTGGCTCGCGATAACACTCAGTGCGCCATCTCTTAAGTGCTGGGCTGGTCGGTCAGCCCCTGAAAGCATGGCCGGCTGCAGACAGACTCCTACAGCGAGACCAAAGACACATTCACAATACGTTCACAATGAAAAGGTTTCATAACCGCCATCGCTATGCAGGGACTAAACCGAAAATGCCAGTGTAAAGTGGGATCATTTGAAGTTTAAACTTCCTCTGGGTGTTTTTACCCGTGTACGTGTTTTTGTGTGTATATGTGGGTGTGTGCATCAATCAGATCCCCACTGAGGGAAATAAATACACTGGTGTTTCTGATAGATTTTGCACTGCGCTTCGATGGGTAACTGCATGTGTACGCCTCCCTGATGAAGTGCAAGAAAGGCCCAGGCTGAGAAGCCCGATCTAGAAACCTCAGCTGACGTGTAGAACATTTTCCCAGGATCTCTTCATCTAAAGCTACCCACTAATTTCACAAATTAGCAAACACCACCCAGAACATTTAAATATGAAGCAGCTGCAGTATCTAGTTAGAGTAGTAGTATTAGAGGATTACTCATTTGCATAGTGCAACAAAAGGAGGAAGTAACCAAGCTGTTTAAGCAGCTTAACTTGTTACAAAATAAGTAACAGATATTGCAAAGAACACTTAATTAATAATTCACAAGAAAAAAAAGTGAAAATAAAATGACACTGAGGCTCAGTGTGGCTGACCAGGATGGAGATCTTTCTTCTGAGCTAAGAGAGGACGGATGGAGCCAGAGCCCCTGAACAGAGGGCTGAACCTTCCATAAGAACAGCAAAAGGTCACCAAATGCTTTCATTAATCAGCCAGAGTCAGCTTAGATGTCGAAAAGACTCCTCGTTAGAAATTCTGCAAGTCTTCTTGTCTCTCTAAGGACACTAGAGGATTTTCTAAGAGCAATTCAATTCCCAGTTCAGGGCTAATGTCACAGGCTCCACATTAAGTGCAGAAGGCCCCATAAATTAATAGTTCTTGACATTTCTTTTTTTTTAATTCTTGCAAATGTTTTATTTGTTATATAAAATCTGAATCTTGTACATGCTAAATTGTTAGGAAATATGCTATGTGTGTAGCTCATTGCTTTCAATGGGTATATGCTACTATATGGAATGCACAAGGCTTTATCCTTGCAGCTATATCAGCAATATCTGTCCTGTCAGTGTGTTGTAACGATATTCACTGTAGGAGAGTATAAATAACCCAAGTACTGTTTTTTTAAATCCCAATGAGAACAGATACAAAAAGAACAAAGACTTGGCTGGATTTGATAAACTAAACTTGAAAATGAAACATAAAACTCACCAACAGAGGTTCTGTCATGACAACTCTCTGAGTGTTTGGCATGGTAATGGATATGACAATGTTGGATGTTTGGTCAGAATAAATCTGCTACGCTGCTGCTGCTTTTATTGCTGCTGATGTGGCAGAGCAAGTACATGACTTGCTACTGCCAATACATACATGACACGCTGCTGTGAGCAAGTAAGACATGCTACTGTACAATATAGCGTACATGAATCACCCGTAGCAGTAGTAGATCTATACAGGTGGAGATGGGGAAGGTGAAGGGTTTTTAAAAGTGTGCTGCACTGCTAAGGCCATGCACTCTAAAAAATGCTGGGTCGTGTCAACCCAATTTTGGATAAAATATGGACAAACCCAAATGTTGGGTTAAAAATGTAATGTTAAAATTTAGCCCAAAGGCTGGGTTTGTCCATATTTTACCCAAAATTGGGTTGAAACAACCCAGCATTTTTTAGAGTGTGGAAACGATCTGAAGAGAAAACACAAAAGTGGCACCAAGTCCACGCGCCTGCGTACAACCTTCCTTCTACTTCTCTCCCAAGTAGACTTTTGCGTTTTTACCGTTTAGACGGGTGGAGCGTTTTTAAGATTTCCACTCTGGAGGGTGGTTTCACTTTTTTTGCGTTTTTAAGCCCCAAAAACGCCGTCGCCGTGTAAACGAAAGGCACATCCGATCAAATATTTTTACGTTTTCACCCGAGAGCGTTCTCGTGTAAACAGGGCCTAAGGCAAATGCTACCCATGTATTTGAAGGTTGAGCATGTGAGCTCATTGGGTGCTGATACAGCAGGAACCAATCAGCTGTGCCCTATAGATAATGTGATTACGTGCAGGTTGAATTGGGTCCTATTAGCCTGCGCCATCTAGAGTTTCATGACAGAACTTTGTATTTACAATGAAGCTAGACCAGAGAAATTGGTTACATGAAGGCTATATATACACACAGACTGACTTAACAAGACACACCTGACAGCATGAAGGTCCACCAATCAACACAGCCATCAATGGACCATAAGCATATTTTACTAAAATATATGAATAAGATTGTATTAATTCATATGAATTAGCCACCAAGTTGCCAAATAAAATAGTTAGGCCTACATATTGTCATGAAAAGAATGTTGGAACAGGACATGACTTGGGAGAACAAGAGGGGAAAGGGGCTCAGAAAATGTTGAAAGGACTGCAACCTATATAACCCATATGAACATCACTTCTAATGCTAGGAGAGCAGATGCTAACTGCTACACCATAGCTTCAGGATGGGCTTCCTTCAAATTAGGCAAAAAGTGAAAGTAAGACCTGAAGTTAATGAAAACATATGAGAGAGAGAATGGAAGATCATATAGCAAATTAATGCTCTGCTTGAACAAGCAAATTAATGCTGTGCCTTAACAAGGCATTAATTTAGCCAGCTTTTTCAATCTTACATAAAAAGCAAGAGCGGAGGAAAGGAGAGATAAAAGGCGGGGGAAAAGAATAATTATCTCTTTACCTATTAATAAAGCATTTGAAATCAGTTCTTTGGGTTTCTTTCTAAAACACTGCAGCTGAGAGAATGTGTTGGCAGTGACTAATGTTTCACATTGTTAAATATATCTATTAATGATTTTTCTAGGAGGCTTTGAAGTTGAGACCATTAAAGAGCTGTAAATCACCAAACTGTCTGCCCAAGAGGCTGCATGAGTTTCCTTATCTCTGCAATTACATGAAGGGGAGTGGGATCTGCTTAGGATCTATCTGTCCATTCTCATCTCATCCCACACACACACCTCTTAGTCTCCGACCTGTAACTTATATTCATTTCTCTTTGGATGCCAGAACTTGACCCTGCCTAAATTCCTTAACCCTTAATGATTTTTCCCAGCGATTAGTGATAACATATTGAAGCATATGATGCCTTGCAAACTCCCATCTCATTCAGTTCAGTCAAGACATTGCTAACTTAAGATAGTATATTGCAAACAAAACCACAAAACAAACAAAACACATCCATTTTCCAAACTTCTTGTCCTAGAGTTGCTAACAAAATAAAACAATGATTTTTTATAAATATCATACATGACCACAATGTATCTATGCACAACACATTTCAAACCTTTCAGAAAAAGTATTTAGATCAAAATGTTAGAAACATAAATCAAGTCAAGTGTTTCCAAAACTTTCTTTATGATTGTGCATGCATTTTGGGAGTTGTTGTGTGTCAATGTCAATGGAAGTCACAGGTTAAGATATAACCCAATTTATGGTGTATCTGTACAGCATATATACAACATTTCTTTCAAAACAGCCTAAGGACTAAGATCCTGAGGAAAGAGTGGATCTAGTTCAGCTAATGCCTGCAGTGTGGGACAGTGCCTTACTGAGGAGAAACCTTGGATTAAAAGGACCAAAAGGATGGACGTCACATACATTTATTAATTTAGCAGACTAAATGTGACATAAAACATTTTCTAAATACATAGACACTTGTCTGTCCATATCTAAAAAGTTTCCTCCCAATTTTATCTTGACGGAGAAGTGCATAATTGCAAAAATAATGGTTTTCAGTCTGGTTTTCCCAGAATACTACCCTGCCTCTCATTGGTCGACAATTAAATAGTCCCACTCCAAACTCATGCCATTGGTTAAGTCGATGTTGTTATATTGGGTTGGTGGAGATGCAGAGTAACAAGCAAGCCACATTCTTCACACTTTTCATATGAATGGCTTACTCAGTATAGGTGTCTCTGCGTATTTGTCACAGTCTAGTTTGGTTTTCTGTTTTTGCTGTGTTCATTTCCTGTCTGATTGTCTCGTGTGTTATTGTGTTATTGATTTGATTTCATTACCAAGTGCAGCTGTGTTCCCTCGTTATCTGGTGTATAAGTTCCTGTGTGTATGCCTTTAGTTGTTTGGTCTTGTCAGTGTATACATGTGGTGGGTGTGCATTCTTCTGCCTTCTTTGTTGTGCATCTTGTGGATTATCGATTAAAGACTTTGTTTGAACTTCATTTGCCTTCATCGTGTTGATCTACACCACCAGAGTGTAATAGAAGACCAAACCAAAAAAGGGATTTATACTGAGGCGACATTTTTGTCATTTGTGTTTTGACTTTATTTTTCATCACCATGGACATAGTTTGTTTGCTGTGCCTTGAGCAGGGAGATCGCTCCCTCAAGGGCCATTTGAAAGAGTTTCTAGATATCGCCCATCAAACACGCTTCCCGGACGACTCCCTTTGTACATTTCTCTACACATGACGTAACACCATTACAAAGGCCAAGTTGTCTGAGGAAGAATCTCGAGGGAGCTTCGCCGCATATGTGAAGGACCTTGAGAGAGCTTCGCAGCAAATCCAGAGTGGGTGCTGGATTCCTGTGTATCTGCGTTCTTCGTAAGCCCAGCGAATGACGACATCAGACCCAATCCCAACCCAGTGCCCAGCCTAAAACCACCCAGCTGCACAGAACATTTGCCTGAGCACACCGCAGACATAGAGCACAAGATTCACGAGTCTAACCCGATGTGTGACCAAGGGTATGGAACAGAGCCCCGTCCACACTCCCACCACAGAGAGTCAGTTTCTGTTGACTTTAATGGACAGGTTTTTTTTTTTTGTATTTGGAGAGGAGGATTCCCTGCGCCCTTTGATCCCGCCTGAATCTTCATCTTCATTTTCAGACCTTTTAGCCTTTCCCAGCCTCCCTCTCCCACCTCCTCTCCAAACGCCTACCCAGGAATTATTGTGGTCCCTCATCAGTCCCTCTGTTCCTATTCAGCCTATTTTCCAGCCCTCAAACACTCCGGCTACCCAGTCTCCAGTGTCTCCCATCAGCCCCTAAGTTCCTCCTCAGCCTACCCCCAGTGGCGCGGATCCACCGCGGGCCTTCAGTGAACCAGCTCCTCTTGGGCTTGGGGATCCAATGGCTCCACCTCGGCCCGTCGTGCTGACTCCTCCACCTTCGATCCTTCCTCCCTCTGCTCCAGCAGGGCCCATCAAGAGTTTGGCTCCACCGGGCTCCTTCAGAACATTGGCTCTGTCTGGGTCAAACATCGCCATCACAAAGCCACAGACTTGCGGGTCATCAACTGCGCTCCGCCCCTCCACCCCTTCGGTTCTGTTTGACTCCGCCTACCCTCAGACCCAACCTCTGCCCTCAGTTGCTCCAGTTCCACCTTAGCCCTCCGGGTGCCCTGCTTCGAATTCGGGGGGTAGTCGCTGCGGCATGTCACGATCTCCTAAGCTTCCAGCATCGTTCCGCTCCTTTGGCTCTCTGTCTGTGCAGTGCGCCCCACCTTCAACGGCTTCGTCGTCTCCACTCGTTCCCAGGGACCCACACCACTTTGGCTCCTTCCTCCATCAACACCACCGTGGAACACCGTCCTGGCTGTGGCCTGGGTCACCAATTGGATCTTCCTGCTCATGGCTGACCAATGGATTACTCCTCCACCTGCACCACCCTGGACTTTTTTAGTTCGTCCCTGTCTCGGATTCCCGTCCTCCATCAAAACATCCTCTAATCAGTGAACTGTCAGTGCGAGGTCGCGCCTTTCCGGGAGGGGTGTACTGTCACAGTTGTATTCAGTTTAGTTTGTTTTTCTGTTTTTGCTGTGGTTATATCCTGTCTGTTTGTCTTATATGTTTCTATGGTTATTTATTTGATTTCATTATACCTTTCAGTTGTGTTCCCTCGTTATATGGTGTATTTAAGTTCCTGAATGTCTACCTTTAGTTGTTTGGTCTCGTCAGTGTATACATTGAGTGTGCATTCTACGTTGTGCATCTTGTGAATTGTCGATTAAGGACAAAAAAAGAAAGTAGTTCCTAATCATCATCACAGGGCTTTCAGGTTCTTTGAACACTATCTCAGGTTGATTGTCCGTCTAAGTTACCAAGTGCTTTTAATTCTGTGGGATGCAGCTGTGGGGTGATGGATGTTAGCTGAGTGTGCACTAAAGGAAGAGACCGTCATTAGGCAGAAAACAGAGCCTTAACCACAGCCCCTCTGTCTGGCATTTCTTCCCTTTCACTCCTCCTGACCTTTACATATAATTAAACATGTAGTTCAAGCAGCCTCAAATGGACCCCAAAGAGGTTTCTCTTTTGCCTGCGGCTTATCCCCTTAGAGCTCATGCTTATATATCTATTTTCTTCTGTGAGAGTTTGCAAGCTGGCTCCTGGTAAACTGGAATAACTGTTTCACAGAGGAGTCAGAACGACGGCGCGTGAGCTGGAAGCTGGGAAGCAGGTTTGTTTAGGTGCACAAAGGCAGACTGCAGCCTCCCTTGTAATGAACACAGTCATAAATATATGCATGCCTCTAATTAGCCACTATGTCATAGAGGGTCTGGCGATGCTGCCGGTGGTGGGAGGAGAGGAGGGGGAGGCAGAATTAGCAAGAGGCCCAGGATAGAGCTTCCATGCCGGGGTTTGTGAGGCGGCGCTGGCCCTGGGTGGAGGGAGATGGCCTTTGAGCAGATGCTACTCCTGGTGTCAACTGGCTGTGCCCTGATCGGCAGCCGTCTGTTAGTTAATCTATTAAGCTTCATCTCGCTGGGGCCTGCTGGGCACAGGATCTACAGGGTCTATCTAAAAAATAATAATTAGCAAATTTCGCAAAGAGACATTATATGTTTTTTGAACTGTACCTGACGGACACATACATTAATTTATTTATTTATCTCTTATACAACATTTTCAGTTCTGGTAAATAAGTGAGGTCAAAAGGCAGCTGTTTTGCTTTGCGGGTAAGATAAAGGCAATATTTAAGTTACAATACAATGAATGCAATGGCAATGTACAATGTACAATGGCGCTTTTATCCTTATGGGATTTTAGAACTTTCCTAAAATATTTTCACATTCTTACAAAATAATACTGTATTTAAAAAAAAATCAAGGCTAATTTCAAAGCTAGCATTTTGTGTGACCTATAACTGTACACAATTCAATAATATATTCAGAATCTTTGCATTATTTGACAAACAGCTTTGGAAATTTGACACAATAAAAATATGTGTGATATCAGTGATATTTACCTTGATTTTCCATCACATTTATTTAATCTCAAGCACTGACTTATTTATTAGTCATATAGTGGAAATTATGCTGAGGAACTGAGGGACTGTAATTTATGCGCAATAAATGGTGAAATGTTTAATTATTGTATTCTTTGTTCAGATTATCATAGACTTTAAAATGTAATGTAATGGATTTTCAGGTTTTGCATGTAATATCCTGCTCCAAAAAGGGTAAAACAATAAAATCTGTACACACACATACACACAAAACATTTGAAAATTATATTAAAAAATGGTTTCCAAGACAGTGTTAATGTGACCTTCATACTGTATAACATGAAGAAAAAGTTGAACTATAGTTTTAGTAAAAATCAACCCCTGGGATATAAAGTGCCTTGAAGAAACACCCATGTCCTATATTAAAGAAACACCTAGATATGTATATATTATGCTATTTAATTAATGCAGTGTTCATTTGCACCTTGATCGTGTAACAGCTAAAATGTGACTTTGATAAAAACCCAGGATAAGCATTCAAGCATACCGCCAAGCATACCGAGAGAGAGAGAGAGAGAGAGGGAGAGGGAGAGGGAGAGGGAGAGGGAGAGGGAGAGGGAGAGGGAGAGGGAGAGGGAGAGGGAGAGGGAGAGGGAGAGGGGAGGGGGGGGGGGGGGGGGGAGCAGTGCTGATGGACCTGCTTCTTCTCTCTGGCTTCATGCCAGATCACAACTCAATCTCATCCTGCCCAACTCACACCAAACATGGCCAACACTTACAAAGATGAGAGGCAATTACAATGATTACCAAACATCTCTTACAGGAATAACATTCCCGAAACTTATGATTAAATCTGAAAATATGCCTGATTGTGATTTTGATTAGTATTAGAGGAAAAATCACTGGTTATGGATATAAGTGAGACCATGTCTATATTAGCAACAGTCATTAACTACTTTAGCTATTAGTTGGGATCATCTGATATTGGCCGACCCAGTGAGGTTACATTTTTTTCAGATGGAATTATAAAGTGCTTCCTCTTTAATCAAATGAGACACAACACATACTGCCCGTGCCTCGTGGCAACAGGGTTATTTATAGTCCCCGAAACCCAAATGACCAGTTGGTTTAATTTAATAGCAGCCAACAGGATTATACACAGAAACAAATTACCTAAGTGGTGCTATCGGGCAACCAAAATCTTTAACAATAATGGAAACCATGGACATGATGTCTAGCTGTATTATTTCATTACCGCACTTGGCCTCTGAATCTGTTATGCGGTTACCAAGGGGACATGATGTGTAGCACAACATGCAGTTGTTGGCCCAGAGGGACAAATTGCTCTTCCCAGAAGCAAGAAGGCCCTCTGCTCCTCAATTTGTCAGGAAGATCCGGGTCCTGATGGGGGGTGGGTGTGAGGGTGGAGATTCAGACCCCCCTGAGGGACTCCAGACGTCTGTCCATTGGCAGCTTCTGCCTCACATGTTGAGGAATTTGCAGCCTCTTGGTTCTCCCGCACCAAAAGTGTCAAAGTGTCCAAAACCACGCAGAGCGATTGAGACTACATCTACACTAATCCTTGAAAATGCATCTTTTAAACATTTTGGTCTTCCATCCACACTGACACCAAAACAGTCCATTTTTCCTGCAAAAACTGAGCTTTTTGAAGATGCTCTCCCAAGGGGAAACTTTGAAAACAGCATTTTCGCATTATAGTGTGAACTGTGAAAACGGAGATATTTGAAAACGATGATGCATGTTTTGTCATGTGACACATATTGTACAGATATATATTTATCTTTATAACGGTATGTAATATTCACTTTCACAATGCTGCTTAAGATAAATGTCACTTTGTTCAATCTTCATACATTCCTGCAAAGATGGCAAAATATGAGTGCAATTGAGTTTTAGGCCATACATGGAATGGCGACTAAAATGATTGTGCCTGAAAAATAGTGTGAGACGTGTATTATGTCTGGTTTCTCTAGATCATCTTACCAAGCTTTATTTGTTTCACGCACGCTCAGTAAGATGATTTTAGCTCTTTCTGTTGTTTCAGCATGGACGATAATTTTTTAGAAAATGTTTAAAAATGCTAGTGTGGATGGAGAGTGTTTTGAAACTAAGTTTTCAAATGTATCCAGATTAATGTAGACATAACCTGAGTCTTGATATATATTACATTAATTAAAGAAAAATGATGATCTACTGCATTAATCACTGCGATCGGACCAGTTTCTTCCACCAAGTACACGCATGATACTTTACGACCAAAAGCACAGAGGAGCGTAAACGTACCTTTTGGAGAGTGCCGCCCAGACATACATGACTGAATTTAATAACGTTTAATCTCGAAACTGCGTGTGTGTCATTACCGGAGCAACCGATCGCAGGTTTGAGAGTGTGGTCAGCAGGCCGGGGGAGAGAAAGGGGCTCCTCTCACTTGAGCGATTCTGCAGCATTTAATCAGATATCGGCGAGAGGGCCTTCAACCGACACGGAATGCTAATAGACGTAGCTCTAAATTATTTTCCTCTTTAAAAGAGTTGTGCTAGTGACATGTTGTTTTTATCAAGGAATGCAATTATACTTCAGCCTTAATATCTCAGCACTTGTCACAGCCCGGCAATGCTTGCCAACTGCAATCAGAAATAACTCTGTCCCTTCAACTTAATGAATAACAAGTACTAGGCCATAAACTTGTAGTCATCCTCTATCCAATCACATTGTCTTGAGTAATTAAAATGATTAGCTTAATTAGCTTAATTAACTAAATTTGACTACAGGACATGGCCATATGGTGGAGCAAAACAAAGATGGGAGCTAATTAAAGTTAAAATAATGCAGGTTTTAATTAACTCAACCCTTAGGCATCAACATTTTCAAATTTATCCAAGCTGATAATTAAAAAGTCCTCTTGCCCAAGCAACATTTCTTCTCTGAGCTAATTAAATCTGGAAATGAATTAGCAACATGACGCTCCAAATATTAATTCCTGCTAGAAGATGACTTCACTTTCTAATGAAATTAATTAGGTGCACTGGACTTTGAGTCCGACTCAGGCTGTGTCCATGAGCGCAGACCCCATGTAATCAAGTACTGGGCTTTGGGCCCCAGGGCGTAAATTTACAATTGTAATGAACACTCTTTAACTGTGTGCCTCTCTTAATATACCAAATGAACATGTAGATCTATTTATGCCAAGGGCATCCTCGTGTTGTGCCAGAGCGTTGGTAGCAGTTAGTTAAAATAGCTTTTTAAAACCCTTTTCTTTTTTCTCTCGCGTTGTGTTTGTGCGTGCAGTCGAAATGGCACCAGATGTACACCAGCGAGTTTGATTTTGTGTCTCGTCTGTGTGTTGTCGGAATGCTAAAATACGCGACAAGGCAATAAAACCATGTTTTATAAAATCTCTTTTATCTGTCGTTTCCCTACACTCAATTTATATACTCTGGCATATCTGTAAAACAAACTTCATTAGCTCACCAATAAAGACACTAATTAAACACAATGCATTGTTCTCTTGGCTCTTCCTATCTTAGAAAAAAAGAAAGAAAGAAGCAGCATAGGAAGAAGCCATCAAGCTCGAGATGTCTCCTTTGGAAGGGCATCATCAAATGCAAATGCTCCTGTTTGCGAAGGGGTGACTTTTACAAGCGCGGGCATGAATAAACTATTTGATGGCGCAATATTCCAGCGCAAGACATCAGCTGCTCTGTTTCTTGCCTCTTTCACAGCTTCAGACCAAAGATTTGCATAGATACAATCTCCAGATTCAAATTACAATTTAGACTCATTCCGGAAAGCCGTCACTGTATCTGGCATTGCTTATCTCTGTGCAGAGGCTCCGAGAGGACAAAGTGGATGTCTCTCAAGGATTCCTTTGAATTTATCACCCTTTTTTGAGTGTTGTTTTATTACATTTGCCATCAGTTGAACCGTGAATCAATTTAGCGACACAATGCGCACACCCAGCTGCTAAGCAAATAGCTAGATGACAAGACAATATTTACTCGAGATTGTGCATGATTTATGGAAGGCCTTTGTGTTTTTTCACCTAAGCTTATGTCTAATAATTGTCTGCATTCTTGGCCAATTGTGAGGCAGCTCATCTAGGTGTTATCCATCACTGTGGCAGACACACAATTGCAGTGTCCAACACAAAGAGCGTGACCCCCTTAATGTGCTTTGTCAAAGCAATCTGCCTCGAAATAATGGAGACCTGCTTATCCATTCTTTGAAACGTTATCTAGGGACAACATACTGGGAGACCTTATTTTGTAGTCCCACTGACCACAGGAACTGTATGACTTGGGAACTTGCTTTCTTTGTGTTTAAAAAAAGGTTTACATGTCAACAAGTTTCCCCCATCCTTCCACAACTTGCTCCTGGACCTTTAATGCCCTATTTACACCTGGTATTAAGATGTTTTTTGTTTGATTGGATCACAAGTAGACGAGGGAGACACTTCTCATTTACACCTGGTGTTTTAATCCGTCTCTTTTGTCGACTTTCGACCACTTCTGTCTTGATTTCTTCAAGTAGAGGGTCTATGGGGTGGGTTGTAAATGTATGGGCTTTTTCAGATATTTCGATCCAATGGACGAAATAAGCTCACGTTATTTACATATGAACATCCGAATTTAGATGACGGAAAAATATACGGAGAGCAGCAGCTTTTGTTTCTGCTCTGAAAGCCGCAAGACCACGCTGAACGCTGTGAGTGCGGGTTAGACACCAACCAAACTTGGGTCTTCAGTCGACAAAGTTTAAATCCCATCTGGCTGGCGCGCTTCCCATAATGTTTACACGTTAGGTCAGTAGGCGGAGAGTAGGCGATTTTTTTGTGGCTGTTCGAAGGCATTCTACCACATGAGCATCTACACTACGACACTAATGTGTTTTCGAAAGTGGACAAGCTCAACGCGTTTTAGACCCCGTTTGCATCTGTATTTATCGCCATCCTCTTGTTATCCGATCGACCAAAACGCATCTTGATACCAATTTGTAAATTGGTATTAATTGGGCCTAATAGGTAATAATGTGACACAATTGTTTTTAATTGATTCTAAAACAACAAAAAAATGCACTTCACACTTACAATGACTTGACTAAACCTCTTTTAAGATGAGCATTTCTTTATGACAATTAATTGTGATATGTCATATTAAAATAAACAATATTTGAAAAATATTAGTTTTTGAAAATCCTTTGCTCCTCCTGCAGATTCTCATAACAATGGCAATAAGGCTTTTAAAATATCTGAACATTTGACTTTTTTTCATCAAAATATATATATATATATATATATATATATATATATATATATATATATATATATATATATATATATTATATATATATAAACACTTTTTTGGACAATGATTATGTTGTGTACACAAATCCATTCAAGGTAGGGACAAATATGTTATTACTTTTGACTTGATGGTTACACCACAGTCATTCATTACATTTAAACTTTCCTGAAGATAGTGTAAAAGTTTTCCAAAACCATATATGAAATCAACGTGAATATGAAGAGTACATGGCACATGTGTTTTAGATTTAAAATAATAATAATAATTTTCCTTTTCTATATCTTGGACACTCTTCTACGACATTGGCCCTAAGACATTTACAAAATTGAAATAATTGTGTTTACATGATCTTCCACCACTGCTCAGTCAACACAAACATCAAACGTTTCTGAAGAGAGACTGCTGTTTGATTTAGTGATATTTAATTTTTAATGCATTCTGGTGGCGAATTTGATGCGCTATGCAAATAATTTCAAATACCATTACGCCGCGTGTTGACAAGTATAGCGACAATCCTAGAACTTGTGTTCACGCTGAGCAGTGTAAAGCCAAAAACATGTGAGAGCAACACATTGGATGGGACTTACAACAAGCTAATAAGATCACCCTTAATGTTATCTAGTTCGAGACATTAGTGAATTTCAAATTATAGGTACAGCTGCCTCAAACTTGCTATGTGCCCCACACAAATAGAATACTTACATCAATCAGGCTGCATGTGAAGGGCCATTGGAAGCTAGTTTGATGCTTGTTAGGCCCCACATCAAAGACGCATTGCATGCCCAAAAGCCATTTAGGTCCCAGGGAGCCAGTCCTTCTCACATCTCCTCTGCTCACTCTCATGTAGTTTCCCCTGCTTAAAAACCATTAAAATGGAAAACATCGTCTTGATTCCCTCTCTTCAGTTTTTTTTTTAATTTTTTTATTTATTTAATAGACTCGCACACTAAAACTAGAGAGGGATGGTCTGCTGGACTTAGAACTTGGTAAAGAGGAGCCCCACTTCACTTGAGAAAACACGAATATCCACCATAATTATTGGGGCCAAAGGGGGTCTGAATGTCAACAAGGTGTTTTCAGACTTCCAGACAAAAGCCTTGGAAAAGCAAAAGGGCTTTTGATTATGTTTCTGTTTACAATGTGACATTTCCAGTGATCTTTGGTCATCACTCAGGGCATGTTTAGGCCGCTGCGGATCTGCGTCAACTCCACAAAGGCACAAAGGATTAATCAGAATGAATGCGAGTGTATGCAGACTCCTGCTGGGAGCGAACGGAGGCTACTTGTGCATTAATGCAATGTTAGAGAAAGAAAAATAGATTAGAGGCATCACAGTCCAGCTCGTTCAATCAAATATTTAGCTTGGCTCAAGTTAAAGAGGGGCGGGGGCGAGAAACAACTCGTGAAATTATGGAGTCCAAATTAAAAGCCTGATTCATATGCACTGTTTGTGTGACTGTCGGCTGTGTTGATGTTCAGATCTGAGGGTTGATCTAGCCGTCCCTTTGTGATGTTCTCTGCCCTAACACATTTAAGTATGACTAAGATCAGGTGGAATGGACCACGGCAGTGCATTTCTCCAGCGATTCCTTTTATGACAGTTCAATAGAGCATGTGCTTGCGCTGAACTTTAAAAGGGCATTAAAAATGCTTGGGGCTCTCCTGTGGTGAAGCCTTGTTGAATATTTCTAAGTGATGCTTTTGGAAATGGAAGAGCTATCGGTTCTCGCTCGCTAGGCCCATGAGTCCATCCTGTGCTTTAATAAGTTTGGATAGCACAAAGCGCTCATTCTCTAGAACTGTATCGCATATACCTGGCGGGAGAGAGGTTCCTGACGCAGCTCTTCGGCTAAATGAATATTGGCATTAGACTTTTGGTGGAACCTTCCCACCCTCAGGCAGCAAAGGTCAGTACATGACAGGGTTAAAAGCCCTCTCTTCCCAATCCAAACTCACACCACTATAATTACCAACGGAATGACTGCACAAAGGGAGCAAGAGAGCGATGCGAGGAAATATACAGCATATAAAAGTCTGTCTCAAAGCAGAAGATAAGTTCTTATCTTAATCTACTGACTCCACTTGCTTAATTCATCAGACTGGACTGGTAAGAAAGAAAAAAAACTGTTTACTGGTTGCCAGTGTTAATAGGGACATTTTTTAAGTCTCGGAGATGGTTCACAAGGTTTATTGTGGGGAGGAGGCCGGGTACTTTGGTCCTTCGAACGATTGGCGACAACGACAATGTGAGTTGCGTTCCTCGCAAGTGGTATTCCTGCTAAGAGCCACTAATTAGCGCCTTATCACCCGCCAAATAGCTGCTCGCCACAGACAGAATCGGCCAGTTAGAGTATTTATAGGGTGGCTCCTGTGACTAAACGTTAAGAGTGTTCAGAAAGTGTTCAGCCTGTGCCATGTGTTGTGGGGTAATGCGAATTGTGGTACACATAGCGGAGTTTCACACCCCTGACAAATCTTACCCCACTTCAAAGGAATATTCAATTCAATTTAATTCACATTTATTTGTATAGCGCTTTTCACACCACATATCGTTTTAAAGCAGCTTTACAGAAAATGCATGTGTCTGCATTACAAGAGTGATCTGTTATCAGAGGAGACTGTGTCCAAGTAATGAATTTCAGAAATGCACATATACAAATCACGCAGTTAGTTAACAATGTATTAATTGAAACTGTGTATTAATTTAAGGCAGAAACAATGAGCTCGTTGAAGTAATGCATACATGTTGTTAACAAAATGATTAGGATATATAGATTTATCTAGGCTCAATGTCTCAATTTAAAGCATCTGGAATAACGTTGAATATCATAAAATTGTCAATTTCATTTCTTAAAAAAATCGAGGTTGTGGTGAGGCATTGGAGTTAAATTGGGCCAATATTTGGAGGATTCAAAATCAGAAATAAGAAGCTTTTGATTTTTTAAAAGCAAAATTATTTTATTAAAACTGTATTATTTGAGCTGTAAATATTTTTTTAAAAGATTTTTTAGAGCCATTACATTGTCATCGCAATTAAATAAAGCTGGATATAACTTTACACAGGTTAGTTAGCAATTATTTTTAAGGAAAAAAACAAAATATTTTTTTGTGGAAGATCAATATTATACCACAAGTTCTGTCGATCGATCTTGACTTGTATTGAGCCTTGACTATTTGTTAAAAAACAATAAGGAAAAACATTTCTCAAAGGTATTGTTGCTTTACTGCTGCAGGCGAGACTGTGGAGTGCCATAATCAAATGTAAAAATAAAGAAAAGAAAAAAGCATCTACACAGGAAGACAACATAATTAAAAGAAGATTTCGGTCAAGTACTAAACAAATTCAAGAATCATACTCTTCTCAATCACTAATGATAATCGCTGTTTTAAAAGAGAGCAGATTTGCTTTGACCTCCCTCACCTCTCAGCATTTGCTCTCCACCAGAGCCAATTAAAATCACACCAAAGACACACTTTCTCATAGCACCTTCCCCCTTAGCAACAATTACTTCCTGAAAGTAAATAATACAACTCCGTTCACACCCCTAAGCATGGCCAAACAAATGTTCCACTGTCTGTCCAACTCTTTAGCTGATGGTGGGGTTGTTTTTTTTCTGAACGCGCTGACTAACTCATAAGATCACGCACACACAGTCTGTCTAATTTGCAGCACTACGAATTAGATTGGTGACATAATGAGACCAGCTGCATCTCTGTCGGTCCAGAACGTCTACAAACACACAGTCCAAAGCCATCGCTGGACCAGTACTGAAGAGGTAAAACAGAACTAGGAAAGAAGAAAAGGAACTGAGAAATGTTCTGCTTCAGACAAAGGATAAAAAAAGGTGTGAGGGCAAATCTCTTAAGATTAATTTGAAGCTCACTGGATTGTGATTCAGTTTTTTTAATTAATTTTAGAATTATTTTAACGGCATTGTTAATGCATTCCTAAAGGGATTGAGCTGCTAGCGATTTTTTCCCCCTTTTTTCTTCCTTTTTTCAAGCAGTGAACAAAAGCTCTACACATCTCTCTTGACATTCACACAACTCTAAATTTGCCGGTGTCGGCGTGCAATCGTTCATGTCGGGTGAAATTTGTCTCGCTAGAACACCGTGTTACTTGGAGATGATTTCTGTGTTCGGGTGAGACAACTTGACAGAAAATCTTTGAGATTTCGGGAATAATAATGATGGAAGCAGAATTAAGTGAGGGGTGTTGGAGACTACATCCCAGCACTTTGAGATACTTTTAACATATAAATTGCTCTTCATCCATCCACCCGCTCTGTTAAATCCATCAAAGCTGCCTGCAAAATGACACTGAGTTTGTGAAGACATAAAAAAGAGAGAAAAAAAATATCAAAGAAACCACAATTTCACAATCACCTCCACTTTTTAAAGGATTCATCCAGAAAATGCAGCACCCCTGCCGTGGTCCAAGTCATTGTTGTAACAGAGGTGATATTATAGCAGATGAGAAATATCGCCACTCAAAGTCTGTGTAAAAGCATTTTTCAGGGTTTAAGCCCATCATGTGTCTGTGTTAGTGACGATATAGGGGTAGAAGCCTTAGGACCAATACGCTGATCCTCTTTCCCTCTAATGTGTTTTGAAAGGGCAGTTGAGCTCCATGCTGGAATGAGAGTGACATTTAGTTTCAGTCCCTCAGACACATGTTTTTGTCAGATGGCCCACACAGCGAAGCTTCTGAAAAACTAGATCATGCTGCTAAAGGTACAGAAATCCAAATAAAACAGGCTGGATATTTTAAAGTCGTCTGGATTTATGGGGCCTGAAAATTTCAATAACAATAGTCATTCAAATAGACCCCACTTGTCAGTGAACGCTGTACGTGAGCAGGAGAATTGATACAAATAGTTTTTAATTCAAGGGAACACCGGGAAAGAGATTACTGCAATAAAACATTGGCGATACGGAACAATGAGCAAACAAAACAGGAAGTATAAATACACAGGGTAACAGAGGGAACTAAACAGGAACAGCTGAACCTGAACCATGTCTTTCACATATGAATTGTAGGACACAGCTTTTACTACTTGACAATTTCATTAATGTCCTAGTCGATACATTTTGAAGAATGTCCTCGCCATTCTTTCTATTCCTGTGACAATGAAGCCTCAAAAATTATGCAAAATCATTTGATAGCTTTGTCTCTTTGTTCAATGACTGCTATTTTAATATTAATTTGTCTAGTTGTTTCTCAGTTCCTGTGTATTTAAGTTCCTGTTTCCTTTGTTTCCATTGCCATCTTGTTTGTTTCCATAGTTACCCTTATTTTTTACCATGTCAACTTATCACCTCCACCTGTCTCTCATTAGTCCCTTGTCGTAAGCTGATCCTTTGAAGATCGCGTTCGAAGGCTGATTGCATCACTGCTGCGCGACAAAGGCTGTTCTAATTTAAAGGCTCCTTCAAATGTGGCCTTCTTTCCCATGAAATGAAGGATACAACAGATGGATCATTCATGGTCTTGCCTACCCCAGAATTCATTGCACGCCAGTGATGACAGGATTTCTTTGAAGATAAATTGCCGAATTACACTTTTAAAGATAAGTATTGGTTTTCAGCTTACTCAAATATCTAATGATACAAAAAATATACTTTAAAGCGGCTCAAATGTTGCCATATCTTACTAAGATTTTTGTTTTCAGACAGTTTAATATAACTTAAAAAAAAGACTAGTACAAATGTCACTCATCAGGCGACAAGAACAATTCTCCTTAAGCTAGACCGTACCAACAACGCTCAATCCGACGTTCGCAGCCTTTGAAGTCCGAGTCCTTCGAAGGATGCAGCCTTTGAATTGGGACACAGCCTTTTTGTATTCTGTTCATTGTCTTGTGTTAACGTTTTGTCCTACTGTGTATTAAATGGGATTTCATCGTTCAACTGCATCAACACATTACATATCCTTAGTGAATTTCTTTAAATTTCATATCAATTTATTTAATTTATTCTGCGGAACATAAAAATATGCAGTACCACTTTATTTTACAATGGCCTTGTTACAACTCAAACTTAATATAGCAATAACAGTAAATTATGCATACATCCATGCAGTGGCGTAGGTTTGATTGTGAAATTGGTGGGGACGGGGACATCAATATATAAATATATTTTAAGTTTTGATCGAAATTATTGCTAGGGATATATCAGTGTCACTGGATATTGGTAGGGACACGTCCCTAGCGTCCCTACTAAATTCTACGCCCCTGCATCCATGCAACTAACCCTTAAACAAACAACAATCCTAACCCAAAGGCCTGTTCACACCAAAGACGATAACTATAATGATAAAGATCTAGCTCTAAAAGTCATTCTAAGTATAAAAGAATAGCAGAGTTCACCCAACTATAACGATAACGGCACAGAGAAACTATGAAGTTGGAATCACTTTCAGAATGATTCTTTCCAGCTGATGAATGATAAAAACATTGAGAGCCAATCAGAATCCACCAGACATTAAAGAGCTCGAGCATTTAAAGCGGCAGACGACAAAACCACAACGAGATTGTCTATTGGTGTGGATGCTAATACAATTTTAGTTATCTTTATGGTTATCGTTCTTGGTGTGAACGGGCCTTAACCCTATACTAAGTATGTGTAAGAAATAAGGTACGAGAGCCTGTGCTGGATCGTGTATAAGTCACGGCTGGAGGGCGTTGTTAGCCACGACGCGAAGCGGTGTTAGGCAACCCCTTCAGCCGTGACTTATTCACGATACAGCACTCGCCTCGAGTACCTTATTGCTTTTATAAAACGGTTACCACACAATACAACTAGTAAAGCAGAAAAATATGTATCTATGCAACTTTCATGAAGTAAAATCACTAAAAGCCTTCCTTCCGCTGGAAAAAAATAGTCCCTGACCGTAAACAGCAACAGAAGTTACATACATTATTTTGCCAATAGATGGCGGCAAAGCCTGTCTTTATGAGCGAGTCAGTCAGTAGAGAAGACTTTTAACATTGAAAGGACTCAAACTTGTGATCACGGAGAAGGAAGACGCAACTGACAGATGACTATGGGCACGGGAAAACCCCTTAACTGTAAAAAGGACGCAGCGGACATTCAAACAGATTTTTTATTATGAATATATAGGACTGACCTGAAGGAAAATGCTATATCTACTGTAACTCTCGATCTCTCACAATACTCTACTAGCTTCAATGAACAATATCGATGAGATCAAACATGTGTTTAAGTTGCTAAGATTGGTTACTAGGGGTGTGTAGTGATACAAAGAACAGTTGGGTGAAGCGGTCATAGCCGTGTTTTATCGTGAATAAAACACCGCTATTGGCCAATCAGAATCAAGGATTGGAACTTACCGTTTTATAATAATACATATTGCACAGGACTTAAATGTATACTGTAACAAGGACTTAAAATCTGGACGTTGGCTTGCTTTGACTAAAGACAAAACGTCACCTTCCATGGAGGGTAAACCAGAGAAAAAAACACACAAATGGTTTTAAAATGGGAGAAAGGAGCGATCTTAGAGCACTGTAGTACCAGCACAGCGATTCCCCATGCAGGCCTGTCCTGCATGATGTACGTAACATGGCCGTATCTTCCCCCAGCAGAGCTCTGATTGTTTTGATACTTTTATTAACGTCGTCTCAATCATAAATCACCAGCAGGGGCTGCAGCCAAGTGCTGCTCTTTGCATCAGATTACAGGTGAAAGACAAAGTTCTCTTCACTGCCTCATGCTGCCATGCCTAACCCACAACCCCCAAGAGGTGACTTGGTAATATTTAATGTAGAAATATACAGTGAAAAACTGTATTGAAATGTAATCCATCAAGTTTTTTATTTAGATACAAATATATAAAAATGCGCTGAGCTGAGGAGGATTTTTGCATCTGCGATGATTCAATGACATGGTTATCCTCTGAGGTTCATCTGTTTTTATCAAACTCAGAGACAAAACCGAGGGGACAGGCTGCAAGGACTTTCTGCTATGTCAGGCCTCAGTGTCATATTGCTTTAAATGACCTCTACGGACATCAGCCCCTGTTACTGTGGATCTCCTGATGGTATCTGGGCAAGCCACACATCACTTTAGTACTGTTTAAATCGAGATGCCGCAACTATTTGCATCACAATAGAACCACATTGTCCTCTTGAGTTCATCTGGTAACCAATCACATTGCTCATGGGGAGGTCAGGTAATTCAATTTAGGATTTTTGAGTTATGGGACACTAAAATCTGTCTTCTAGTGGTATAAAAAAAACAACAACAGTTGAAACCCTGGTACTAAAAACTAAAAACTAAAATATAAATAATATTTCATATAAAACCCTTTAATAATTAGTACAATATTCATATCAAAAAATAATGAAATAAATTAAAGAAATTAAATACTATTAATACGTAATAAGAAACCATTTGATAATTAGGCAATATACATTTAAATAGAATAAAATAAATAAATAAATATTTTAAATATTTGCATATATCTAGGTATACAAGGTAAATCTATGTATAATAATGTCAGAGCTTTGATCATAAAACTAAGCATTTTAATATCACCTTACTAAGACATATTAATAGGAGATATAGAGTGACAACTGATATTTATATGCATTTTATGAAAGCAGTCTGCTACTGCTATCACAAGCTTGCAGAGGCAGCATGATGTATTAAATATAAATAAATACAAAAACTCATGTTTTTCCCTTTTAATATAAATGGCACCTTTTATACTTAAAAAAGTAAAAAAAAATTTGCATATATATAAAATGTGCCAACCCAATCTAACCATACAGCCAAACACATTTTCATTTTACAGCAAGTCAATCCAGTACACTAAACTGTCCACATGTCTCATAGTGCTCAGATACAATCTGTAATTCCTTTAAATCTGGGCTGTGCAGACATGCTATCATTGTAGTAATAGCATGGCCACGCAACCTCATATGCCTCTGTACTCAAACAGACCCCGGGTAATTTGTTTAATTTACTCATACTGGACAGAGGGCCGAGAACAGACTGCTGGAAATATCACATTGTCTTCCATTTGCATATATCACGTAACAATATGCCATGCACGTCACAGTAAAAGGTCAATAATGATGATTTTGTGGCCACTCATACATACACACATTAACAGAGATAATGTTGCACATTTAACTCTATTACAGTAGTTTTGGATGACGAGCCCAGTTATTGCAGTGATCCTTTTCAAAATGTGTAGTGCTGAGCCACAGAATATATACAGAAGTGGCCGAAAATAATGTCTTGCCTAGGAAATTTGTCATCTTCACCTTTTCAAATATCATTAAAAAATTTTAAACATTTTGTAAGCATATTGCATAGCTGTGCTTGGAGTCAATTCTTTAACAATGATATATGCCAAATGTTTTGCCAGGCTGTCCTACAAATAAATTATGAACATAAATTAAGAGAGAACCAACTAAATAATATTATAACTTAACTTATTTTATATAATAATAATATTATAAATGATTATCTTGTAGTCAGTGTATGCTTTTCCTGTGAGCTTTTTGATTCGGAGCTGAGCGATTGTTTGTCAGCGCTCTGCCAATCTACCTTCATTCATGAGAGGATGTTTTGCCACAAAGAGCAAACGTGCACAGTTAAATGCAGCGATCACACCCCTGGGCACTAAAAGAGTAAGCATGGGTGATGTTGCGTCTTTTTAAAGATGACATTCCACCCGAGTGTTTCTGAATGCAGTCGTTTCCTGGCCCTGTCTGACAGCCACAATCACTGCCTCATGTCTGACGCATGTTCTCACTGAGGGAACATGACTATCGCAATGTTAAGATCGAGACTCCAATAAAAGTTGGAGTCCCCTCTGCTATTCCCCATTCTGGTTTCTCTGCAGAGGACCACTTCAGTCAAAACACAGGGTGATCTGATCATTAAAGTGGGAGCTCTCCCGCCAGGCCAGCTCCCATGGGCCTCTCACTCCTCACAGACGTCCATGCTTTCCCAAGCCGCTGCAAAGCATAGGGATCGAGGAGAATACACTCCACCCCATCCCGAACGTTCACGGTTGGACGATTGGTATCTCGGTGCGGGGGATGCTGCAAAGTACATCAGGCCAAAGCATTAAAAGAGCTGTACAAGGGTAGTTGCAGGAACTGGGGTTGATGCAGGAACTGCGTACGGAGACGGACCTCACCCTCCGGCCTTTCTACAGGCCGGAGTGCCCTTAGAACAAGTGTACAGGCATGCTGTTGTCACAACTGATGCCTCCTGAACAGGCTGGGGCACTGTATGTATCCAACTGGCTGGACAGGACCTCGACTACAGTGGCACATCAACTGTTTTGAGTTGCTTGCAGAACTTATGGCCCTGCGGCAGGTTCGACTGTTATCGCAGGGCAAGCACAGTGATGGTGGCATACATCAACCATCAGGGTGGTCTACGTTCACTACGCATGTCGCAACTCATCTGCCATCTTATCTAGAATCAGCAGCGGCTCAGGGTGCTCCGTGCCATTTACATTCCAGGCGAACTCAATCGTGCAGCGGATGTGTTTTCACGACAGCTCATGCTCCAGGGAGAATGGAGACTACCCCCAGTTAGTCTAGCTGATATGTAGTCTACACCGGTAGACCTGTTTGCCTCTCAGCAGTAATCTCATTGGCAGTTGTTATATTCCCTGACCGAGGGGACCCTCGGCACAGATGCACTGACACACAGCTGGCCCCGGGGCCTATGCAAGTATGCATTTCCCCAGTGAGCCTGAAGGCACACACACTGTACAAGGTCAGGGAGTAGGGCGGGCAGGTCTCGATTGTTGTGGCTTATTGACCCACCTGGTTTTTGGACCTGACAGCCCCTCCTTGGGTAATTCCCCTGGGGAAGGACCTGCTTTCTCAGTGATGGGGCACTATATGGCACCCACATCTAAATCTCTGGAACCTCCATGTGTGGCTTCTGGAAGGGATGCAGCAGAATTTAGCGGCCTACCACAGGCAGTGGTAGTCACTCAAGCCAGAGCACCCTCTACTAGACGAGCTTATGCCTTGAAGTGGAGTCTATTTGTTGATTGGTGTTCTTCCCACCAGGAAGACCAAATTCCCGATCAGCTCTGTGCTTTCTTTCCATCCGGAGAGGTTCGAGGGAAGACTGTCTCACTCCACCTTGAAAGTGTACGTATGCTGCTGCACATCATGATGCAGTAGACATGCACATGCAGATGGTCTCTTTAGACAGCTCATTTCTATCAAGGGGGCCAGGGGAGCTTTAGAAGCTCAAATCAGCTCTTTGTCTGCTTTGGAAGCCAGCAGAAGGGAAAGGCTGTCTCCAAACAGAGGTTGTCCCACGGGAAAGTAGATGCCATCATCTTGGCGTATCAGTCCCAAGGTGAGCCATGCACCCTTGGAGTTGGACTGTTGCTTCCTCCTGGGCAATGGCAGACAACTGCAGAGCTGCAGGCTGGGCGACACCTAATACCTTTGCGAGACTATACAATCTCCGTGTCGAGCAGGTTTCTTCCCGTGTGTTGTTACAAACAGGTAATGTGCAGAAGGGCTGGCTTAGTGTCCAGCTTGCAGCATCATTCCCCTCTAAGGGGGGATACGAGGTCCCTATTTGCTCTCCAGGTGAGTTCCCCACCTGGCGAACCCTGAATAGAGTTTTTCTGCGTATTCCCACGTGTTACCTGCCTATGGGCAGGATGTGGTCTCTGTAGAGTCCCTTTCCATCTGGATTTGGCACCCTTCCTCAGTGTTATCCAACCAGGCGTGGTAGAATTGGATAAAACAGACAGGAACAGTGGCTATCAACCTTCCCCTTTGACATTTCTGTCTTTTCATCCCACTGGGTATGGAGGCCTGTTCAACTTACATGGGCGCGGGGAAGGGACAGCGGTTGTGGTGCTTTCCATAGGGACTCCATAACGTCAGTCTTATCGCCGTAATGATGAACAGGACTGACAGATAGGAAACGTCTCGGTTACTGTTAATAACCCTCGTTCCCTGGGAACAGCAAGCTTATATACATGTCGTATGTTTGGGGGATGGGATGGCTTGCCATGAAACTCTCACTCGCCAATGTCCATTGGCTTGTTTTGTTACCACTTAAAGGTGATCGGGCTCCCAAGAGAGACCCCATAAAGTCAGTCTTTTCAATGTAACGTCTCCATTTCCTCCTTCAGGGGATGATGGTTACAACAGTAACTGAGACGTTTTTTTTTGCCAAATAATTTTGCCAGATAAATACCTTAACCAAGTTTAGTGTTTTTTGTTGTTGCTTTTCTCATATTTAATATATATGTATATACAGGTGCTGGTCATATAATTAGAATATCATCAAAAAGTTGATTTATTTCAAGAATTCAACTTAACAGGTGAAACTAATATATTATATTAACTCATTATGCAAAGTGAGATATTTCAAGCCTTTATTTGTTATAGTTTTGAAGATTATGGCTTAAAGCTTATGAAACCCACAAAATCAAAATCCCAGTAATACCATGGTCATTGAACCAGGTTTTGGTTCTTTTGGCAGTGTTGGCAGGTGAAAATCCTGCTGGAAAATGAAGGAAGCATGAAGTGCTCTGGAAATGTCCTGGTAGATGGCTGCGTTGACTCTGGATTTAATAAAGCACAGTGGACCAAAGTCTTCTTTTCTGATGAGAGCAAATTTTGCATCTCATTTGGAAATCAAGGTCCTAGAGTCTGGAGGAAGAGAGGAGAGGCACAGAATCCACGTTGCTTGAAGTCCAGTGTCAAGTTTCCACAGTCAGTGATGGTTTGGTGTGCCATGTCATCTGCTGGTGTTGGTCCACTGTGTTTTCTGAGGTCCAAGGTCAACGCATCCGTCTACCAGGAAGTTTTAGAGCACTCCATGCTTCCTGCTGCTGACCAACGTTATGGAGATGCAGATTTCATTTTCCAACAGGACTGTACACCTGCACACAGTGCCAAAGCTACCAGTACCTGGTTTAAGGACCATGGTATCCCTGTTCTTAATTGGCC
Organism: Phoxinus phoxinus; assembly: GCF_949152265.1. NCBI lineage: Eukaryota > Metazoa > Chordata > Actinopteri > Cypriniformes > Leuciscidae > Phoxinus > Phoxinus phoxinus. The sequence goes on from NC_136886.1 coordinate 18,416,154, forward strand.
AGTAAACTCGCCTGACCTTAACCCTATAGAAAATCTATGGGGTATTGTGAAGAGGAAGATGTGATACGCCAGACTCAACAATGCAGAAGAGCTGAAGGCCACTATCAGAGCAACCTGGGCTCTCATAACACCTGAGCAGTGCCACAGACTGATCGACTCCATGCCACGCCAGTATTGCTGCAGTAATTCAGGCAAAAGGAGCCCCAGCTATTGAGTGCTGTACATGCTCATACTTTTTATGTTCATACTTTTCAGTTGGCCAGCATTTCTAAAAATCCTTTTTTCTGTATTGGTCTTAAGTAGTATTCAAATTTTCTGAGATACTGAATTTGGGATTTTCATTAGTTGTAAGCTATAATCAAAATTAGAATAAATAAACATTTGAAAAATATCAGTCTGTGTGTAATGAATGAATATAATAAACAAATTTCACTTTTTGAATGGAATTACTGAATTAAATCAACATTGCATATGACCAGCACTTGTATATTATTATTATAATATTTTTTTTTATACAATTTTCCTCATATTTTGATGGTTTAATCAAAATTGTAGGGACATTTAAAACAAAAATCCCATCTGGACACTACTTTTGGCCAATACAGTATGCTTTATATGTTGTAACTTTATATTTTCATTAATTACAACTTTTTCAAGTTCTTAAGTTTCATACTTCTTTTACTGTTTAAACTTAGCTGAAAATAATAAGCTATTTACTGACATGCACCTATTGTGACAATGTACCCCATATAATGTGACAATATGACACACTTAAACAAAAGGCAGCGTGTAAAAATAATAATAAAATAAAGTATTTTATATAGATATAAATAAAGTATGGCCAAATAAAGTAACAATTTATATAATTTAGACAAAATTTTACAGAAATTGACTCTCATAAATAAATCTACCCTGAATAAAAAGTGAGACAACTAGCCCCGATTCTTCCCTGAAGATTGCATTCAAATGATGTGTTCATTTTTTATGTGTCAAAAGACCTTTTCATCCACCATCCTGTGGAACCCAATTATCCAAAAATGTTTTGCTGTGAAATGACATTGTAAACAGAGAGCATAAACAGGCTTTCTTTATTTAACTATAAACCATTGTGTGGGTTTTATGGATACCTTAGCAGATCTTTCATCCTTCCTACTTTGTTTTTCGGGGATCTGGGGAGCTTGTCTGAGAGGATCTTCAAACATGTCAAACAGAATGATGGGATGCTCTTTAGAAAATCACTCACTTTATTTTAGTGCTGTGAGGAGGTTTTTGCTGTCAAGCCAAGCGGCAGGTCATCTGACTGAGATAGCCACAGGGTTTTACACATCAAATGCAAATGCTATCTGGCTTTTGTTTAATCCGCCTCATCAGGTAGCCGAGCACAGTGCAGATCAAAAATCCCCCACTGCCCTGGACATTTGCCACTGAGGACCCCTCTGCCAAATCTGCACTGGAGCTTCAAAGCAACCTGCTATGTCACCTGTGGCTTAAACACAGTATGTTTGTCCACCTGGACCTCACAGGCTGTGCTGAGGTGGCCCTATCTGTTTATCAGTGATAAACCTAGCTCATTAGTCTTAAAAGACTAGTTTGTACACTGCTAAGAGTTATGTTACTTTGAATATTTGAGCTTTTTCCATATACTTTTAAAATAACAAATATATCTTAAAAAGAATAGTTTTCTTAAAAATGAAAATTCTGTCATCATTTACTCACCCTCAAGTTGTTTCAAACCTGAATGCAATTCTTTCTTCTGCTGAACACAAAGCACAGTAACCAGACAGTTGATGGACCCCATTGACTTCCATAGTAGGAAAAACGAAAAGTTCAACTCAACTGTTTGGTTACTGACATTCTTCAAAATATCTTCTTTTGTGTTCAGCAGAAGAAAGAAACTTATAGAGGTATGAAACATCTTGAGTGTGAGTAAATGACAGAAATTTCATTTTCAAGTGAACTTCCTTTAAGTTATTGTTGATTATTAAGTTGGCTTGTGAGAGCCAACTTACTGATATTGTACTTAAACTTCTTATTATTATTATTCTTCTTACCAAACTGTTGACTCTATCTCGTCCTAGAGCTTTAACTCTACATACTCCAAACTCGGCTCAGACACTCAAACTGTTCTGAAGTTAGTTGCTATATCTTTTCAGACTGATCGGACTTACGGTTTTCCTATAAATGACGATCAAACTCGGAAAAAACTCCCATTGACTTAACATTGCGGAATGTTCAGATTTTCAAACTCCCCAACTGCCAAAAATTCAAATCAAAATCCCTTGAAAGCCTAGACTAAATCAAACTGCCATTCTATACACTATATGAGCCATTGAGACTCATTTAAACTCATTAAACTCATCTATCTATCCACCTCAAACTATTTTAAACTTCAAACTAATTTAAACTTCAAACTAATTTAAACTTTTTATGAATAAAAACTATAAAAACTCGCTCGTAGGCACAAGGCCGCAGGCCTTGTGCCTCACCTTAGCCCTAACTCCAGGATGCTAATATACACTGAACTCTGAACTCTTAGACTCATGTAAACTCATCTATCTATCCACTTCAAACTAATTTAAACTTTGAACTAATTTAAACTTCAAACTAATTTAAACTTTTTATGAATAAAAACTATAAAAACTCGCTCGTAGGCACAAGGCCGCAGGCCTTGTGCCTCACCTTAGCCCTAACTCCAGGATGCTAATATACACTAAACTCTGAACTCTTAGACTCATGTAAACTCATAAACTCATCTATCTATCCACTTCAAACTATTTTAAACTTTTAACTAATTTAAACTTCAAACTACAACTCACTCGTAGCCTACTAACCTCAGCCCTAACCGATGCTAATATACATTAAACTCTGAACTCTTAGACTCATGTAAACTTATAAACTACTTTAAACTCATGCATTCACTAAACTCTAAACTCAAAAACTCTTGAGTGTGTGTGTGTGTGTGTGTGTGTGTGTGTTAGAACACCCTAGCAACACCATAGCAACCACCCATAACACCCTAGAAACTGCCTAAAATACCTTAGAACTCCCTAGCAACACTATAGTAACCACCCATAACACCCTAGCAACCACCCAAAATACCTTAGAACACCCTAGCAACACCATAGCAACCACCCAAAACACCTCAGAACTCCCTAGCAACACCCTAGCAACCACCCAAAATACCTCAGAACTCCCTAGCAACACCCTAGCAACCACCAAAAATACCTCAGAACTCCCTAGCAACACCCTAGCAACCACCCAAAATACCTCAGAACTCCCTAGCAACACCCTAGCAACCACCCAAAATACCTCAGAACTCCCTAGCAACACCATAGCAACCACCCAAAACACCTTAGAACTCCCTAGCAACACCATAGCAACCACCCAAAACACCTTAGAACTCCCTAGCAACACCCTAGCAACCACCCAAAATACCTCAGAACTCCCTAGCAACACCCTAGCAACCACCCAAAACACCTTAGAACTCCCTAGCAACACCCTAGCAACCACCCAAAATACCTCAGAACTCCCTAGCAACACCATAGCAACCATCCATAACACCCTAGCAACCACCCAAAATACCCTAGCAACCGCCTAGCAACCACTCAGAACACCTTAGCAACCCTCTAGAAACACCCTAGTAACTTTAAACTACTTCAAACTATACTTTAAACTATTTTAAACTTTAAACTACTTCAAACTTCAAATCACTTTAAACTAATTTAAACTTCAAACTAATTTAAACTTTAATCTACTTTAAACTATTTTTAACTGTAAACTACTTTAAACTTTAAACTACTTTAAACTAATTTAAACTTCAAACTAATTTAAACTTTAATCTACTTTAAACTATTTTTAACTGTAAACTACTTTAAACTTTAAACTACTTTAAACTAATTTAAACTTCAAACTAATTTAAACTTTAATCTACTTTAAACTATTTTTAACTGTAAACTACTTTAAACTTTAAACTACTTTAAACTAATTTAAACTTCAAACTACTTTAAACTTCAAACTAATTTAAACTTCAAACTTTTTTAAACTATTTTTAACTGTAAACTACTTTAAACTTTAAACTACTTTAAAGTTTAAACTATTTTAAACTTTACACTAATTTAAACTTCAAACTACTTTAAACTTCAAACTAATTTAAACTTCAAACTTTTTTAAACTATTTTTAACTGTAAACTACTTTAAACTTTAAACTACTTTAAAGTTTAAACTATTTTAAACTTTACACTAATTTAAACTTCAAACTACTTTAAACTTCAAACTAATTTAAACTTCAAACTTTTTTAAACTGCTTTAAACTTTACACTAATTTAAACTTCAAACTAATTTAAACTTCAAACTAATTTAAACTTTAAACTTTTTCAAACTATCTGGTCCAAACTTTCACAAGCCAACTTAAAGTTTGTTTCAACGAACTTTTTAATCTAGTTATGTTTTATAATGCATAGCTCATTGCCATGATCCATTAGCACACATTAAAAAGACAATGTCATAAGTAACTTGTTTGAATCCTTAAAGAAAAATTGTGAAAAATTGTGACACCTATTTTACATAAATGACCGTGACCGTATGAAATATGGTGAAACATATTATTTAACATATTATTGGCTATTTAACATAATTAATTTGATATTATACTTACATCAAGCTCACCAAGGCTGCATTTACGGTATCTAATCGGACATACAATAAAAAATGTAATATAGCTATATATAGGCTATATTGCAAAACAATTAGTAAATCATGGAAACTTATGTTTTTACATTAACTTATCAAAATAATTTAAGCAACTCGATTCTGTAAGTCAGTTTAGTATAATTTAAGTTTAAATGACGTGTAGCCTACAATCAATATGATTATACAGTACTTAAAAATTTAAGTTGAAATATGTGGTGGAGATGTTTTTCTCACAAAAATAGTTTTTCTCTGTTAATAATGCAGTCGAATTGTTCCATGAAACAACTTGAAAGATCCAGCCACATTTGCACGGAAAACAGTGACCAATATGTTTTTTTGTTTCTTTAAGTCTTCTTTTCGGTTTTTACGAAATTTCCTCTAATTTCCTCTATAATCAGAGAATTTATCGGAGACGAGATAGAGAAGAACATAAAGTGAGGAAGAGAGAAGGAAAAACAAGAGGTTCTGCTTGTCGTGCAAGAGATTGCCATCTGTGGGTTAACAGCTAGTTATGATGTCTGAGCCCATCCAAGACCCAAGCTGATTACATTTTTGACCTGCAGTTTAATGGTGAGAGCATTTTTGTTACATTTCCAAGAGGAGAGTCTGCACTCCATGGAAATTGAAAAGCACTTGAGCCACATGACCAGTTTATCTCACCAGTAATGGCGGGGAATGACAATGCAGGTCATCGTGCAGAATTGGCCAAGAGACAATACATATCAAGCATGCTCCATCATGGACACAAACAAGCTGTATAGTGCACGTTCTATTTAATTATGGTTCCTACAAATCACATTATCTGTTGTACACACTTCACCAGAGGCAGTTTTGGCTTATTAAGTTGATTGCACAAAATTTAATTATACGGTGTATTATAGTGAATGTATTGTTTTAGAAGCCACATTGCAAGTTTTGTAATAATTTTAGAACTTTAGTGATCTTAAAAGTTATTGTCTAATGGATTCCCAACAGTCTTGTCAAGTAAGGCACCAAATTATAAATGTTAATTTTAACATATTGGTCTGGCTATCAGCATTATATCAGTCTATATAATTCATATATATATATATATATATATATATAAAGGTAATTTATACAACACATGCCAGATGTATACAGTTTTAATTCAATAATATTAATTTAACATATTATGCATTTATTTAATAAATAAAAGTGAACTCTAATGATATAAAGTATTTTGGCTTTTTTTTTCACACATAAATCGTCATTTCCATTTCATGCGTTTGACAAAACAAAATCAGCCTTTCCACATATCACCTGGGGTACACATATTAGATTAGGACTAAATTAAGAAAATGTCCGTAATCTCAAAAGTTAACACATCACTTCACATAATCATGAAAATACTTTTCCTATATCTGAGAACATCTAGGAGGTCGAAGGCCTGGTTGTTTTACTCAAAAACAGTTAGGTTAACTCTCTATAAATGGCAGAGTGCTTTGCAATGGTCCTGTGGCTGTAGCGGGGACATGTGACCTTTTCATTTGGCATTTGTGCCAGTGCCCTGCTGGAGAACACGGCTGTCATATAGGCATCCTTGAAGAGGGGGTGGCAGCGCCCGCCCGCCCGCCTCTCTCTCCTGCCGTAGTCTGCTGTGCCATGTGGAGACCCAGATGTAGCAGGCAGAGTAATCCACACTCACACACTCATGAAAGTGCCCATCTGGCCCTGTACGTGCACACTAAGCTCTGGGAGTACACACACGCAAGGCATGGGCAGACTGGAGACCACGATGATGTTAGTGGGGATGCAGTGGCATTTACTGACCTCTGTAAGATGTAAAATGACTTTCTGATTTCTACTTACAGCACACAACAACAGAAAATCACATATGCACATTGGATACATATGTACATACAAAACAAGACTGTACATGGCCAATAGTATGTAGACACCTCCCTAACAGAAAACATGGGAAGGCTTTACAATAGATGTTGGAACATGGATGTGGAGATATGCTTCCATTTAGACATGAGTATCAGTGAGGTCAGGCGATGGGGTCTGGCTCGCACTCGGCATTCCAATTCATCCCATACTGTAGGTGTTTAGGTCTGGGTTTTATCTACAGCAGATGAAGTCCCACACCAGACTCGGGTCATGCTGGAGCACAAAATGTTGCCACAAAGTTAAAAGCAGAAAATTCTCTAGAACGATGCAGTAGCATTAAAGTTTATCTTTATCTGGATTTAAGGGGTCTAGTCAAACCGGTTAATTAGGAGGGACTGTCAATATATTTGTGGTCTTGTAAAGCATATGTGGAGAAAACAAGTGTGTCAGAAGAACTATTAATATAGATTATCTGTGTATAACTGTAACCGTGTTCTTTGTTACTGCTATTCGTACAGTATATGTCTGTTAAAGTCTTTTTGAGAGTACATTATTTTTAATCTATTTTATTTTATTATTTTTATTAATATTAATATTTTATTAATATTATTATTTAATCACTGCTTTTGTTGTGTATAGGTGCTTTGGCATTTCTGTGTACACTAGTTCAAAAGGTTGGGGTCAGTAAGCGGTTTAAAAATACTAAATAAAAACGCATAAAATTGATCAAGAGTGACAGTAAAAACTTGAACATTTCTTTTACTATTCATCAAAAAATCCTAAAAAATGCACCATAGTTTCCACAAAAATATCGAGAAGCATAATTGTTTTTAACAAGATCTTTCTGTGACGCTGAAGGCTGGAGTAATGACTGCTGAAAATTCAGCTTTAACATCACAGGAATAAATGACATTTTAAAATATATTAAACTAGAAAACAGCTTTTATAAATTGTAATAATATTTTTAAATATTTTGATCAAATACTTTAATGAATGCCTTAGTGAACATAAGAGACATAATATAAAAAAATGTTCTTGCCGACCCCAACCTTTTGAACGGTAGTGCATCTTAAAACACTTTAAAAATCGAGTGAAACACAAAAGTATAAAAAGTGAGTACAAAAACACACACACACTGGAACTTTCGTGAGTCAAATTTGAAGTCTTCAGGAGCAAAGCACAGGAAGAAGCCCTGTGAGAAGGGAAGTACTGAAAGATATCAAATAAAGTATCCAGTTAGGTTACACACACAAAAATTGTACATACTCTACAGAAAAAAGATAAGAGATCACTAACAGCTCGCACTCAGCTCTCGGCACTTTTATTAACATGTGGGAGTACAGTAACTAAAGTACAGCACTTCACCTTTCCTTTTATTAACATGCTCAACACCTGTTACCATGGTCTCAATCCTCATTAGTCATGTCATTATAATAATGCTACATTATTCAGCGCTGCAAGGGTTGAGAATGTGACACTTGTTCTCAGTGCAAAGATGAAGAACAGGCAAGAGAGAGGAAAGACAACTCTTCATACATCTTTATTAATTTCTTTAACATGATATAGATAATAATATTTCCTCTGAGGACAACCACTTGCGTTGGCAATTGTTTTGATTATGAGTTTGTTTCTGGAAAGGTCAAATATAGTTTTACACCTATAAACTGGTGGTGGAAATAAAGAAATCCAAATAGAAAGCAAGCAATGTTTTAGTTAAATATACTTTATATATTTGGATTATATCACACTGTTTCTGAAAGTCTCAAAAGTTCTGAAAATCCCTTGAAAAAGTCAGCCATCAAAAAGTGACATGTGCAATGAATTATATAAATCTTTTATATGGCAAAAGTGCTTTGGGATATTGATAAAGTAAATTGATAAAGCTTTGTACCAACTCAACTGTATTGATTAAACACTGTTTTGATTATACGATCAAAAAAAAAAAAAAAAAAAAAAAAAACCACCCATCCATTCTCAACCCAGGAAAACAGAGTGGCATCATCCATTTCCGTTTCTCTTCAGCGTACGCTGGGTTTCGTCTTCTGAAACTCTGCTAGTGTCGGCAGCAGGACCTCTCCAGACATTTAAATAAGTCACTTTTTTTGCTTCCTGCACCACAGGTCTTATTCCCCCTGGTCATATTTATCAGTGGCAGCCCTGATCCTCTCCTCTCAGAGCTTATAACCAAGTGCCTCCTCTCTCCCGCCACTGCCGGTGAGTCCTAACCTTTGACCCCTGCCGTGTCGCGCTGCCTCAGATTGCTATGGACTTCATGCTCTTCAGATCTGCGAGGCTGGAGGCTAAAGGAGCTTTGCGCTGCTCGCTGGAGTCGGTGGCTGAAGTAACTGCACATGCACCTTTGGAAAAAAAAGAGGAACATGATGTCAGCAAGTAGAAGATTGTAGGATGGCACTTGCAGGTTAAATAGATGTCCACAACTCAAACATTATATTTCTGCGTAGTATTCTGAGTTATACACTAACATTCAAAGGTAGGATTTTTTTAAAAGAAGTCCCTTACTCACCAAAGCTTCATTTTATCAATAATACAGTTAAACAGTAATGAAAAAAAAAAGTTTAATATATTTTTGATTCATATATTTTAAAATGTAACCTCTTCCTGTGATGGCAAAGCTGAACTTTCAGTAGCCATTACTCAGTCTTGAGTATCACGTGATCCTTCAGAAATCATTATGATTTGGTGCTCAAGAAACATTTCTTATTATTATCAATGCTGAAAACAGTTGTGCTGCTTCATATTTTTGTGGATACCCTAATGCATTTTTTTTTCAGGATTCTATTATGAATAAAACGCGTTTATTTTAAATACAAATATTTTTTTAACATTATAAATTACTTTACCGTCACTTTTGATCAATTTAATGTGTCCTTAATGAATAAAGGAACATTTTACTGAACCTCTGAACAGTAGTGCATCTGTAAAATAGTTTATTATGCTATTTTTCTGTTTTCTTTTTTTGTGTGTGGAGACTTCTGCACCATTATTGTTTTAAATGAATATGTATATATTTTTTATTTTTTTGTGCTATGAAAAAAAATCGGAAAAATGCACTTCAAAATGGCATGTCAATCAAAAACTGTGGGTTCCTTTACAGGTTTGTGTGAATGTCACTTCCTGTCTAAACACGTTCTAGGTCAGAATACACTCTAAAAAAATGCTGACTTGTTTCAACCCATTTTTGGGTCAAATATGGACAAACCCAGCCGTTGGGTTAAATTTTTAAATGACATTTTTAACCCAACATTTGGGTTTGTCCATATTTGACCCAAAATTGGGTTGAAACAACCCAGCATTTTTTAGAGTGTACGCTTAGTTAAAATCGGACTCCACCAGACTAGGGTCTTTATAACTCACCAGAGTTAAAACTGCTGCTGTTGGGTGGAGATGTGAGGAGATGATGAATGTTACTGATTATATGAACTTAAAACTAGCAGTAATGCAAAATGGTTCTACTATATTCATACATACCGTAATTGTTCTTCCATGTTTAAGCAACCTTAATCTCATTATTATCCAATTTGCCTTCCCTCTCTCTTGCAGGTCCCATGGGATCCCTGAAAAATCCTCTTGAGATCCATAAATGACCAGATATGCCTTTCTTCAACAATTTATTCTCTGCTTCCTTACCTTACGGGCAGATCGTAGCATATTGGATTTAGGCAAGCAATCATCTTCAAAAGACATATTGTGGACCTCTAAGTGAAACATCACCTTGTCACTGCCACATTTATGTAGCTGTATAATTACAGAAACAGTTTAGAAAGTGTTGAAGAGAGATAATAAGAATAAGAACACCTTCAAAGTGAGACGCACATTTATGAGGTGATATCAAAGTGCCAATACAGTGCTTGGATGACTTCATTTACCCTGCAAACTCAAACATTTAAAAGTGTAAAAAGTAAATGGTACGTGCGAGGCTGTTTCTTTCACATTATTCCTCTCATAGTTTTTATGTAATCTGATCACGATGTATAATTTTTTTCAGTAGCTGACGACAGTGCAATTACATTGGTTAAAAGAAGAACTTAAAGTTAGTGACTCGCCATGTCACAAATTATCTTGAAACAAGCAGTCTCTGAGACTTCAAGGGTGGTGACAACTAGAAACATTCAGAGAAGCATTCTGAGATTCATTTCAACAGTCACTCAGCTCAACAATCAAGAGCCTCTCCATCTGAAGAGTTGGGCCACTCACAAGTTGCCAGGCAACCTCAAAGAAGAAGTGGAAGTGTCACAATCGAGAAGAGTCATTTAGACACCATCATTCCCAGGTTACAGTGCACTTCAAAAGCTTAGATAAAGTGTTTACTTCATCTGAAATAGTAATTAATGGAGTGCCAATTTGTTATTCGACCACTCTTGACCCTGAAAAACACCATTGCATTAAAAATGTCTCTTTTTCCGAACCCAGCCCCTGGGTGATGAAATTCATATGGAGATTCACAAATGGCTAACCACATTTGAATAGAATCTGCAGATGTCACATCATAATTAACACGCATTAATTCACCCTGGCAAAATGAGATAAAAAAAAAATCCTGAAGCAATATGTTGACGCATTTGAACGTCCATCTGTGTATGTGGATATTTGTCCTTTAAAAAAGGCGACATTGAAGCTCAGGAACGGAACTTTAATTGTTTTGCACATTTCTGTTGAAAAGTACTCGGCAAACTTTGTAGCCAATAAATAATCCGAATCGCAGACCAAATCAAGCGTTCTTCCAAACTCATTTTCAAGGCCAGTTATTTGAGAGTTATCAGGTCTGATCGCACAATCCTGTAATGCAGGTCTATGGGGACAAAGGAGAGCTCCATTCTGGCTGAATTGAAAAACACATTTCTTGTTCTTAACGGTAACTAAGCTGTCAACAGATAAGGAAGTTCACAGTATCGCCTCCCTGGTAATCCATCTCGTGATCGCTCCCCTTGTATTTTCTTTCTAAACAGCTTGGAAATATGGTTTGAGGCCTTTGCCAAATGTCACTCCAAATGCTTCCTCCAAATGCTCCCACAATGAAAGATTTAAAATTGTGGAATGAAAACTAGAGCACACAGAAGGAGCAAAGGAACACAATGTTACTATATGCTAATGGCCTCCATGCCCATGTTGTCACTTTTATCCAACAGAATGTCAAAGTACTTTCCTCCATTTGACAACACAAAACAAAAACGCAAAAGTCCGTTGAAACTGCCTGCGGTGGCACAAGGGTGCTCTCCGCATGTGTCTGCCTGCTATCTTCTACTGTGTATGTGAAAATTATCCACATTTTCTACCTTTTTCGCTGAACAAAAATAACTGAGTTCAGTGAACTTCGTTGGAATGATTTAAGTAACAGAATAAGAAGACAAGTAATACAAACTCAGTCAAAATGAGTAATGTCAACAGAACAGAAACAATTGAGTAATATGAACTTGTTTTAAAGGAGTAGTTCACTTTAAAATGAAAATTACCCCATGATCTACTCACCCTCAAGACATCCTAGGTGTATATGACATTCTTCTTTCAGATGAATACAATCAGAGTTACATTAAAAAGTGGATTGCAACCAACAGATTGAAGCTCAAAAAAAGTTAAAAATGGCTCCGGTGGGTTAATAAAGGCCTTCTGAAGCAAAATTATGAGTTTGTGTAAGAAAAATATGAATATTTATCACGTTACAAAGTTAAATTTTAGCTTCCGGCTAAATGGCCATAGGCAATCTACTTGCGCCTAATGTGCAACTTATGATGTTGGAAGTAGTGTAGTGCGTGCATGGTGTAGCATAAATATACGCAGTATTATATATATCAGTTATATATATATATATATATATATAAAAGTGATAAATATATATATCACTTTCTCCCATTCATAGTAATATGAGTGCACCATCTTTCTGTAGAAGTCTTTGGTATTAGTAGAATGTAGGTGTAGGGTTAGGGTTAGTAGAATAAGTTGACATGTACTTGCAAAGTTACTTATAGTAAGCAGAATGTCTGTTGGGGGACCACCACAATAAAATGTTAACAGATATATCAATCTACTAATACTCTAATGAAAGTTAGTTGACAGCGAGTTGACACACAAAACCGCCTCCCCTCCCTCACTCGTTTAATTTGCTCCAGATGAATATTGTTGGTGTTACAGGGCTTGAATTTTGTTTAGGGATTGCACATATTGCACACAATTTTAGTTATTCCTGCAGATTTTGTGCTCACACCGAAAGTGCACACACATAAAGCCACCTCTCAGTACTAAATTGAGTTCATTTGCACTGCTTATTGCACTTAAACAATCAAATACACAAAATAATGTCAAAATGCCGGTCTTGACGAATATTCATAGAAACACTGTCAGTTATGTTTTAAGTGAATGTAAACAGTTGAGAAAGAAAATGCATGTGTAACAGTATATAATGGATCCGCGCGTCAGGTCTTAAAGTGACAGCGGACTAATATACAGTACCTGCTGCCAAATTATGAGATAATATAAAAATGGCTGGTGAGCAAAAAAAAGAATGTCAAGCCCTGCATACAGTGAAGTCACAAAATGCGATATATACTATATTGCACATCTCGGCTGTGCAATTGTTTGTATCATTGCAAAATGTAAACAATGTTATATAAGGTTGGATATATACTGTATCATACACCCAACTTGATCTGCAAAATATAGTAAAGCGATTTATACTACAGCAAATCTCAACTGCATGGTGGTTTATATTGTCGCTAAATGTACACTTTATCGCACAGCTCTCTATACAAAGTTGAATTTATATTACATCCACTTTTACATAAAGCACATTCGCGTAATGCAATATGTACTAATAAAGCAAATCTTGGCTGCATGATTATATCATCAGAAAATATAAACTATATTATCACCCAGCTCAAATCTGCTAAATGCGACTATAAGGCATGAAGATATTAAGATATTATAAACATTACCATCATTTCTTTTCAGTAAAGCTGCATTACTTGACTTGAAAATCTAACTTTTACTACCATTATTATCATATTTCCACCTATGATTCCATAAAAGGTGCATATGTTTACATGATGTATGGATGACAAAAATAAACTAAGCTTATTGTCCGCATGGTTTGTATGATCCATAGTGGTAGACCTGGACATTCTGGATCAGACACCATCATGTCAAATTTAATACCTTAAGAGTAAGCACACATTCATGCACACACATCCGACACCAACCCTCCCCCCAAGTTTGTCAGCTCCCCCCTCCAAACCACAAATGCTCACCGCATTATCTGTCAATGCTGATTAAATAATGTAATTAATGACTTAATTAACATTTCTGTAATCTATTTTAATAAATCTCAGGCGGCGTAATGAGCGATTTTAACCTCCGGGCTCCGAGTATGAAAATGTGCAGCGCCGGGTTGGAGCGGTCGGGGGAGTTTTCCTGCGTGACAGTGAGACGGTGGGACTGAAAGGGGGGCACATGAGCAGAGCTCAAGGCTAGTGTCATCAGACTTGCTGTCTTTGCAAGATGAGAAACCTGTGGCAGAACCCTGTCCTCACTCATCATGGCTGACACAGAGGCCTCATGTGAAGTAAAACCTGCATCATCACATCTCAAATATCATCATTACTGGTTTGGTGTAATAGTACTTGAGCTCATCTAAACAGTTTGTGCTGAATTATCTATATTTCTCCCTGTGGAGGACTGACAGCTGTCAAAAATACACCCATACATGCTGTCAACAAACATCCTGTACATATGCATTCGAAACAGATCTGGAGTGACGTCACTTTGAAATGAATGTAGTACACACACACACGCGCGCGCACACACACACACGCGCGCGCACACACACACACACACACACCCCTCCACTTTCATTCAAAATATTTAGAAAAAAACCTTTAATTCATGTAAAATGACAGAAATAATGGTTGAATTAGTGAGATAAATATTCTATTTTCCCATTTATGTTGTACATTTTTAAGTTAAGTAATTAGAAATACTTAATGCAAGTAGTAAGCCATGACTTCCTGTAAGTGCTGAGCAATGATTTCCTACACTATACCCGATGCTATATATTTGTAGGATGACTCTCTAACAAGTAGATGTGTGTTTCTGTGGCACCACCAACACATCACTTTGTTTAAGCATCCCAAACTGTAACGCTTAGATCCGAAGACGAATATGAAGATAGCATAACTCAAGGTTTAATAGCTATATCAAAATAGACAGCCAACATGTGAGGCAGCGTATAAACATAAACACGAACAATACCGGACACTGAACAGAACACAGGCATGAACTTAAATACACAGTGATGATTAACTAAAAGACGAACAGCTGTGATGATTAGTGTCCATGGTGACTGATGAGTGGCGGGAAACTAGAACAAAGGAACACATGTGATGAATGGAAACAAACAGAAAGTCCAAGAAAACTGAAACAAACTGAACATGACTGTGACACCAACCAACATAGAAAACTAGGCTTTGTCCCAAATTGTCAACCAATGGCTGAAGGAGTGATTAGGGAAACCTGATTGAAAACAGTCATTTAAGTTGCGTTAAAGGGTTAGTTCACCCAAAAATGAAACTTCTGTCAGTAATTACTCACCCTCATGTTGTTCCAACCATGTAAGTCTTTCGTTCATCTTCGGATCACAAATTAAGATATTTTTGATGAAATCTGAAGGTAGTCTCACTCCTCCATAGGCTTTCAGAGGGACCCAAACTCGACGGCCCAGAATAGTTATTAAAACATCGTTACAATAGTCCAAGTGACTACAGTGGCTCTGCATTAAGTTTATCATGCGACGTCAATACTTTATGTGCGGAAATAAAACAACAACAATAACGACTTTATTCCACTATTCATTTCCTTCTCTCTGTCTCTAGTTAGTTCACGTAGTGTTTTTGCGCAGCGCATCTGTGTTGCGCATATGTGTTGCACGTCACCACGCATCACACACATGACCAGCGTCGGCCAATAGTGAGTCTACGTGGTGACGTGCAACACAGACGCGCTGCGCTTAAACACTACGTGAACTAACTAGAGACACAGAGAGAAGGAAATGATTAGTGGAATAAAGTCGTTATTTTTGTTGTTTTTCCGCACATAAAGTATTGACGTCGCATGATAAACTTAATGCAGAGCCACTGTAGTCACTTGGACTATTGTAACAATGTTTTAATAACTATTCTGGGCCGGCGAGTTTGGGTCCCTCTGAAAGCCTATGGAGGAGTGAGACTACCTTCAGATTTCATCAAAAATATCTTAATTTGTGATCCGAAGATGAACGAAAGACTTACATGGTTGGAACAACATGAGGGTGAGTAATTACTGACAGAAGTTTCATTTTTGGGTGAACTAACCCTTTAAGTCACATCAGCCAAAATTTCACACTTCAGCTAAGGTTTTTGCGGTTAACAAATTATTTTTGGACAGTAATTGATTTTTGCTAGAATTTTATTTTTCTTGAAGACGGATGGAGGTTCAGAGATTGAAGAGAGGTTCGGAAAAGGCCTAGCCCCTTCAACTGGACCCTGACCATAACCCTGAGTAATTGGTTGTGATAAAGATCTGACTCTACTTGTTCACAGCCTGGGGACTCACAAGAACCCTATTGTTTATCACTGAGTGCTCCCTGAACCTAACAGACCATCAGCAAATGCATTACAATTACAGGCCCTACTCAAACAACATGTAGATACAGTGCAATGCAGTCTGTGTTTGTTCAGTTTTATGAGGTGGAATTTAATCATCCAGATCACACAGCACTTTCTTCTGTCATACATATGGGCTTTATGACTTGTTGGTAGATTTGAAGATCAAACAGACGGAGTGGCCTCGACCCTGGGGTGAATCTGTATCAGTTCGGACAAAGGCATCAAACAACCTTTGTTATTCAGAAACACCACGTCACCGTTGATCCTAGACAAGAGACTACAGTAGATCATTCAGTATCTTCAAGTACCTGAACAGAAAAGTGTGAGGGTCAAACACAATCCTGACTGTCGCATCCCCACATAATGTTTCCAAAAATGCCCTCAATTTCCTGATGTCTTTAATGTCACTGCAATTTTATTCTGCCTTAGGACAAAATGTGCATATTACCACGACCGCAACCCTACATTAATAAGCTATTGTGATAAATAAATAAGTAGTTTCCTAAAATGAGATGAACATAACAGGGAAAGGTCAGGAGACATGCAGAGAAGAGGGTGTTTTTTTCTTTTGTTTTCCTAAACGGTTGACTCCGAGCGCTTTTCCAAAGGTTAAGATGACAGAAGCTCAGATGAGACGCTGAGGGTGGGTAGGAGGGGCTGGTCCCTGAGCGGGGGCCTACAGTCCCCCAAGGGTCCTCGCTGACTGAGACGCACCCTGACAGTAGGCAGCAGGACACTGGCACACCACGGGCAGCATGGGCACCATGGGGCAAATCCCCTTCTCTGTGCCTCATACACACACACATGCACACACCTCCCAACCGTAGACAGTGTACGGGAAAAAAAACAAAGACCAGAAATGAGAGGATAATTGTAGTGAAATGGCATAAAGATCGGAAATGACCGAGACGGGAAGAGTGCCAATGAGTGAAAGTTAAGGAGAGAAACAGATTGTGGCAGTGCATCATAACCCAATAAAAGAGTGCCATTACACAGCCATCGGGAACATCATGAGTCCTGTTCCAGTCTCTTCCTATCCCAGTGCCCATTCTGATGTCAAATCTACTCTATTGTTTGATGATGGATTAGCTGACTGGATTTTCATTTGCATACCACAATTGTCGTTCTTTTTAAAGGAGCAAAAAAGTCACGGTGGAGTTTCTTATAAATGGAACTGCACTAGAGCAGTGGGTTGTAATCCAAAAATGAGTCGCAGGAACGCAGGGAAAAACAACAACAATGATAAATGCAAATAATAAAATTCAACTGACCATATAATTGTGTATAATTAGGACCAGTTTATGGGCTTTTAAAAAGGATGAGAAAATGCTTCCAGTATCTGTTGTTGTCAACATTGAATGCTGTGACTTTACTGTGCAAATGTATCTGTCACTTCAACAGTTTAGGAAGATGGGTCACTTATGTGATAATTTTTTTTTCTATTGAATACACCTCTCAATATTAGTAATACCTCTCACTATGGTAACTTGTTATACAGCTGTCAAGGTTATATAACTGTCCTGATATTATAATGATGAAAAAAAAAGCCTCATAGAACAAAAGTGCATTGCAGTTTATATTTATTTGAAAAGGTTTTCTCTACAGAAAAGTCACACGGTCGAATCAACATGATAATTTGACTATAAAATATCATGTGCTGTGACTCCCCCAAAATTTGAATATTGAAGAATTAATAATAATATCATAAGTACCTTAAGAATATTTTTTTTGAACATGGTAGAAAAGTTGTTCAAATACATATGAAACTACTGTAAGACCCAAATTACATTAAATACGGGTTATATTTTTCTTTGGCGTTGGGATGGTTCAACTTTACTTGAGCGCTAACAACAGTAAGCGAGATAATAATATGTATCCAGAAGACATTGCATGCATCTGTGGACATTTCAAGTTCCCAAAAACAGAGGTTTCTTGCTCCACACAACATCCTTTATGCAAGCTAATGAGATGGGATGTCAACTTGTTACACAAGGCTGATCTTACACAAGATATCAGATAGCTTTTTGGTAATAAATAACTCCCATGCAATTATCAAGAGGTGGAATTCGTTATACGAACATTCCACAATTGTCTGCTCATTTGCATAGATTGCACCTGGGGTGCAATGCATCAAAATGGCACCCCCTCTGCCCTGCTGGTAATCACATATATATGCACATGCAGATTGGTGCACACGCATATAAATATGATTGTAAGACAAACCTTTCACACTTACACATGTTGTGTTTTACACAGAAACACAAAGGTTTTACAAAGGTAGAAACACATTTTTTATAACATGAAGCTGAAGAAAAGCATTGGTTATATTTTATTTCACTGTTTCACTGACGAATGTTACCAAAGCATTTTTTTATTCATTGAGGAAATAATAATACAAAATAACACATTTAAAGGTGCTTTATGAAAAAAATGGCCTTTAGGAGTTAGGGTTAGGACTGCACTTTGAGTTACGTGAGTTGAATGAATATGATGGTTTAAGGTGTATTATACCAGTCTACTGTAATTACAATCATTTTATTACAGCAAAAGTCACTGATGACATAAAAACGGTAATACTGTATTTCGATAGTTCACTTTAGACAGAACCTAACAGTCTACTGACAGTCTACTAATACTCTAATGAGAGTTAGTTGACATGTAGTTGCAAAGTTACTTATAGTTAGTAGAATGCCTAAAGTGGACTATCGAAATAAAGTGAAACCAAACCCATACCACCACACCTGACCCTTACCAGTGTCACACCTCAATAGCAGCACAAGTGTTTTACAATACAACATCCACACAATAAGTACATTGTACTTATTTTTCGATGTAAGTACAAGCCACTTAATGTAAAGCCACTTAAAGGGGTCATGACATGGTTTTTTTTTATTTTATTATTATGTTCCCTTAGGTGCAAATATAGTATTACTATAGTTTTTTTTTACAAAAAACTTTTAAAATGTAGTGATTTATGACCTTTTCCCACCCTGTTTCTCATCCTCTGATTCAAACAGTCTGTTTTGGGGGTGTTTCCCCTTTAAGAGTTCAGTGTTAACGCCCACTGTTATGATTGGCTAACGTCAGTGCCTATGCATCAATTATTAACGCCCCCAGCCAGAACCTGTGCGGATTCAGCGTATTTAAAAAGTAGTTTAAAGTTTTAAACACATTACTTACAGTTTGCGTCGTCGTTGTTGAGCCCAGAATAGTCGACAAGGACTTATCTTTGAGCAACAGTTTTCTGGCAAAGCCAGCATCATTTTGGGATTTGTTCTCAAAACAGTCATCCTTCAAATGTATAGAACAAACGCTTAAATTAACACTGCAGTGACTGAGACGTCCGCAAAAAATAAAGTGCATCCATTTTCCCCTGACGACTGGATCTTTCGCAGCGTATTCAAAGATGTTGTTTGTCCACAGCCAGGAACAGCACATCTGCGTGGCTTCGTAATTTCCCTGTACACAGACCCACTCGCTGTCCGTCGACTGAACACTTGTGAGGCGCGCGGGCGCAACAACGATAAGAAATGAGCGTAGTTGTCTTGCGCTTAAAGCGTAGTTGTCTTGGGCTGGAGGCGGTCATATGCAAACGCTGGTACGTCACTTCGTACCGTGACGTCACTTCTTACCATGGATCCAGAACGAGCTGTATTTAGAGCTTGATTAAATAAATGATTCGTTTATAATGGGGAGGACGTCTTAAGCTATGAAACTTGCAGGACGTTTTAATGGTACAAAGACCTCTTATATACTAAAAGATCAAGGCAAATTTGGTTTCTCATGTCATGACCCCTGTAATATAAAGTGGGACCGAAAATATATTAAAAAATAAAAAATAAAGAGATGAATGTTTGTGAACAGTTTTTCACTGTTGTTTGAAAAAAAAAAAAAAAAATAATAATAATGTTACAAATGTTCGACATAATGACATAGGAGACTTATGTACTTGCACAACAATAAAATTTTTTACGTTTTAGAAAGTCTCACCAAGGCTGCATTTGTTTGATAAAAAATACAGTACAATCTTAATATTGTGAAATATTAAAATATAATATTATTAAAATTATGTTTTCTATTTCAAAACATTTTAAAATGTAATACATCTTAAGTGTCACATGATCCTTCATAAATAATTATAATAAGCTTTTTGGTGCTCAAGTGACATTTCTTATCTTTATCAACATTGAGTTAATATATTTGTGGAAACATTTGTGGATACATTTTTAAGGCTTCTTTGATTAACAGAAAGTTCAACATTCATGTGGAAAAAATAATCTTTTGAAATGTCTTTACTGTAACTTTTGATCAATTTAATGGAACCTTACTGGATAAAAATCTTGCAGATATCCCAAACAATTGAACAGTAGTGTATGCTATAACTGTTAAAAATAGTGTATTGTTGTTAATCACAGGTTTATCAACAGGATGAGATGAGCAGTGGACCAATAAAAATATACATCTAAAAAGAATCCAAGCCATCTGATTGGCTACTTTCACAGAGCCATTATATACACATATCCTTCTGCTCTTTAATTCTACATATTTTGTTTGATTTTGCTGTCAATAATTTGCAGGCAGTGTGATGATTCGAGCAAGCCATTCTACATCTCTCAGGTGTACATGTGGTTGTGTCTGGTTTATTTGAATAGTAGTTCTAACATGGGAAAATAGTGTATATAGGCACTTTAAAATCATGCAAATGGAGTATTTGACAGAACAGGCTGTAGATTAGCAGTAATGTGTGCAAATGTTTTTATTGGCCTTGCTCTTAACATGGACAACAATGGACAAGTGTACTTAGGAAAAATGTTTGATATGACCAAGGTACAACATTTTATCATTCATGGTAAACCTGGGCTTAAAACAACATTGTATTATACTTAAAAATCTCCTTTTTTTCTGGCCCAAAATATAAGGCGAGATATGTAAAACGATGCAGTACTTTAGCCTGATGCTTCTCTCTAACAATTTAATGTGTTGTTTAAACATAAACCAATTTCCCGTTGTAAAATTACAGCTCATTACTAGTGTGGATAACGGCTGGAACAACAGTATAATGGCGTGAGAGCAAATTACCAGCCCAGCCACAATATTAATTACCAGTTCACAAGGCACATTCCTAGCTGAAAAAAGTGTTTAATAAGAAAACCTATGAGCCCTATTTCCTTGATTACTAACAGCCCCGAATTTTCTTTTCTTTTTTTCCCCCTCAAACAAAGAAATTAAAAGAGGAGGGGGGGTGCAATTATTGTACGTATCACAAAAATTAATTTCCCTCATTATTCTGAAAAGGCACCCACTGTGAATTTGTATCACTGTTTTCACAAATATCATAAATGTACACATTTCGCTCAATGACTTGCCTCAATTGTGGAAGTCAAGCAATGTATTTTTTTTTCCATTATGGATACAGAGCAGAGTTGATCATGTTTATTTCAGGAGTTTAATGCATTATTTACAAGTCGGATGCTAATAAAAGCAGACTGCTCATTTACTAATGACTTGAAGCACCCGGAGCATTTTTCCAATTACTTATATTAAAACTGAAAAACACTCTTATAAAACCTAGCAGGATAAAGAGGGGAGAGAGAGGGAGAGAAGAGAAAGAGAGAGAGAGAGAGAGAGAGAGAGAGAGAGAGAGAGAGAGAGAGAGAGAGAGAGAGAGAGAGAGAGAGAGAGAGAGAGAGATGGAGAGAAAGTATGTGTGTCCTGTTTTTTTGCTTTAATTGAAAAAGTACAAAGATTATTTCTCTGTATTAAATAGACAACCCTGAAGGAATAAAGTACAAATGCGATAAATGAAGGCTTGTCTTCAAATAAAGGCAAAATGAAAAGCGACGCTCAGGAGCAACAGGATAAAGCTGCTTCTTTTCAAAAACACCCGGCCTCTCTTTATGACCTGTTCATTTCAGATCTTTTTAAAGCGATTCAGAATCATGGCAGAGAGCAGTTGTCATAAGTCAGAAATGAATGTATTTTATGAACCTGTTCTCGGAGGAAAATAACACTTCAGATTAAATTTGTTTTCTTGTCAGTTGTTGACAGGACGAACCCAGCAACTTATTACTGTTCGATCTGAAAATGGGTTTTGATATAAATTACAGTAATTTTTGTTCAGTGAAAATGAAAGACATTACAGAAATACAAATAGTGGATAGTCAGATAATCAGACATATAAAAGGCTATTCTCTGTTATTGAATTATGGATTTGTCACATGTTGTTTTTTGAACGAGCGAGGAAGCATGTGAACGGTTTTGCAACCATACCTCCCAACTGGATGAAAAAAATGGGCATTTTTAATATTGTTACAGCTTTTACAGTAATAGATGCTGCTCTCATAGGGTTTATTGATTGAATGGATCTTTCTTTTTTTCTCTTTTTATTCTTCTTCTTCTTCAAAAAACATCAGTTTCACTTCTCATCAGTTTACAACACACTCACTAGATATGATACATCTCATGTGGACAGGACACACACTGCATTATCAAAGTGTTATATTAGTGTTTGGCTATTTTTCCAATTTATCATTGTGTTTTTCTTTTCTTCTTTTAAAGGAGCAATATCCACCAGGCTCATGAGCTGCATGTGTCATGTATTTCATCTAATGACTTGTCATTACTGATAACATCTAAATGAGTTACCTATTAACTTCATATGCTCCACTCATTGGAAAATACAGGAAAATTAGTTAAGCTTGGCTATTGAGTCGCCACATATATATGTATAACAAATGAACGAAGGGGAAATGCGATCAATATAGCTTTTAATTTTACACCTCATTGATCATGTCAATATCGCACACACCTTCAGCCATCTGTAGAAAAACTGACTCTTTCTAGGCTAGATTTCCAAGCTGAGTGTGTATGACTGAGTATAGGCTACTAATAAACGCATATCTCCTTTAAAAGAAAAATGATTGCATGCGCTCATGCTCACTGCTCATGCAATATGATAATTAGGCTCTACAACACACATAACCTACTTACATAGGCAAAATACACAAACATAGACGAAAGGAACCTCGTGTGATCTCATTTCCCTACAGTTGGCCTATTGCTTTACTGATTATAATGGTGAGCATACAGAAGTAAATTAAGAGTGAGATGGTAAAGGGCTGATTGAAATCTAATCAAATTGATCTCAACTTTAATCAAGCATTAGTAATGACTTGAGGCAACAGTGGCCTGCAACAAATACTGTACGGCACACACACACACACGCGCGCGCACGCACGCACACACACGCACACACACGCACACACACACACACACACACACACACACACACACACACACACACACACACACACACACACACACACACACACACACACACACACACACACACACACACACACACACACACACACACACACACACACACACACACACACACACACACACACACACACACACACACACACACACACACACACACACACACACACACACACACACACACACACACACACACACACACACACACACACACACACACACACACACACACACACACACACACACACACACACACACACACACACACACACACACACACACACACACACACACACACACACGACAGTCTGAGAAGCCATCTGGCCATAATGAAATATGAAAGGCTTGTTTAATCCAACACACTTTAAACACATACAGATAGATATGCATTGTTTAAGAAGAGCTGGAACACATAACACAGCGGTGGTCTGGATCTCCCATTCTCGTTCTCTGATGTCAAAAGGTAGTTGGAGTTTGCAAATGGTGTCACACATGGTTTATTGTCATTTCTATAATTAGACAGACACAGATGTGCACACCTCCTGCCAACCCTGAGCCTCAATTCCTAAATAAATTTTAGTCTCCCTATCCATCTCTAAAACAAGTTGAACTGGAATAGGGAGTTTCTTTTATTGGGAACGTTCTCACTCAGGTGTTTAGCCACAAGGCAGGTGTCAACAAAGCTTGGGCGGAACTCACTTGATCAACAGGGCTTCACTAAGCAGGCCGAAGCAGATTGCAGCCGACTTGAAGAGCGAGTGTGGAGGGGGATTTTCAAAAGCAGTCATCATCCGATACACCACGTACGGCACCAGAGCCAGCAGGAGAACAGCGATGGCTAGAATGGGCCAGGTCTGCCACTGAGAAGCCACGGTCCGCCAGGGTGCACATCTCTGCAGCTGATACTGAAGGAGACACATACAGCAAGTCTTATTAATATAGGATAAACAGAAATATGATTTTGATGATAAGCTTTCCATTGATGTATGGTTTGTTAGGATAGGGCAATATTTGGCCGAAATACAACAATTTGAAAATCTGGAATCCGAGGGTGCAAAAAATCGAAACATTGCAAAAATCGTCTTTAAAGTTGTCAATTTATGTTCGTGCGTTTGCTGCATTCACTCACAACAATAAATGTTTTATATATTTACGGTAGGAAATGTACAAACTATCTTCATGGAACATTTACTTAAAATCCTAATGATTTTTGGCATAAAAGAAACATTTATAATTTTGACCCATACAATGCCTTATTGGCTATTGCCACAAATATACCCGTGCAACTTGTGACTGCTTTTGTGGTCCAGGGTCACATATACAGGTGAAGTGTGTAATTTTTTAATATCCCAGCTTAGTACATGTAGGCTGAAAAGAGTAAATATTGTGACTGAGGCATTTTCAAAACATTGCCCTCCTTGTTCGAACATCTTTGTTTGTGTGAATTAGATGCAGATGGGAGAATTCCTCAAGGAACAGATGAGTGACAAACTTTCAAAC